>NC_091796.1:36666666-36992222 GCF_041296235.1 Equus asinus | reverse complement strand
CTCTCTGTTCAAGGAAAGTTAATATTAAAAGTGTTTGTAGGATTTATTTTGACACAGATTTATTTGAAGTGTAGTCCAATGATATTAATTGCAATGCTAATGAGGGTCTGGGGTCTAAGCAAACTTCTATTGACTGCATATGGGATCCTGTGCATGAATTTTGAATCCTAAGGTGATTGTCCCTATTTAATTTCTGTGTCACTGTGAACTGTAAGAATTGGGCTACAACACAAAGACACATCCTGATGTAAACGATAGATTTTATGGACTTTAGGTAATAATAGTGCTTCGGTACTGGTTAATCAGTCGTAACAAATGTACTACACTAATGGAAGATGTTAAAAATCAGGGAAACCATGAGGGGGAAAAAGGGAACTGTCCTATCTGCTCAACTTTTAAACCTAAAACTGCTCTAAAAAAGTCTATTAATTAAAATAATACGATGAAAATAAAGTACAGGGTATAAGTTACTCTAAAGTTATTTGCTACCAAAAATGTTTTATATTCTAAGTAAACTACATTCTCCCAGCTGCTGGATAGAATGCTACAAGTTACTTGACCAGAGTGAGCAGAACTAACCATCTAGTATCTGCATCTTAAGCAATTTAGTTTTTCATATGTGCTACATGTCATTTAATTCATGCAACCAGACTGTGCGATATCCCTACTTTAACGATGGCATGTTAGTTATCAATTGCTTTGTAACAAATTACCACAAAATCTAGTGACTTAAAACACACATTTATTATCTCATAGTTTGTCTGGTTCAGGAATCCAGTCAAGTCTTAGTTGGTTCCTGTGCTTCAGGGGCTCTCTCAGGCTGCAATGAAGGTATTGGCAGATGCTGAGTTCTCATATGATTGACTCAGAGGAGAATCCATTTTCATGCTTACATGGTAGTTGGCAGACCCTTGTGGGTCTTTGGACTGGGGACCTCCTGGCTGTCTGTGAACTGGAGGCCACATTCAGTTCCTTGACATGTAAACCTCTCCAACGTGGCTGCTTGTTTCATCAAAATATGCAAGCCAAGAAGGCAGCAGGGTCTACTAGCAAGGCAGAAGTTGCTGTTTTGTGTAACCTAATTGAGGGAGTGACATTTCATCACCTTTGCTGTGTTAGAAGCGAGTCATAGGTTGTACCTATATGCAGAGGGAGATGTTCACACACAAGGGCATGAATACCAGGAGAGGGATCACTGGAGCCATCTGAAAAGCTGCCTGCCACAGACAAAGACGTTAAGCAAACTGTATGTCATAGTAGTATTTGAGTATTTGGAAATAATGAAGTTTTTGGAACATCTTTATCTAGATAGTAAACATTCGACTTTGTGTTGTGGTAGTTTACATCTTTATTTTCAGTTGTCTAAATTCTTGGTTTCTCTGTCTGGTATTTGAATATATGAATTTTGTGTTGAAGATGCTGTCATGTCAGCTCACCAATCTGCAGAATGGGTTATTCTTACTAGTTTTTAAATATTTTACTTCTCAGTATGTTTTACATATTATCGTATTTCTCATGGCCTTTTTCTGTTTATTCAGACAGCTACACAAATTATTATAAAACATTCACTACCAACGTGAGAGAAGGGATCAATCTATATACATTATACTGAAAGTTGTACATACCTACTCCAGATCCTCGAATCAGGCTAAATTGAATAATAATAATTTGGTGACATACTACAAGTCTCATAATCACTGAAAACAAAATCAGCATTATAAACATGTATTTACTATTGTCTTAATGTCAATTGTTTCAAATCAAATTGATTGATAATTAGTACTGGCTACACAGTTTTATACACATTTGCATATTCTACAAATACTTTTCAAATCAGAAAATCTATTTTTCAGTGCAATCTAGACATTAATACCTGGTTATTGACTTGAAGAAATATGATTTTTACTGGTAGATTATACATTCAAAATGAAATCTGAAAAGTGTTTTAGCTAGTAATGTAATATTAATGCCATTAAACTTTGTATGTTCTCTAATTACATATGATTGGGATACAATGGTCAAAGTATATTGAACAACTTAGGTTCATGGTCACTCTTTTTCGAGTCAGCGTTGTTTGCCCTACATCTGACTATTTGACGTTGGTTCTCAATCCTAAATCTCAGAAGGCTATTTATTTTGTGTGTTTATTTAAAGTAGACTTTGACTCTAAGACTGTGCCATCTGTCATTAGGGCATCATGTGATAGGAAAGAGAATCTAGTACTAAAAAGATATTCTCAGTACTACATAATTCCACTTCTATGAGGTATCTAAAATAGTCAAACTCGTAGAAAGTAGAATGGTAGTTGCCAGGGGCTGGGGGGAGAAGAAAACCTTGTTTTTCAATGGATATAAAGTTTCCTTTTTGTGTGTGTGTGTAAGATTGGCCCTGAGCTAACATCTGTCTAATCTTCCTCTATTTTATGTGGGATGCTGCCACAGCGTGGCTTAACAAGTGGTGCTAGGTCCATACCCAGGATCCGAACCTGCGAACCTCAGGCCACCAAAGTGAAGCATGAGAACCTAACCACTATGCCACTGAGCTGGCCCCAAGCTTAACTTTTTTTTTAAGTAACTTTATTAGGATTATAGTGGTTTATAGCATTGTGTAATTTCGGGTATACATTATTGTTTATCAGTTCCTGAATACACTTCATTGTGCTTACTGCCAGTAGTCTAATTTTTATCCATCACCATACATATGTGCCCCTTTGTCCCTTTTGCCCACCCCCAACCCCCTTCCCCTCTGGTAGCCAGTAATCTGTTCTCTTTATCCACGTATTTGTTATCTTCCACATATGAGTGAAATCATGCAGTATTTGTCTTTCTCTATCTGGCTTATTTCGCTTAACATCATACCCTCAAGGTCCATCCATGTTGTTGCAAATGGGACAATTTTGTCTTTTTTTATGGCTGAGTGGTATTCTATTGTATGTATGTACCACATCTTTATTGATTCATCTATAGAAGGGCACTTGGGTTGCTTCCATGTCTTGGCTATTGTGAATAATACTGCAATGAATATAGGAGTGCATAAAATCTCTTTGGATCATTGATTTCAGGTTCTTTGGATAAATACCCAGTAATGGGATAGCTGGATCATATGGTATTTTTATTTTTAATTTTTTGAGAAATCTCCATACTCTTTTTCCATAGTGGCTACAGCAGTTTGCATTCCCACCAGCAATGTATGAGGGTTCCTTTTTCTCCACATTCTCTCCAACATTTGTTGTTTTTTGTTTTGGTAATTACAGCCACTCTGACCAGTGTAAGGTGATATCTCATTGTAGTTTTGATTTGCATTTCTCTAATAATTAGTGACATTGAGCATCGTTTCATGTGTCTCTTGGCCATCTGTATATCTTCCTTGGAAGAATGTCTGTTTGTGTCCTCTGCCTATTTTTTTTTAAGGAAGATTGGCCCTGAGCTAGCATCCGCCACCAATCCTCCTCTTTTTGCTGAGGAAGAGTGGCCCTGAACTAACATCTGTGCCTATCTTCTTCTATTTTATATGTGGGATGCATACCACAGCATGCCTGGGATCCAAACTGGTGAACCTTGGGCCGCTGAAGTGGAGTGCATGAACTTAACTGCTATGCCACTGGGCCGGCCCCTCCTCTGCCTACTTTTTGATCAGGTTGTTTGGGTTTTTTTGTTGAGTTGTATGAGTTCTTTATATATTTTGGAGATCAACCCATGTCTGATAAATGATTTGCAAATATTTTCTCCCAGTTGGTGGGTTGTCTTTCTGTTTTGTTCATGGTTTCATTTGCTTTGCAGAAGCTTTTTAGACTGATGCATTTGTTAACTTTTTCTTTTCTTTCCCTTGCCCAAGTAGACATGGTATTTGAAAAGATGTTGCTAAGACCAATGTCACAGAGTGTACTGCCTATATTTTCTTCTAGGAGTTTTATGGTTTCCATTGTTACATTCAAATCTTTAATCTATTTTGAGTTAATTTTTGTATACAGTGCAAGATAATGGTCTACTTTCATTCTTCTGTATGTGGCTGTCCACTTTTCCAAACACCACTTATTGAAGAGACTTTCTTGTCTTCATTGTATGTTGTTGGTTCCTTTGTCGAAGATTAACTGTCCATAGATGTGTGGTTTTGTTTCTGGGCTTTCAATTCTGATTCATTGATGGGTTTGTCTGTTTTGGTCCCACTACCATGCTCTCTATAGCTTTGCAGTAAGTTTTGAAGTCAGGGATTGCGATGCCTCCAGCTTTGTTCCTTTTTCTCAGGATTGCTTTTGCTATTTGGGATCTTTTGTTGTTCCATATAAATTTTTGGATTCCTTGTGCTATTTCCTTGAAGAATGTCATTGGGATTTTGATTGGGATTGCATTGAATCTGTAGATTGCTTTGGGTAGTATGGACATTTTAACTATGTTTATTCTTTGGACCCATGAACATGGAATATCTTTCCATTTCTTTATGTGTTCTTCAATTTCTTTCAATAATGTTTTATAGTTTTCAGTGTACAGGTCTTCTTTTACCTCTTTGGTTAAGTTTATTCCTAGGTATTTTATTCTTTTTGTTGCGAGTGTAAACAGGATTATATTCTTGACTTCTCTTTCTACTAATTCATTGTTAGTGTATAGGAATGCAACTGGTTTTTAAAATTGATTTTGTACCCTGAAACTTTCTGTAGTTTTTGATTATTTCTAATAGTTTTCTGGTGGATTCTTTAGTGTTTTCTATATATAGAATTATGTCATCTGCAAATAGTGAAAGTTTCTTCTCATCCTTTCCAGTTTGGATCCATTTCTTTCTTTTTCTTGCTTAATGGCTCTGGCCAACACCTCCAGTACTGTGTTGAATAGGAGTGGTGAGAGTGGGCACCATTGTCTTGTTCCAGTTCTCAGAGGGATGGCTTTCAGTTTTTCACCATTAAGTATGACGTTGGCTGAGGGATTGTTGTATATGGCCCTTATTGTGTTGAGGTACTTTCTTTCTATACTTATTTTATTGAGAGGTTTTATCATAAATGTATGTTGGGTCTTGTCAAATGCTTTCTCTGCATCTATTGAGATGATCATGTGATTCTTATTCCTCAATTTGTTAATGTGGTATATCACATTAATTGGTTTGCGGGTGTTGAACCATCCCTGCATCCCTGGAATAAATCCCACTTGATTGTGGTATATGATCCTTTTAATGTATTGCTGTACTCGGTTTCCAATATTTTCTTGAGGATTTTTGTATCTAAGTTCATCAGTGATACTGGCCTGTAGTTTTCCTTCTTTGTGTTGTCCTTGTCTGGTTTTGGTATCAGGGTAATGTTGGCCTCACAGAATGTGTTAGGAAGTGTTCCATCTTCTTCAGTTTTCAGAATAGTTTGAGAAGGATAGGTACTAAATCTTCTTTGAATGTTTGGTAGAATTCTCCGGAGAAGTCATCTGGTCCTGGACTTTGTTTTCTGGGAGTTTTTTGATTACTGTTTCAATCTCTATACTTGTGATCAGTCTGTTCAGATTCTCTATTTCTTCTTGATTCAGTTTTGGGAGATTGTATGACTCTAGGAACTTATCCATTTCTTCTAGGTTGTCAAATTTGTGGGCATATAGTTTTTCATAGTATTCTCTTATAATCCTTTGTATTTCTGCAGTATCTGTTATAATTTCTTCTCTTTCCTAATTTTATTTATTTGAGACTTCTCTCTTTTTTTCTTGGTGAGTCTGGCTAAGGGCTTGTCAATTTTGTTTATCTTCTCAAAGAACCAGCTCTTATTTTCATTAATCCTTTTTACTTCTTTTAGACTCTATTTCATTTATTGCTGCTCTGATTTTTGTTATTTCCCTCCTTCTGCTGACTTTGGGCTTTGTTTGTTCTTGTTCTTTTAGTTCTGTTAGGTGCGTTGTAAGATTATGTATTTGAGATTTTTCCTGCTTGTTGAGGTAGGCCTGTATGGCTATGAATTTCCCTCTTATGACTGCTTTTGCTGCATACCATAAGAGTTGGTATGTTGTATTTTCATTTTCGTTTGTCTCTAGGTATTTTTTAATTTCCCCTTTGATTTTTTCAGTGATCCAATGGTTGTTCAATAGCATGTTGTTTAGTCTCCACATATTTCTGACTTTCCCAATTTTTTTCTTGTGGTTGATTTCTAGCTTCATAGCATTGTAGTCAGAAAAGATGGTTGGGATGATTTCAGTCATCTTAAATTTGTTGAGGCTTACCTTGTTTCCCGCCATATGATCTGTTTTTGAGAATGATCCATGTGCACTTGAGAAGAATGTATATTCTGCTGTTTTGGGATGGAATGTTCTATATATATCTATTAAGTCCATCTGATCAAGTGTTTCATTTAAATCTCCTATTTTCTTGTTGACTTTTTTTCTGGATGATCTGTCCAGTGATGTGAGTTGGATGCTGAGGTCCCCTACTATTGTTGTGTTGCTGTTAACTTCTCCCTTCAGGTCTGTTAATAATTGCTTTATGTACTTTGATGCCCCTGTGTTTAGGTGCATATATATTAATAAGTGTTATGTCCTCTTGGTGGAGTGTCCCTTTTATCATATAATGCCCCTCTTTGTCCCTCATTGTCTTTTTTAAGTTGAAGTCTGCTTTGTCTGATAAAAGTATGACAACACCTGCTTTCTTTTGTTTGCCGTTAGCTTGGAGTATTGTCTTCCATCCCTTCATTCTAAGCCTGTGTTTGTCTTTGGAGCTGAGATGCAATTCCTGGAGGCAGCATATTTTTGGGTCTTGTTTTTTAATCCATCCAGCTACTCTGTGTCTTTTGATTGGAGAATTCAGTCCATTTACATTTAGAGTGATTGTTGATATATGAGGGCTTAATACCACCATTTTATCTCTTGTTTTCTGGTTGTTCTGTGTTTCTGTTTTTTCTCTTCCTTTGTATTTCTGACTGCCATTTCATTTTCGTGGTTTTCTGAGGAGGATTTCTCAGTTTTCTCACTTTTTGTGAATTGTGGCTCTGCTCTGATTTTTTGTTTAGTGGTTACCATGAGGATTGTATGAAAGATATTGGAGATGAGATAGATCATTTTCTCGAAGCCTCTTATCTCCATTAACCTAAGCAATTTCCTTCCCTTTCCTCTCCCCTTCTGAGTAATTGCATTACAAATTGTTCTGTTTTTAATTTTGTGAGTTTGTGGCTTAGTTGACATGTTTATCATTACTTTTGATGCTTTCTTTCCCTTTCTCTTTTAAGTTGTAATTGAGTCTTTGCCTCCTATTCTGGTAGAGAGCTGCAAGTTCTGATCATGTCTGTCTATTTGTCTCCTTGCTCAGAGCTTTGTAGACCTTTGACTTTTTGTTGCCTGTGTAAGGGCATCTTTAATTATTTCCTGTAGGGGAGTTCTGGTGGTGGTAAACTCCTTCAGCTTTTGTTTATCTGGGAAAGCTTTTATTTTTCCATCATATCTGAAGGAAAGTTTTGCTGGATAGAGGATTCTTGGCTGAAAGTTTCTGTCTTTTAGTATTTTGAATATATCTTTCCATTCTCTCCTAACTGTAGGGTTTCTGCTGAGAAATCTGCTGAAAGCCTGATAGGGTTTCCTTTGTAGGTTATATTCTTCTGCCTTACTTCTCCTAATATTTTTTATTTATCATTAACTCTTGCCATTTTTACTATTATATGCCTTGGAGAAGGTCTTTTAGCATTGTTGAAGTTGAGTGTTTGATTAGCTTCGTTTATTTGTAAATCCTGAGCCATCCCCAGGTTTGGGAAGTTCTCAGCATTTATTTCTTTGAAAATAAATTTGAAAAAGCTCTCTTCTCCTTTTTCCCCTCTCTTCTCCCTCTTGAATACCTATAGTCCTTGTGTTGTTTTTCCTAGTTGAGTCAGAGATTTCTCAAACAATTCCTTCATTTTTTTTAAATCTTAATTCTGTCTCCTCCTCTACCTATAGAATTTCTACATTTATATCTTCTAGAAGACTAATTCTTTCCTCCATAAGATCCATTCTATTTCTTTTTTTCTTTACTTTTGAGGAAGATTAGCCCTGAGCTAACATCTGTGCCTATATTCCTCTACTTTATATGTGGGATGCCTGCCACAGCATTGCCTGACATGCAGTGCATAGGTCCGCACCCGGGATCTAAACCAGCAAACCCTGGGCTGCCAAAGTGGAACGTGCGAGCTTAACTGCTGCGCCACCAGGCCAGCCCCCCATTCTGTTTCTTGATAATTCTAGATTATTTTTTATTTCATTAATTGTGTTTTTCATATCCAGAATTTCTGCTTGATTTTTTTTTATAGTTTCAATCTCTTTGGTAGAGAGATTCATTTCATGGCTGAGCTCCTTGAATTGTCTTTCCATGTTTTCTTGTAAGTTGTTGAGTTTCCTTATGATGACTATTTTGAATTCTCTGTCATTTAGGTTGTAAATTTCTGTGTCTTCAGGGTTGGTTTCTGAAGAATTGTCGTTTTCTTTCTGGTCTGAATTGTTGCTACAGTTTCTCTTGGTGTTTGACGAGCTAATCTTTTGTCAGGACATTTGTGCTATTCTTTGGATGCAGATTCCACCTGTTACCTCTATGCAGAAGCAGGAACAGAGTTTCTGGCCCCACCCTGTCTGCTGAAGGCTGTGGGGGTATTATGGGTGCTTGCCCCAGCCTGGGGTGTGTTCAGGCGCTTCTGTGGACTGTGCTTGGTGGGCGGGGCTTCCTTGCTGGATTGAGAGAGGGCCACTCTTTGGCGCCTCAGAGGCACTATGAACTTCCTCTCCCCAGCAGAAAGTGATCACCAGTGGGCTAAAAGCTGCTGCTGCCTCTTCCCGCAGCCGCCAGTACATGTTCCATCTTTGGGGGTTCAGCAGGACTATGAGCGCTCAGGCACGTGGGCCCTGACTGTGTTTGCCCCATTGTGTAGATCTGCTGCGGTCTCTGCTTGGGGTCTGAGAAGCTACTGTGCTTGGTGGGTGGGGCTTCCTCTCTGAGACCTGGGCTAGGGCTATTCCTTGGCTCCACAGGGACCCTATGGACTGCCCCTCCCTGCCAGGA
Organism: Equus asinus; assembly: GCF_041296235.1. NCBI lineage: Eukaryota > Metazoa > Chordata > Mammalia > Perissodactyla > Equidae > Equus > Equus asinus. The sequence goes on along the minus strand of NC_091796.1, from coordinate 36,983,249 downwards.
AGGTGAACTCAAGCGAGCTTGAAGCTGCCGAAGCTGCCGAAGCTGCCGTCCCTTTTCCCACAGCTTCCCAGACACGTCCCCTCTTTTGAGGCTCAGCAGCCCTATGAGTCTGCAGAAAGAACTACCAAACAATCCTTGGAACTTATGTAAGCCTGGAAATAGATCCTGTTTCTACCAGCCAGGTTGGCATCAGGTACAGTATTTAGAAGGGTTTTGCCTCAATAGAGGGACAAAATCAACCCTAGGCTAAAGGATGCTCTGACTCTACCTAACAAAGCTTAAAAGCGATACTTTGTAGGATCTGTCTCCAAGTAACTTAACTGCATCCAAAACAAAGCACAAGCATATTTATAGCTCAAGCATAAATTCAAAAATATCCAGCAAGCAGAAAGGTAAAATTCACAATGTTTGACATCCAATCAAAAATTACCAACTCTGGGGCCAGCCCAGTGGTGCAGTGGTTAAGTTCACATGTTCTACTTCTCGGCAGCCCGGGGTTCACTGGTTCGGATCCCGGTTGTGGACATGGCACCACCTGGCACAAGCCATGCTGTGGTAGGCATCCCACGTATAAAGTAGAGGAAGATGGGCATGGATGTTAGCTCAGGGCCAGTCCTCCCCGGCAAAAAGAGGAGGATGGGCACCAGTTAGCTCAGGGCTAATCTTCCTCAAAAAAAAAAAAATTACCAATTCTGTAAAGGAGGAAAATATGATGCAAAATGAGATAAAATCAGTCAAAGTCAACCCAGAAATGACAGAGACAATAGAATTATTAGGCAAAGACACTAAACAAATTATTTTAACTATATTGCATATTTTCAGGAAGTTAGAGGGAAGATGAACATGTTAAGTAGAAACAGAATATATATTTAAAAAGTCTTAAATCAGACTTCTAGAGACTAAAGCTGCAATGTCTTTGATGAAAAATACACTGAAAGGGATTAACAGCAGATTTAACATTGCAGAAGAAAGATTAGTAAAATGAGGATATAGCAATGGAAACTATCCAAAATAAAACAGAGACAAAAACGACTGAAAGAAAAGGAACGTAAGTGATCAGTAGAACAAGTTCAAGCAACCTAATGTATGTGTAATTGGAGTTCCCAAATGGGTTTGATGGGGACAGAAAAGAAATTTTGAAGAAATAACAGCCCCTGGTTTTTCAAGTATCATGAAAACTATAAGCCCATGGATCTAAGCAGACTGGTGAATTAGAAGCACAAAAACTTGGAGAAAACTCAATCAAGGCACATCATAATCAAATTGTTAAAAACCAACCAGCGATGAAGAAAAATTCTTAAATCAGCCACAAGAAAAAACACGATACATAAAGAGGAGTAAAGATAAAGATGAAAGCAGGGTTTTTTTTGTGAAACAATGCAAGAAAGAAGACACTGGAACAATATCTTTAAATTACAGTAGTCCAGGCTGCCCAGTGGCATAGTGGTTAAGTTCACATGCTCCACTTTGGCATTCCAGGGTTCTCGGGTTCAGATCCTGGGCACAGACCTACACACCGCACATCAATTCATGCTGTGGCGGAGTCCCACATGCAGAATAGAGGAAGATTGACAGAGAAGTTAGCTCAGCAACAATCTTCCTCAGGCAAAAATAGGAAAATTGGCACCAGATGTTACCTGTGGTCAACTGCCGTCTAAAAATATTAAGTGGAAAATTCTAGAATTAAACAATTCATAAGTTTTAAATTGTGTGCCATTCTGACTAGCATGATGAAATCTTGTGCCATCCTGCTTCATTCTGCCCAGGATGTGAATCATTCCTTTGTCCAGCATATCCATGCTGTATATCCTACCCACCTGTTAGTCACTTAGTAACCGTCTCAGTTATCAGATTGACTATCACGGAATTGCAGGGCTTGTGTTCCGGTAACCCTGATTTTACTTAATAATGGCCCAAAGTGCAAGAGTTGTGATGCTGGCAATTTGGATATGCCAAAGAGAAGCTGTGAAGTGCTTCCTTTAAGTGAAAAAGTGAATGTTCTCAACTTAATAAGGAAAGAAATGCAGAGATTGCTAAGATCTACAGTAACTTTTACTATAGTTTATTGTTATAATTGTTATATTTTATTATTAGTTATTGTTAATCTCTTACTGTGCCTAATTTATCAATTAAACTTTATGTATGTATGTATAGGAAAAAACATAGTATATATAGGCTTCGTTTCCATAGTTTCTATCCATAGTTTCAGGCATCCACTGGGGGTCTTGGAACATATCCCCCATGGATAAGGGTGGACTACTGTACTGAAAGAAAAAAATTGTCAAGCTAGAATTCTTTACTGATCAAAAAATATCTTTTAAAAATGAAGGAGGAATAAAAGACTTTTTCAGACTGTAAAAGCTCAAAGAGTTCTTCACCCACAAACCTGCATTACAAAAAATGTTAAAAGAAGTCTTTCAGAGAGTAATAAATACCAGATAGAAATATGGATTTACACAAAGTAGTGGTAACTATGTGAGCAAATATAAAATAATTTTCTTCATATTATTTAAGTCTGTTTAAGAATAAAGGACAATGTACTTTTTTTAAGAAAAATAATGTGGGGCTTATAACATGTAGAAGCAAAAAATGTATAACGGTAGTATAAAGATTGGATGAGGATAATTAAGTTATACTGTTGTAAGGCTTCTTATATGATATCTTTAGTGGCATAATGTCTTTGAAGGTAGACTTATGATAAATTAAAGATATATGCTATCAACTCTAAATCAGTCCCCAAAATAGCAGCACAAAACGTTATAGCTATTAAGTCAACAAAGTAGATTAAAATCATGAAAATAATCCAAAAAACGGTAGAAGAAGAGAGAAAAGGGAATAAAAAACAGAAGGGACAACTAGGGAAAAAATAGCAAGATTAAAAGTAAAAGGATGGAAAAAAAGATACACTATACTAACATTAATAAAAAGAAAGCTGGAGTAGCTGTGTTAATATCAGACAATGTATATTTCAGAGCAAAGAATATTTCCAGAAAAAGCCTTTCGTAATGATAAAGTGTTCAGTTCATTAGGAGAACATAATAATGCTAAATGTTTATGCACTTAATAACAGAGCTTCAAAATATGTGAAGCAAAAAATGATAGAACTGCAAAGAGAAATAGACACATTAACAATTTTAGTCAGATATTTTAATATCCTTTCAATAATTGATAGAACAATTAAACTGAAAACTAGTAAAGATGTAAAAAACTGGAATTATATTAGCCAATTTGATGTGACTTATAGAAAACTTCACCCAACAATAATCTAATACAATTTCTTTTCAAGTCTACACAGAACATTTGATAAGATTGTTTATTTTCTGCACCATAAAACAAGTCACAATAAGTTTAAAATAATTCAGGTTATTCAAAGTACTTCTCTGAACCACAATCAGATTAAATTAGAAATCAATAACAGAAAGTTATCTGTGAAATCACCAAATATTTGGAAACTAAATAACAAACATCTAGGTAACCCATGAGTCAGAAGAAATCAAAGGGGAATTAGGTAGTATGTTGAATTTAATGAAAATGAAAACACAACATGTCAAAATTTGTGGAATGCAGATAAATCAATACTTAGAAGTATTTAGGACTAGCCGTCTATAACAGAAAAGAAAGGTCTCAAATAAATGACCTCAGCCTCTGCCTTAAGAACCTACGAAAGAGAAATTAAGTCCAAAGTAAGCAGAAGATAAATAATAAAAATTTGAGCAGTAATTAATGAAATAGAAAGCTAAAAAAGAGAGAGTGAAAGTCAGTGAAACCAAAATTTGGTTCTTTGAGAAGATCAATAAAGTCGATAAACCTCTAGGCAGACTGGTCAAGAAAAAAAGAGAGAAGATGCTAATTACCAATATCAAGAATGAGAATGTAATATTACTACAGGTTCTCAGATATTAAAAAGAAATAAGGATCTATAATGAACAACTTTGTTGATAAATTTGATATCTTATGTATAAAGGACAAGTTCCTTGAAAGACACCAAGTACCAAAGCTTACTTAAGAAGAAATAGATAACTTGAATAACCCTATAGTAATTGAGTTTGTAGCTAAAAGCCTTCCCACAAAGAAAACATCAGGCTTAGATGGCTTCACTGGTGAATTCTACAAACATTATTCTTTGTTTAAGAAATAAGTAGTACTAATTCTACACACATTTTCCAGAAAATTCAAGAGATAATATTTCTCAACTCATTATATGAGGCTGGCATTACTGTGATACAAAACGGGACAAAGACATTTTAAGAAAAAAACACAGGCAAATATTCCTCACTACCAAACCACTATTCCTCACGAATATACATTCAAAAATCAACATTTTAGCAATTTCAAGCCAACAGTGTAAAAAGTAAGACATAATGACTAAGTGTTGTGTATCTCAGAAATGTGAGATAGGTTTAACATTTGAAAATCAGTGTAATTCACCATATTAGCAGTCTAAAAATGAAAAAAAAAATAGTTGAGAAAACCTACTTCCATTTATGATAAAAGCTCCGAAAGCTAAGAAAGACGAGAATGTCTTTAACCTGTTTAAGGGCATCTCACAAAAACTTACAGATAGCATTCTATTTTTAATGGTGAAAGATCAGGAATAAGGCAAGGTTATTTTGTCTCACTTCTTCTATTCAACATTGTATTGGAGGTTCCAGTCAGTGCAATAAGTCATGCAAAAGAAATAAAAGACACACAGATTGGAAAAGCACTAAAACTATTTGAAGATGACATAATCAAAGTGTAAGTCTACATAAAGTGTAAGTGTACACACAGACTTTTACTATAATTACACAAAAATCTACTAGAAATTATGTGAGTTTAGAAAGCTTGACAAGTATAAGATCAATTTACAAAAATCAATTGTGTAACACTTACATGAGGTAAGAGTAGTTAAAATCATAAAGACAGAAAGTAGAATTGTTATTGCCAGGGGCTGCAGGGTGGGGAAAGGGAAGTTACTGCTTAATGGGTATAGCGTTTCAGTTTTACAAGATGAAAAGAGTTATGAAGATGGATGGTGGTGATGGTTGTACAACATTATGAATGTTGTGAACCACTGAACTGTATACTTAAAAATGGTTGCAATGGTACATTTTATGAGTATTTTACCACAACAAAGAATTTTTCAAATCAATTGTATATCTATATATTACCAACAAAGTAAGATATTAAAACTTAAAAACTTTTTAAATCTATTAAACTTAAAAGTTACCATTTTATAATAGCATCAAAATATATGAGAAACTCAGGGATAAATGTGACCTATACTCTGACAGCTTCTCTGCAAAAGAATTTAAAGAACACCTAAATACATGGAAATATGTACTGGGTTTATAGATCAGAAAACCAATATTACTAATATGTCTGTTCTCCCAAAATTGATCTATAGATTTAACACAATACTAGCCAAAATTTCAGTGGGCTTTTTTTGGGTAAGAAATTGATTCTGAAATTCATATTGAAATGCAAAGGATCAAATGAGACATTTTTTTTATTTATTTCTTAAAGATTGGCACCTGAGCTAACATCTGTTTCCAATCATTTTTCTTCTTCTTCTTCTTCCTCCCACCAAGTCCCCCGGTACACAGTTGTATATTCTAGTTGTGAGTGCCTCAGGTTGTGCTATGTGGGATGTGACCTCAGCATGGCCTGATGAATGGTTCCATGTCTGCACCCAGGACCCAAACCGACGAAACCCTGGTCCTCCAAAGCTGAGCGGACGAGCTTAACTACTCGGCCACGGGGTTGGTCCCAAGACTTATTTTTATAGTACAGTAATAAAGACAGTGTGGTAATGTAAAGATAAACAAATAGATCAGTGGAACAGAATACACCATCTAGAATTAGACCCACTCATATATAAACAGTTGTACCTAAACTTAAATGTAAAACCTAAAGCTATAAAACTTCTAGAAGAAAACATTTAAAAAAAATTTTTTTTTGACCTTGTGTTAAGGGAAAATTTCTTAGAATCAACACCAAAGCATGAGTCATAGAGGAAAAATTGATAAGTTGCACTTCATCAAAATTAAGAAGTAGTCTTCTAAAGACACTGCTGAGAGAATGAAAATTCAAATTACGGAGTCTGGGAAAATATTTATAAATCAGTTGTATCCCAAGTACATGAAGAATTCTGAAAATTCAGCATTAAGGAGAGAAACTACAAGTCTATCCCCTTATTAATTCTAGACTTTTGTTGTTGGGTTTCAAAGACTCTGGGGTGGAGAAAACAGGGAAGATAATGCAAATATATTTTTCCATATTTACCCTGTTTATGCCTTCCGTACTATTTGGAATTTTCTTCCTTTCTTCCTTCCTTCCTTCCTCCCTCCTTCCTTTCCCTTCTTTTTTTATGGTGAGGAAGATTGGCCCTGAGCTAACATCTGTTGCCAGTCTTCCTCTGCTTTATATGTGGGGTGCCACCACAGCATGGCTTGATGAGCAGCGTGTAGGTCCAGGCCTGGGATCTGAACCCGCGAACGCTGGGCCGCCAAGGTTGAGTGCCCAAACTTAACCAGCTGGACCCCGGAATTTTATTTCTTATGTACAATAAGATAAGAAATTCTCACTGGTTTCTATAGGTCTTACCACTTATATTTCAGAGTTTTACTTTGGGGACCTCTTAACGTTAACTTAGAGCTGTTAATGCTACCCAAATCTCTACTCACAGAAATCTCGAATTTACTTTTCTTAGACTGCCAATGCATTTCTTTCAGAGTGTTCATGCTATGCCCTGACTTTTGCCCTTGCCCGTAGAATGAACCAGTGGAAGCAAAGATTCAAACCCAAACTTTGTAATCTCAAGGTCAGCACTCTTTCTATTATACTTCAGCTGCTTGGTTGAAAATTAGTTTGGGGTTCTAGTTTTCGCTCTTCCTATAGTTCAGTTATGTACACTTGGAAAACTCATTTAATTTCTCTGAACTTCCATTTTCTCAAATGGAAAATAGAAAAGGAGAGGGAAAGAAAAGAAAGAACCTAAGGTCCTTTCCATTCTACTTCATGAGATTTCTCCTTTTCAGGGGTAATTATTTAATGACGAGTCTGCTCTTTTTTGTAGCTTTAAATTAACTGGTGGAAAAAGTCACATTTCTTTATAACTTTTGAGCATTGAATTGGATACTGGAGGGGAAGATGCAAGATAACACTGCATAGTTTTTAGTTCTGATGAGGAAAAAATAAGTAATTTGTGCAGTTGCTGGATTATGAGAGTAGCGTTGTGTTAAACTGTAGTCCTGATTCTATCCATGTTCAACTAATGCTGACACTTTTGTCATTCTGCATTTATTTTAACCCCATTTTACTGTACATCATAATTTCTCAGGAGCTTTCTTGCACAGAAGCTTAACTCATTAACCATATGTTTTACCTTAAATAGACCCCAATTTTCAAAACATAAAATAGGATGTTTCCATTTGTGGCTAACAGGTATAACTGGAAAGCCTGTGGCTCCTTTGATTCCTGGTGCCTTTCTTTCATATGTCTGATACCTGTATGAGAACACTTCCACACCACCCAGCCTTCTACACTCTGCTTGCTCTCCTCTCCCCCTTCCCAACTTTCTTGTCATCAGGCATAAGGCCTGACATTTCCAGCCAGTTTGGGATTGTGTTAACTACCCAGTTGTTGCTTCAATTTTAAACATTATCACCAAATATATGAGCTATCTTACTTAAAAAGAACTTACTTAAATAAACTAAATAATTAAGAACAGTAATGAATTACACACTGCTAGGGAAAATAGACATTCATGAGTCTATACCAATAGTAGGTAGATAGATACATGCATACATACATACATACATGGATACATGGATGGATGGATAGGGGAGGAAGGAGTGTTCTTGTTTACAGAAGGATGCTGAAAGGCCAACTGGTGAATGTGGAAGGAGTGCTGAAGTTGGAAAATCATCGTTTTGAAACCGTCATGGAAAAGATCAAGCCAGAGTTATCAAAGGCTGCTAAATCTAGGGAGAAATGATGAGAAGCAGGATAGTTTGCATGGCCTGTAAGTGTCTCCCTTTAGATTGCTTATTAATTGTAAGAGAGAAAAAGAAAACAGTAATTATACAGTGTGGAGAAATCGTCTGGGTGATCAAAATTAACGTCACCAATAAAAGACAGGTGGACTCTTGTGTCGACATATGTTAAACTATGAGAACACATAACCGAGAATACATAACCTGAATCTGAATCTCAAGGAAACATCAAATACAAAATGACAAACCTGCTAAATAAAGGAGGGATGGGACTGTGTACTTCAAAAATGGAAATTCATAGAAGACAAAGGCTGTGGAAATATTCCAGATTAAAGGAAAATTAAGAGATATGACAGTTAAATGCAGTATCTGACCCTAGACTATCCTGTTATGGTGGAAGGAATATACTGTAAAGGATATTATTAGGTAAACTGATAAAATTTGATGGTAGATTAGATAAAATTTATGAAATTGATAACCATACTATGGTTACGTAAGAGAATATTTTTATCTGTAAGAAAAGTTTACCGAACTATTTAGGGATAAAGAGTCATGATGTATCAAGGTTACTCTCAAATACTTCAGAAAAATATGACATATGTCTGTGTGCAAATGATAAAGAAAATGGGGTATAATGTAAACAGTGTATAAATCTGGGTAAATATGGTAAATCTGGGTATATAAGTGTTAATGTACTGTACTTTTACAGCTCTTTATTGTTTGATATTTTTTTCTCTTACTCATCTTTTTCATTTTATTGAGATAGAATTGACATATAACATTATATAAGATTAAGGTGTACAATGTAATGATTTTTAAATGTATATATTGCAAAATGATTACCACAATAAGTTTAGTTAACATCCATCACCTCACGTAGTTACAAATTTTTTTCCTTGTGATGAGAGCTTTCAGGATTTAACTTTCTTAGCAACTTTCAAATACAATCATGCATCGCTTAACAACAGGAATACTTAATACATCATTAGGCGATTTCATCATTGCACAAACATCATAGAGTGTACTTACACAAACCTAGACGATATAGCCTACTACGCACTGAGGCTATATGGTACTAATCTTATGGGACCACCACCATCTATGCTGTCCATCACTGACCGAAATGTTATTAGGCAGCACATGACTGTATAAAATACAGTATTGTTAACTGTAGTCATCATGTTGTACATCACATCTTCAGAACTTAATTAGCTTATAACTGGAAATTTGTACCTTTTGACCACCTTTGTTAGTGCCTACGTTAAGTTCTTTACGTGCCACACAAGAGGGGCCAAATAAAAACTGGAATGCCAGGCTTATGGCAAGGAAAGGGTTTTTATTTTGGATGGTATCAGCCGGGAGACAAGAGTGAGCCCTCAAATTTGTCTGTTTCATCTCATCTCCCTGAAAGGTGGGAGGCCTGGGGTTTTAAGGGTTTGTGAGGAATGTGGCTGCTTGTAAATGGGCGGAGGGAGTCAGTGGCCTAGCTGGTTGGTGCTCTCCCATCAGCCTGCTTTTGGCCTTGGGACACTGCTTGCAGGGAGGAGGCGGAGATGATATGAAATCCAGATGGGTGACCTTGGCCGTTTGTCTCCATGGCGGACAGTGAATTCTGGAGCCAGGGAGTACACAATGCTTTGGTTTTAACCCCACATATGCTGGGTTTAATATGGAGGAACTGATGTCAGGGCCGGCATCACCTTCAGCAATTGATATTGTTTCTAAATAACTTTTCCAAATAAAAAAATAATTTAAAAAAAAGTAATTAAAGCTTTTGTCCCCTTCAGTTAAAATGAATGGCCAAACCTGTGTCTTTTAGAGAAATAATAATTTTAAAGTCCTACCACATAACTACTTTAAATGTTCTATTGTTTATTTTTTATACCTATCATTTTTTATATGTGTCTTAGATATGTGTTTACTATTTGTTGTGGTAAAAAGCCTCTGGATTAGGCACGTCATGGAATATAAGCAAAAGAGAGAAAGACACTGAGAAATCCATTGTAAATCCGGGTACTCTAATAGCAGAATGTCTAGAGCAGTGCTGTCCAATAGAACTATCTGTAATGATGGAACTCTCCTGTGTTTACATTGTCCAGTATAGTAACATGGCACCAATGTGGCTATTGGGCACTTGAAATATGGCTAATGAGACTGAGTTTTTAATTTAATTTTAGTTTTAATTTTAATAACCACACATGGCTGGTGACTAACATATTGGACAGTGCAATTCTGGAGTGCTGATTAATGCCTGCATATGAGAAGTTTATGAGTTCCCATAATCAATAAGTTGATAATTTAAAGAGATAAACTAGTCATGACAGGGCTTGTTAGCTTAAGTGAGATCTATCCTCAGAAAGACTCCGTGATATATTGTATATGTTTTTACCTTTCTGCTAATTGAAAATTTTATTGTTGAATAATAGTGAATTATAACCAATGAAAATTTCAATGTCAAAATTAAATATAATTATTGCAAACCTGCTTTTTACAGATTTCAACATTAGACACCAAAAACCCAAAGTAGATGTAGGACTTCCGTTTTAATGACTTTCTCTGATTAAAGAGACATAATGGATATGTGAGGAGGAGAAGGAGGAAAGAAAGGAAAGAAGGATGGGTAGTTGGATGGATAAGAAAACATTGCAAGATATTCTATTCTAAATGCCATAGGAGGGGTACATTAAGTCTCTTGTCAAACATTTGAATAGATTTGATGTTATCTAAGGTTCCTTCCAGCACTAACTTTTGTTATGCTAAATCTTAAGAATACTAAGCAGGAGAAATCTTTGAGAGTGGAGTAGTCAGATTAATTTAGGATTTGGAGTTCATTGTTTGACTTGTGTTGTTATATGATCTTAATCTCCCAGGCCGTATGAATGATTTCTGTCTTGCTAAGTAAATTTATTTCATTTCAAATAGAGTATTGATTAAAAGAAAGCTCTGACAAATACTCCCAAGAATGTGGTATCTTCCTGGTTACTTTAATAGCTTTTTTAAGAGTGATAGTCATGCTTTTTAATCAGTCAGATATAAATATATTACTTATGGAGGCAACATGTTAAGAGAATAGGTTAAAAGAAAGTATAAACATAAAAGGTAACTTAGATTTGTCTCCCCAAATACAGCACTGTTTAGTACTGAAGCCTCAGTTCCCTATTCCTCCATATTTCACTGCATATCAGTAAGGCCTTTCATTGGTATTTGGAGGTAATACTGTTCTAGTTGGTTAGCTAACCATGTTGGTTGGTAACTTCAGTTCGTCCAGACTGAGTCAAGATACCAACTTTTTAAGTTTAATTCTCTGTTGATTTGTATATCTATTGCTCTGTTTGGCTTATACCTTTGCACAGTGTTCAGAATTCTCAAAAGATATGTAGTCTTAAGCATTTTGCTCTGCTTTTGGCATGAAATAAGTGTTTGATGAAAGCTTGCCTGCTTGACAGGTTGAGTGACTGCTATTTTTTCCTCTACCCTCACTCTGCTACATAAATGAGTCTTAATTGATGCCCCTTCTTTCAGAAAATTTGCCTGAGTACTAAAGCACTATCTTATAGAGAAGGAACACCCAACTAGAACTGTGTACCACCTTCACCTCACTTTTGTTTTTAAAGCAAGGGGCCATATTAATCTATAAACCCAGAAAGTGAGTTTGTTAGGGTTGCCATGTCCACCCAACTAGAGAGTGATTGGTGATTGACTAGGAGGACTCAGCACATAGTCATATTCACAGCTAAGGTGTATTACAGTAAAAAGATACAAAGCAAAATCAACAAAAGGAAAAGGTACATGGGATGACTTCTGGAGGAAACAAGGTAAAATCTTAAAAGAATCTTGTCCAAGCGGAGTCACACAGGATGCACTTAGTTCCTTCAGTGTTTAATTATGACAATATATGTGAAGTGTTCTCTACCAGGGAAGCTCATTAGAGACTCTGTGCCCAAGGTTTTTTTTGGCGGCTCATCATGTAGGCAACCTCTGTCTAGCATGTACCAATTTCCAGACTCCCAGAAGGAAAGCAGATGTTCAGCACAAACCATATTGCTTGTACAAACCATTTAGGCACAGTAAAGTACCCTTATCATTTGGAGAATGGTGGGCATACAAATCCAAATTCCCAAAATGCCAGCCAAGGGCCAGCCTTGCAAGCAGGCCTTTCTAAGGATAGCAATCTCGGGCCTGCTGTGTTGCGTTTTGTCTGCGTCTGGGTATGCCTCAGTCAACATTCAGACTTGGAACTTTTAACCCATTTTTAACTTTCCTCATGTCTAGTCTCTTTAGTGTCTTTTTTTTTGCTGATAATATCACTTAGAGATTAATAGAAATACACTGTACTGTACTCCTACTCTTTTGCCTAATGGGGTCATTTCTATTTCTTGTAGGCTAGAGCACCAAACCACCTTTCCTTTGAATCCTCGCCACTATCTTTTCTTTTGGGGTTTGCTTTGCTCAGTTCTTTAAGGGTATGGTCTTATAGTTGCATCTGAGCATTTAACTACAGATTTCTGTCTCCCTCAAAGTAGCAGGCTATTACTGCCTTGAAAAAAGATTACATGAATACCCATCAATACACTTCTCACTTCTTAGAAACCTTAGAGTTGAACCTACAATACCTCAGAGATGCTGTTATGTCTATCATAGATACAACCTGTAGGTGTTATATGAGCAGACTGAGAAATAAATTGGGCCTTTAAATCAGATTTAAATCAATGTCAACTCATACTTCTAAGTGATTTAAGAATTTAAGAATAAAGAAAACTTCTTATTCTGCAGGTGGAATCACAGTTAAAAGCATCTGGGTAAAGATAATTGGAAAGAGCTATGAAAGTAATATAATTGTGGGAGTCCAGAGAATAGGAAGTAGATGCTGCTGCCCTAAAAACAGGGTAAAGGTTGGCATAGAAAAAAGATAATAACAGGGACTCCAAATATATAATATTGGGCATATGCTAGCAGACTCATTGTTGCACTTTGGAATATGTAATGATTTGGGGCCTAAATAAAGGTAAGGAGGTAGGGAGAAGTACTATTATTTTTGATTAAGTCCAACTTAAACCTAATTGATGAAGAGCAAGAGATAGGAATGAACATGACCATTTCATTTTAGAAATCATATTCGTAAAATAACAACTGGGAATAGTGCCTGTTCCTATCAACCAGAGGGTTAAAATTCATAATTCATGGAGCATTAGGTAGAGTATTCCAGTTACATCTTGTGTTGTGGATCATAGACCTAAATGTAAAACCTAAAACTATAAAAATCCCAGAAGAAAATAGGGGAAAATCTTTGCAACCTTGGGTTAGTCATAAATTTATTGGTTACCACACCAGAAGCACAATCCATAAAAGAACCAATTGAGAAATTAGACTTCATTAAAATTTAAAACTACTGTTTTTCAAAAGACCCTGGGAAAAAAATAAGACAAGCCACAGATTGAGAGAAAACATTTGGAATACAAATATCTGGTAAAGGATTCATCCAGAATATATAAAGAACTCACAAAACTGAATAAACAAGGAAACAAACTACTGAATTAAGACAGTGGACAAAGGATTTGGACAGACACCTCACAGGAGAAGATGTATAGATGGCAAATAACCATATGAGAAAATGTTCAACATCATTAGTAATTAGGGAAATGAACATAAAAGTCACAATAATATACCAATACACAGCTATTAGAAATTTGGCTATTGGCCAAAATTTTTAAAACTTGTCCTGCCAAACAAAGATGTGGAGGAACTGGAGCGCTCATGCAGTGCTCGTAGGAATGTAAAATTGTGCAGCCACTTTGCAAACCTTTATTTACGAAAGTGCCAAAAACACACCTATATGATCCATCCATTTTATTAGGTATCTACCCAGGAGAAATAAGAGCATATATCTGCACCCTAATGTTCACAGCAGCATTATTTTTTATAGCCCCAAACTTGAAACAACACAAATGCTATTAGCAGGTTCACTGATAAATTGTGGTATATCTGTATAATGGAACACTACTCAGCAGCAAAAGGGAACTGCTGACGCATGCAACAACATGGATAAATGTCAAAATAAGCAGAATTAAAGAGTCTAGACTTAAAAGATTACATATTGTATAATTCCATTAAGATAAAATTCTAGAAAAAGCAAAATAATCTCTAATGACAGAAAATAGATTAGTACTTGCCTGGTTGGCCAGGTGCAGGAGAGGGCCAGTGAGTGGAAGGGTTTACAAAGGGACACAGGACAGTTTTGGAGGTGATGGATGTGTTCATTATCTTGTTTGTTGTGATGGTTCCTGAGTATATACATATGGCAAAACTTATCAACTTGTACAATTTAAATATATGCAGTTTATTGCATGTCAATTATACCTTTATAAGGCTGTTAAAAACAAACAAACAAAAATAACTGGATGATTTTCCTTTAAAGTTTTAGTTGCCTGGCCTTATTGTGATCAGAGCAAATTCTCCAGCCGTGGTTCAGCTTTATCTTTTCCCCTATAATATATGTAACAGAACGAGATATATTTAATACTCACAAAAGAGACTTAGAAGCAGTTAGTATAGCCATTATCCTAACAAACTGTATATTCCTGACAAAGTGGAAATGTTCCCATTTTAATCTCTTTTTAATGACACATTACAAAGGCTTTAAATGTCAGTCTTTGTATTTTCAAACCAGCAGAAACTTGAATGAAGTTTACATATAAGAGCAATCAACTCTGATGCAATACGCTGAATATCAGTTTCTGAAAATAAATTTTATATGAATCTTTTCTCCAGATAATTTGAATTTTAAATGTTTTTAGCTGTGACATCTTTATATAAGTGAGCATGGATTGAAGAAGCAACTATAAAACCTGAAATTTCCAGGTTTCAATTTTTTGTTACCACAACTGTTAACAGGATATAGCTAGATATTGTGCTCACTTCATTGGTTTGCCCTTCAATAAGTTACTACCCTCCTGACCAGTAAATAGACAACCATCCCCATGAGTTAGAAATGTTAGGCATTTGCTATATCCTAGAATACAATTCATGGTTTTTAAGTGTTGTGTGTGTAAAAGATGTTATAGGTAACCGTTTGACAAGCAGCAGCATTCTTCTTCCTTAAGCCTTACTTGGGGGTGTTGATTTATAATTATAGTCTTGCCTTAGGGCTTGCTGTTTGGTAGACAAGATATTTTTCTTCTCGTTCCTCAAGGATTCCTTCTGAAAGCCAGTTTAGACCATGAACTTTGGAGCCAGAATGCTTGGGTTCCTATACAGTAAGCTGCGACCTGGGGCAAGTCACCTCATCAGTGAACCTCAATTTTCTCATCTGCAAATGGGGAAAATGAAATAAATATACTTTATATGGTATCTGTCAGGATTAAATGAGTTAATAAGTGTAAAACAAATAAAGCTGGACCTTGCTTACAGTAAACGCTATGTAACAGCTTCCCAGTTGTTACTGTTATTGTTATAATTGATTTTATTGGAATTTTGAAGTAGAATTTGGTGAAAGCCAAAAATATCATCTGTTTGGGAATGCCCTTGTATTTAGTTATTCATCTTTTGTGCTTATGACATTCAGCCTGAATTATTATCTCAGCTTAGGCATTATCACACCTGGTTTTCATTTCTGTCAGTCCTGAGGTACTGTATTCGACAGAATTGAGTCCTTTGAGAATAAAATTGAGATTGGTGAATAAAGGGCTTTTTCGTCTTCTAAGAATAAAATTTTTGTAACCACCAGTGTTCATTTGGTTTAAAGCACCCAATAAAGGGCAGATTATAAAATGAATTGCTATGTTCAGCTATTATTTGGGTTCCTCAGAATTGCTGCCTAAGCCGAGATCTGTGGTCCATCTAGACTAGCATGTACAGTTGGATGGGGCCCGAGGGAGAGAACATAGGTAAATCTAGAGGAGCTAACCTAATCCTCCACCCCAATTTTTTTAAAACATTTCTTCTGCTTTTATTCCCATCCAAACATGACTCTTTCATTTCTTTAAATCATTGAGAAGAGAGGTTCTGCCCCAGGAACTCCAGAAGTAGCCAGGGAGATTAATATTTAGTCATTGTGGACAGAAGCCAGGAAAGACAGAGATTTTTTTTTTTTAAAGATGGTTTATTGTTAGTATATTACTTTTTAAGATGGTTTGCTGTTTCTTTGTTATTGTTAAGCTAATACATTCTGGTCTTAGAATACTCAAGCAATTTAAAAATGTGTAGTGTATTAATTACAAGTCCTCTGTATTCGCCTTCTTCAGCAATAGCTACTGTTAATTTCAATGTGTACTACTCTAGATTTTTTCCTGTGCAGATCTAATACTTTTTTAGGAAAGTGTGTTCATACTGTACATACAGGTTTTACAACTTTATTTTCTTACTGGTAATAAATATCATATACTTTCCAGGGGAGTACATATATGTATTAATCACATCCTTTTTAATGTCCATTCAGTATGTTAGTGTATGGATATATCATAATTTATTTAATCAATCCCTTATTGGTGTGTATTTGAGTTCTTTCTAATTTCTGCTGTACAAAGAATACTGCAGTGAACACCCTTGTACCTGTAATTTTGAATATGTTTGCATGTGTTTCTATTGGGTAAATTCCATAAAGTAGAAATGTATACTCAAAGAACATACAAAGATGTTTTAAATGATAGATATTGACACAGTACAGGTACTTGTTGAGAGAAAAAAGTAACTCATACATTAATAGTAGATACTGACAATGAGAATGGCAGCCTTTGCTTTGCCCTCAGTTGAGGTAGTTCCTTGTGTAAACAGTTAATAGTGACTTCTAGATCTTCAAAGAAAATTAAAGCTCTCCTTACACCTCATTCTCATCTGTTGTTTCTATTCATTTTTGGTCTTTATAAAAAATAAAGATTTTGAACTATAAAAGTAATTTAACTATATTTTAGAAAATCTGGAAAACAGAAGTTAAGAAAAAATCCATAATCCTTCTGATTTTTACCTGTTTATTTGAAAAATATAATTTTAATCATTGTGTGCTTACAGTTTTGCATTCTGTATTTGTCACAACATTATATTTGGCATTCTCTATAATGGCTGCGTAGCGTTCTGTCAGGTATAATGTGGTTTAATCATTAAAGGTGACAATTAAGATTTAGACTCCAGCTCTTCTATTTTGAATCTCAAAATTTTTTTTTCCATATTAATTCCTGTGTGTGCCAGAAGACTTCTAATAAATATCTGAAATCTAGTTAACAAACCACAAATGCTTAGTAGGTATATGCTCTCAAAAAACATCTTAAGACTTTGTTGAGTGGATTTTTTCCCTCAAGATGTTTGACAGCTTTTTCACCCTTCAGATTTTGGGAAGCTGAAAACCATAAAATAACTTTCAGTTTCAGTTATCTCTTGCTGCTTAACAAACCACCCTGAAACTTAGACAAACGACTGACATTCCACATTTTGAGCTGGGTTCAGCTGCATGGTGGTTCTGCTGATCTTTGCCGTATGTGGCTGTGTGCAGCTGGCTTGTTAGCTCCGATGCTGGCATGATTAGTCCTCTCTTTCTCCCTCCATGTTGGCTCAGGGCCTCTCTCTCCATGTAGCTTCTCCCTGCGGTTCATCCTTCAAAGTAACTAGACTTCTTACCTGGAGCTCAGGGCTCCCAGAGTGCGAGAACAGGAGCTGCCACATCTTTATATAGATTTGATCTACAACTGGCAAAGTGTCTTTTGGTTAAAGTGTGTAACTGAACCAGACTCATTCAAGGGGAGGAAACTCCTGGGAGGTGTAGTTATTTGGAGGCCACTGGTGTAAGAGACTGCCAGGGATAGCATCTCATAGTCATTTTCCTTTGTATTTCTCAGATTACTAGTGGAGTTGAGCATCTTTTCATATGTATATTGTCATTTCCCTTTTCTGTAAACTGCTGTTCAAGTTTTTGCCCACTTTTCTTTTGGATAGTTTGTCTTTTCATACTGATTTGTAGAAATTCTCCATGTAATCTGGATGTTAATCCTTTGTTGGCTATATGTGTTACAAACATCTTTGGCCAGTTTATAGTTTATCTTCCACTGTCTTTATGGTGTTTTTGATCAATGGAAATTCTTAATATTAAAATAGTTGAATTTATCATCTTTTATGATTTGCCCTTTTTGGGTCATTCTCTCCTCCAAGGCATGAAATATTCTTGTACATTGTCATGTAAATGTTTTATAGTTCTGTCTTTCATACGCAGGTTTATAACTGTAATTCACCTGGAACTGATTTTGGGGATTGGTATGAGGCAAGTGTCTGACTGCCTTTTTTTTTTGCCACATGTGGCCTTTCTTTACACTATACTTTTGGGTTAGTTCCACTGTTTCTTAAATACTGTATGTTCCTGTGTCCTGGATCCCTTTTATATTTTGCTGGAACACGACCATGAAGCAGTTTTGAAAAGAAGCTACTTAAGCGGAAATCAGTGTTTAGTTGAGCTTTTCTACAAATAATATGACTAAACAGTTGTAATCCTTTGGCGAGGAGATAACACTGGAGCTGAGACCTCAAATTTTAGAAGCCAGCCATTTGAAGTGCCTGGGAAGAATGTTCTAAGCAGAGGGAACAGCAAGTATTCCTACCAACTGGGAGAAGGAGGTACTTAGAAATGTAGTAAAAATGAAAAGCTGAACAAGAAAGTCATGATTCAAAATGAAGTAAACTAAAATGAGGCATGATCTCTGAGGAGCTGAATGTTAGAAAGACGATGCCATTGACCTCTACGCTTAGAACACTCCCTTTCAAGTATCTGGGTTAGTGACCATAGGCTGACATCTTACTTTCTATTAATCCAATCACATATCCTGTTTCTGCTGTGACAAGTATTTACATATTTTATATGTTTGTCGACTTTCTGTTTTCAGAATAAATCTGTAAACAAAGCAAAGGCGATCCAGTCATTGTTTCTGAGAAGAATACAAATGTTAAAACCTTGGTGATGTGAAAGAGATGAGATAGCTAAAGTAATAGACCAAGTAGAGATTATAATTATTATCCAAACTTAGAAGGATAATGTACAGAAGAACTAAAAATAAAAACATAGCTAAGAAAAACTTGAAAGGATGTAGCATAAGTGTACCTTGTGTAGCTAAATTCTACCTCTTTCATAGTGAAGAAAATACTGGATCTTCCGTAATAAATATGTAATTATAATTGAAGAAATAGAGGTCTAAACATATTATTTAAAGTTGTGGAGGTAACAGAATAACTAAAGTCAGAAATAGAGAAGACGGCTCGTTCGGAGTGGGATTGGGAATAGGGAACAGAGATGCTTTTATTTTCCATTTTATTTCCTCCTATAACAAACAGTGTGTGTTTCTGGTTCTGTGTTCATTTATTACTTTTCAAATAATGCAAAAAGAAGAATAAAGCAAAAGAAAAGCTAAAGCTGTGATTCTGTGATGGAAGAATTAAAACAGTAGTTTTAATTTCAAAGCAAAGTCAGTTAGCTGGACATCTAGGGTAGACTTATGAATATTAGTTATATAGTTTATTGAATCCACTTATAAACTTTCCGTATCAAGAATATTTGTACCCTACAGCAGTTTATTAGAGGTGAACTACTTAATTTGAGTTATGAAATAAACTCATGACAATACCATGGATACATTCATTCACTGGACAAACATTCCTTAGTGGAGGAAATTCGTGTTGTTACTCTGCTATGCCTGTCCCTGGTGTGCTTCAAGATGGTCTAAAGAAAAGCTCGTGATGGATTTCTCTTGAGTGAACTTAGTTTTATTTATGTTTCTTTGTTATTTGAAGTATAAAGTGTTATAACTAGAAAGGGTTTTTGAGATCCTCTTCTTCAGTGAAGGGGAGCTTTTTCTATAACACACATAACCAGGAGTTATAACATCAGTGGATAGGACTCCAGATGTGTGGTTTTTGAGAAGGTTTCCCCTCCCCCAGTGATACTGATGTGAACCCTAGGTGAGAACCATTCATCTCATCCAGCCTCTTCCTTTACAGAAGTGGAAACTCAGGTACTGTAGTTCACATAGCTACTTAGAGTCAGAGCATAAGTAGACCGCTAGCATCACGTATTTTTTATTGCTCTAGTTTTGAAAACCTGTGGTTTCTCTTCTGCTGCTGTGTGGTTTTCATAGTCGAGTGCTTAAACTGACTTCTCAGTCTGCTTATTTTAGCTTAAATGCCTTCTTTCTTTTACAAACTCACCTTCTAAAACTTACTGTCTCCTTCTTACAGACTTTCAATCAACTCTCCTCTTTTCAGCCTCATTTCTGCCCTCATTTTTAGTAGTATCCAGTCTTTCTAATTCCTGAGCTAATACAAATCAGCCTACTTCTACATTAGAATTCTGCTTGGTACATGCTAAATCAGTTACCAGTTTATCCACCTAGTTTCCATCATCCAAAGTTTTGTTGACATTTTTTCCAATTTTTTCTCTCTGTATGTCTCTATCTTTTTATATTCCTTTCCTGCCATTCCTTTACAGTTCAATCCGCCAACTTTAATCAAAGCTCTGATTTTATTTTTCCAAGTTTCAAATAAAAAATTCCAGTAGAGCAGAATGACTGATACGTTAGTAAAGCAACAAAATGAAGCAATTGCTCTTAAAATGAAATTTGCACGTGTGATGAAACTGCTTTGTTGACAGGTTCTTGCTTAGGCCTCTAACAAGATAACCATTCCAGGTGCTTTGGTCAGAGGACTGGGTTTTGCAAAACTTTAGATAAATGTACCTTTCTCCTATTTCTCGTTTTCTGGGATATAGGAAACTTCTCCTTTGACGAGTGGTTTTCAGTGAAGTTAAAATTTGCATTTTTCTGGTTTCCCTTGAAGAACTCAAAGTAAAATGTACAACTTCTACAGAGGGCAGAAGAATTCCTTATTTTTTGAGGAGAAGCTGGTTCATGGTGATAGTAATAATTACTGTTATTTATTGATCACTTCTCTGGGGTTTGTTTTACAAAACACTATCTTATTAATCCTCAAAATGCCATGAGTGGGTATTGTTGTCTCCTTTTTACAAATGATGAAATAGCTTTCCTAAGGTAAAGTAAGCTGCTCAAGATTTCATTGTTCATGTTAAGCATGCGATCAAACCTTCTGTCTGACTCAAAAATCCATTCTTTTTCCACTTTTCTGCCTTGTTAGACTCATGCTTATTTTAGTAATAGCAACAACGATAGTTGATAACTTATATAGCACTTACTCTGTACCAGATGCTACTTTAAATTCTTTATATGTTTTGACATATTTAATTCTCACGCCATAACCTTATGAAGTAGGCGCCATCATTATCCTCTTTTACACAGTTCACAGAGATTAAGTAACTTGATCAAAGTCAATTAATTACAGTTATAATAAGTGGAGCCAGGATTCTAACACAGGTGTTTGGTTGTTATTGGAGTAGATGAGAATGTTTATATTTGTTGTAATTGATTAGTAAGTCTGTTAAAAGGGCTCTAAACTTTAAAAACAGGAAGTAAATGAATATTTGAGTTATTTTTTCTTTAAAGGTATGAAAAGGTAATATGGAAGATAAACATCTTCCCACAGCTTAAAACTTCTAGTTAGTATATCAGTCCTTACCAAGGAAAAGGACTAAGTGCAGGAGGGAGGGGGAGGAAGGCCGAGTACTCTGTGTTTCTATATTGAAGTTCTGTCATCAGCATTTGCAGATTAAGAAAAGCTAAACAGGGGCCAGCCCCGTGGCGCAGCAGTTAAGTGCGCATGTTCCTCTTCATCGGCCCAGGGTTCGCCAGTTCGGATCCCAGGTACGGACGTGGCACCACTTGGCAAGCCATGCTGGGGTAGGCATCCCGCGTATAAAGTAGAGGAAGATGGGCATGGATGTTACCTCAGGGCCAGTCTTCCTCAGCAAAAAGAGGAGGATTAGCAGCAGATGTTAGCTCAGGGCTAATCTTCAAAAAAAAAAGAAAAGAAAAGAAAAGCTAAAGAGTTTTCTCTGAAGTACCCTCTTAGTTTACTGTATTCTTTAATGTTTCTATTTCCAAGGGAGGTTATAATATGTATTTCATGTAGCCTTAACTATTTTAGGAGGCTGAAGATAGCGTGCCTTATCTTGGCAAGGTTTTAGGAGAAAATTCATCATGTGTAGACTTAGACATTTGGACCTGTTAGAGCACTGCCTGTGTCTCGCTCAGACATACACGTTGATTTGCTTTCCTCGCTTTGTCTGTGACACCACAAGACATTCAAATGGAAGGACTCCACTCTGAGGCTCCTGGTTGATGCTGTGACTTTCCATTATTACACTCCTTGCTTCTTATTAGGTTTGTTTTCTTCTCCTCCCACTCCCTCTCCCAAAAAGTTACTGTAAGAGGGAGAAGAGTAGAAAGTTCTTCAGGAAGTATTTTGGTCTTTTTCTCTGTAAGCAGTATGACCCATTGGCAGTCTGGCTTCGTTAGTTCAGATACTTGGCTATGAAAAAGTCCTTTTTCATCTTGATGATTGTTTTGTTTTAACACTTATGATTTAAGAAGGAATATATTTATTTTTTGTTCTTTGCTTATTAAGATTTTGTGGTTTGGTTTGTGCAGCTAGCTTCTCTGACTTTTTAGACATTTATAGTTCTATGACTTTCATAACACACATTTTAGAAAGTTTATGCTCCTGCTATCATGGGGTAAGCCCCCTATAGCCTACCTTTTCTTCTTATTAGATCTAAAAACTCAGGACAAAATACAAAAGCAACTATGTAAGTTAAAAAAAAGCAGGCAGAGAGTGGTAGGAAGTCAAAACTCAAAGAGGCAGCCAGTTTGGGAGTGTTTCCTAATTTTTTGTTGGGTTTTACTTTTCTCTCATGGCTTGGCACTGGCAACTAAAACTGGTAGAAACCTCGTTTTTCTGGTCAGAAGAACCAAGAAAACGGGCCCTGCATTCTAACAAGTCTGGGAGGAGGGGAGAGCGGATCCCTTATTTTTCTCCCTTTCCCAGCTTTGCCCTGAAGACAGAACCAGCTGCTCAGCTGCAGTGGCATTGCTGCAGGAGAAACCCTGCCTTTCTGCCAGAGGAACCAGGAAAAGGGGCCCCTGAGGGCCAAAGAATAGGGGGGAAATCTCAGAAAAGAGCTATCTGGATAAGAGTATCCCTCATTTTGTGTATGACCAGCACAAGTACTAGGCTGTGCATGCATGAGACAGACCCACAGCAGCATACCAAAGGCTTGAGAACTGAAATTAGAACCACTGCTCAGAGAAGTTCAGAAAGAACTTGTGGTCTGAACCTGACGGGCCTGACTGCCCACTAAAACAAATTCTCTAGTGGAGTATAGCAGATCACAGGACTCAGTCAGCAAAGCGTGACATTTAAAATGTTCAAGATATAGTGCAAAATTATGCTCCCTACAAAAACCAGGAAATTATAACCTGTTCTCAAGGGAAAAGACAATCAACAGATGTCAACCCCAAGGTCACCCACATATTGGAATTATCAGGCATAGACTTTAAAGCAGCTATTACAACAATTCTCCATCTCATAAAGGTAAACACACTTGAAATGAGTGGATAGAAGTTCTTAGCAGAGAAATATAAACTATTAAAAAGAATCAAATGGGAATTTTAGAACCAAAAATTATAATATCTAATATTAAAAGTTTCCTGGGTGGACGCATCAGTAGAGTGGAGTGACAGGAAAAAGTCAGTAAACTTGAAGATACATAAATAGAAATTATTCAGTCTTAAGAAGAAAAAAAAAAATGATTGGAAAAAAGAATGAACAGAGCCTTAAGGACCTAACTTGACGGCTCTGGAGTCCCAGGAGGAAAAAGTGATTACTCTACATACAAAGAACCAGGAAAGAATAGCCAATTCTTAAGGGAAAAGGCAGCCTCTGCAAAAAAGACTAAGTCTTTTATAAGACACAAATGAGGGTAAAATTTCTTTTTAAAACCTTGGGAGCTTTTGCAATGGTATACTCGAGAACGTCAGTTTAAAGAGCAGAACAAAATTGCCTTGAAAATAAAATACTGAAACACTTTCTCTCATAAAGAATGCTAGTTACCTACCTATTATCTATTCCCTCCTTATTCCTTCTTAAATGAATGCCAGTCTTATTGAAAGTAGTAGTGTCTCCAGCTACAACCTGCATTGCCAAGCTTTTGCAGATGCTGTGGCATTGGGCTACAGTTCTGGCCAGTGAGATGTAAGTACAAGTTGTTCCATAGGGCTTCTAAGAAATCTCCTTAAGAGGGCCAAGGGGCAGAGGTGTGGTGAGAGTATAGGAGGCTGCACTTTTAGGCTTTTTTTGTCCTTTGTCCATTCTCTTTTTCCTCTACGGCAGCAGTTCCCAACCAGGGGCGATTTTGATCCTCAGGGGAAAATTGGCAATGTCTGGAGACATTTCTGGTTGTTACAACTGGGGGTTGCTATGGCATCTAGCAGGTAGACACCATGGTATCACTAAACACCCTACAATGTGCAGGACAGCCCCCCACAACAAAGAATCATCTGGTATAAATGTCATTAGGCCAAGTTGAAAAACCTTGCTCTATGGAATGCTGGCTTGATGTTGGAGATTAAGCAGCCATTTTGTGAGTAAAAGGTAGCAAGTCCCTGTTTAAACTGAAAGATAAAAGGAGCTGAAGTCCCTGATGACATTGTGGCACTGCTATAACCACCCCAGACTGTGTACTTCCAGACACCTCATTATAAGAAAAGGAAAACACCTAATACTTCAAGCTAATGGATTTTTCTTCCCTTACACATTTCCTCATTGATAGACTATTTATTTAGAAATTGTTAGTCATAAAGATTAGGGCAACTAACATATAAATAGTCATGAAGAGATCTTAGGCACTGAAAAGAATAAGGAAAAGCTTTCCATAATATACCTGGGCAAAGAAGCATTTTGAAGAAAGTACACTTGGTGTATAGAGGAATATAAAATCTAGCAAAATATCAGAATTGCTGAGTTACTATCATACATTTGCCTGTTGTTGAAAGACTAAAGATATCTTAAAAGGATTTGGTACCATTTTGTGGGTTTCTTTAATGAGACACTTTTATGTCACTACTATAGTATATATTTCATCCTGGCACCAGAATTTGGGGCTCTTCAACTTCCACTAGATCTGCAGTTAGCTTGGATCACATAGGGACGTAACTGCTTTCATCTCTATTGCCTGGGGGTGCAGATTCATTAAAGGGAAAGTGATGGAGGAAGCAGTGTCTACACTCTGGAAGAGTAAGAGGTTATGTTGGTTGAGCTCTTTGGGATCCTTTTCTCATTATGAGGGCAACATCAAAGCTAAAACACTATGTCCAGCCTTGGAACTCAATTAAAACAATGCTGTCATTTGAGATTATGCCACACTAAGATCTAAAAAACTAAAGCTGTTTGTTCTGACCTAAGAGAGTAGAGGTATAGCATTAATTGACAGAAACAAAAAATGGAAAATTCAACATAAAAAATTCCCTAACCATGAAATTACCTCATAGCCTCAAGAAAGTGATATTTCTTTGCTATGTACATGCTGGTTCTAGCTGGCACAGAGCAATGCCAATTCACCTAAATTATAGGGACCCTACAAGTAGCCATTTATGGAATACAAGAGCTTAGTGCACTTGTAAATTTGCACCTCTGACAGTCTGATTCTCACTGCAGAATTTTAGGGGTTATAAACACCCCCAAATCTTCTAATCTATGCCCTTACTACTGTAGGAAATCATACGTTAGTAAAAATATACATTCTACCATAAAGAGTTTCAATCTAATGAAGCTAACATTAAACATACACTTGATCTGTCCAGTAACATTTAGTGTGACTAAATTGAACTCTTGACTTTTCTTCCAAACCTGTAACTCCCTCATATATCTAGCTCAGTACATGGTACTCCCATTCTTTCTATTTCTCAGGAAAAAAATCTTTGGAATCATAATTGATATCTCTTTCTCTTTATCTCTCTTCTAGGTCCAGTCTGTCACCAAATCCAGCCCATCCTTCCTTCTAAACATATCCCAACTCCTACCATTTCTTACCACCTTCACTGCTCCCACCTAATTCCAGGTCCACTTTTCACCTGTATTACCTCCTAGATTTTTACCTGGGTGAAATGTAAATCTATATTCACATGAAAACCTGTATGTGAATGTTTACAGTGGTTTTATTCATATTCACTAAAAACTGAAATAATCCAAATGAGCCTATTCGACAAGAAAAGGACTGGACTTATTGATGTACACACTATGTACATGGATTTCAAGTGCATTATGCTAAGTGAAAGAAGCCAGACTCAAAAGGCTATGTACTATATGAGTCCATTTATATGACATTCTAGAAAAGGAAAACTACAGAGACAGAAATAAATTAGGGGCTGAGGTTCGGGGAGAGATTGACTACAAAGCACGGGGAATTTTTTGGTATGATAGAACTATCTTCATTATTATGGTGATTACTGACTGTATTCAGTTCTCAAAACTTGAAGAACTGTATATTTAAGAAGGGTGAATCTTATTGTGTATAAATTATACCTTAATTTAGAAAAAAAGAAAAAATGAATGCATTGTTAGTAATAGCAAAAACTGTGTCGGTCAGAGTTCAGTGTAGGGAACAGAAACCACTCTAGGTATTTTAAGCAGGAAGGAATTTAATACTAGGAATGAAAGCTTTGAAAGGTTCTGAAGAAGTAGGTTTTTTGTTGGACTTTTGGTAGTGACTTCAGAAATATATAGAATTAATATATTTGAGGAGCAATGCTCTGAGACTATCACTGGAGCTATGCTGCAGTCGGGAGCAATGCTTCTTTTGCTGCAGCAGCAGTCTCAACACCCAGGAAACTGCAGAATAGACTCCTATCAGTGAGACCTAGGAGTTAGGAAGCCAGCTCAACAAGTCATTGGTGCTTCTGTTGCTGCCACAACAGCTACTTCTTACCCAGAGAACCGAAAGTTGTTCTCCGAGATGTTATTGCTAGGGAGAATTCTCACGTTTTCACCATTGTTCTTGCCAGCAGAGACAAACAAAAGGAGACCGCCAAAGTCATGTGAAATAGGCAGAACCTAATTGACATCCAGAGCCCTGGCTGCAAGGGAGTC
Source organism: Equus asinus (assembly GCF_041296235.1). Lineage (NCBI taxonomy): Eukaryota > Metazoa > Chordata > Mammalia > Perissodactyla > Equidae > Equus > Equus asinus. Next base: position 36,956,253 of record NC_091796.1, on the reverse strand, counting down.
TGGAATATGTGACTTGTGGCTTCCCAAATTTTACAGTTAAGTGGAGGATGGAGTGAGCCATGCCTCGTTGGTCAGCACAATATCTAAATTTCCATGAATAAAAGATTGTTTAATAGATTATGGTATGTTTTACAGTAGATAAAGGATTTATAATACTGCTTTTAAATTTATGCTGCAAGCATGGCTATTTCTTAAAAATAGTTGAATAACTTCTTTTTTGCAAATTATTCTGAAAGATTACAGCACAGATTAGACTTCTTAACATCCAGAATGCCACACGTAAATTTAGAAAACAAGAATTTTTCTAAATGGTAGATAATATAAAAGAAATCTTTAACCACTTTCTATGTGAGGGAAATCACCTACACATAAACGACAGAGTTTGTACGGAATCAGTGACAAGTGTGTAGTATGTAGTAGCACATAACCTTATATCTTGGCTGTGAAGTCCAAACATTGCCTTCCAAATGGTGCGTGGATCACCTTTCTTAGAGGAACGGCCTGATGGCATCCTTTCAGACATCACCTACTGGAACTGGTTGGTGTATGCTCGTGCTCCCGTGTGCACATACACACACAGGAATGAATTTGAATAGACTCATTGAAAACTAACGCTACGGAGAAATCTTTAGTTCATGACCACAGGTCTTACGTTAAGTTCTCCTCTCTCACCCTCACAAAATAAAGTTCAACTTGAAAAATATTTTTCAATAAAAAGTAAACTGTTTTATTTTAAAGTGTACAAGCAGTGAGATGAGAATGAATTGCCTCAGAAGCTAAGTGGCTAGACTTCCTCTAACAGATTTTAATTATTTTTATAGTTTTTCCCAAATGAAGACTCACAATAGCCACTTTTAAGTAGGCCAGAGCAGCTCTTTCATCTTCATTGCAAGCTTCAGACCCTAAACAACACATGAAGCTGGGCAGTGCACTGTTTAATTTTCAAATTGGATTTTTCATTATGTTTTATGATAACTTTTTGTTCTTATCAAGTTGCATCTCAGCCTTCTGTTTAGACTCAAGAAGATTTATGGCAAATGATCTGGGTGCTTATTTGGACAAACATATGCAATAAATCAGTTTACTGTTTCAATACAATGTTATTAATAGAACACATTATTCTGTTCGATATTATGTTATCTTTAAAATTAAGCAGAACATTAGTGGCATTGAAACTAGTTTCAATCAATACATTCCTGTAATGAAACCTATTGTATAAGAAACTTTTCTATTTAAGGAGGAAAAATGTCCTTAGCACAACTACCAACTTCTGACTCTAGAGATGGCATTTCACAGCTTCTAAAAATTATTTGGTAGCATTTCTTTGTGTTTGTCTTGGCATTAAGCAAATAGTTTCTTGAAAGTTACCTCACAGCCGTTAGAGCATGAATGTTCCTTAAATGATTTTTTTCTTTAATTGAAGAATTTATTTGGCACTTGACCTAGAGGGGACCCAAGCATGTGCCTCAATGAAGTTGAGGTCAGAGTGGATTTTAAGAAAGGCAGAGCTGCTGGTGACACTTAAGAGTATAAGAATTGCCAGTTTCTCTTCTGATCTTATAGAAAGTCTGTTAAATTTCTTATAATTTAGATGAAAAATAAGTAGTATTCACATAAGTAGGATATAGATTTTAATGTTTCAAAACTCGTATAATAATGAGAACTTACTGGGTTTAGAGCCCTGGTTTAGACCCTCAATCACCCACTATACTCCCAATCAAAATTTTAGAATAATGGTTTTAAAATTAAAGGTGGCTGAAGTCTAACTGTGGTACTGCAGTCTTAGCGAGCGACACTGAACAGGCTGGCAGTTTGCTTCAGTTGCTATTTAGGTAGCAAAGTGCCTTTGGAGAAGGCAGCTATTTAATACTACAGTGTGGAAATTAAAGGCGTTGGGATGTTAAACTGTATACGTTCTCCAGTGAAAAACACTTAAAAAATACTTTATAGTTAGATGCTTTTACTTGGTACATTGTATTGTCACACAGCAACTTAAGGAATCTGGAGACCTGTCAGAGCCCCAAGTTGACTCCTTTATTTCTGCCATTTCGTATTTTTAATCTGAATCTAAGAAATAGAGATGTTATCTAAATGTGCTTTGTTCTCATTAAATTGTTAAGAAATGGTTGCTTTGGGAGATGAGTTATGTTAAGATGAAAAACTATTTATGAAAATCTAAGCCATCATCCATATTCTGTTGGTTTCGGACAAAGTTTCCACAGCCCATCAGGCAAATAATTTGATTGTATCACTGAACAACTCTTAACAGTAAACAAGCGAGCCGAGCTACACTCGTTGGATACCACCGCTCACATTTCGCAAAGCCTCACACTCTCCTCCCCCTCTTAATTTAAATGCAGATGATTGTCATGTTTTTTCAAACCAGTGGGAGACTGCTTAAAATCTGCGCTGGAGTGAAGCATAGAAGAGCAGTAAACTTGGTTATAGTTTTTCTCTTTCTTGGTTCTACCTCAGAGCTTTAAATGTTACATTTCTGAAGGAAGATTCATTTTTGTGTTATATCTGTGAATACCTATGAACCGATCGGTTTAATTGGGCTACAGCTGACATGATTGTGTGTGGAGACTTGGGGAGCAGGTGGCAAGGAGCAACTGACCATGTGGTTACCTCTGCGATGTCTTTTTTTTCATCTTTTTCCCCAACGTTTTAACATCATCTATATTTATGAGGGATGTTTATCTGTAGTTTTCTTTTTTTAGTAGTAGTTTGTCTGGTTGTGGTATTAGGGTAATTCTGGCTTCATTAAATGAATTGTAAATTATTTCTTCCTTTTTCTGTTTGCTATCTTTGTATTATTATTATTTTTTAATGATTGATAGAATTCACCACTGAAGCCATCAGAGATGGAGTTTTCTTTGTGGTAAGCTTTTTAATTACGACTTCAATTTGTGTAACTGACATGGAAGTATTAAGATTTTCTTTTTCGTCTTCAGTCAGTTGTGGTAATTTCTGTCTTTCAAGGAATTTGCCCATTTCATTTAAGTTGTCATAAATTAATGTTCCTTTATTAACTTGATAATGTCTATGGCATCTATATCTGTGTGCTCCTGTTTCATTTTTTATTTTCATGATTTATATCCTTTTTCTTTTTTTTTTTGAGAAAGGTTAGCCCTGAACTAACTGCTGCCAAGCTTCCTCTTTTTGCTGAGGAAGGTTGGCCCTGAGCTACCATCCGTGCCCATCTTCCTCTACTTTGTATGTAGGACGCCTACTACAGCATGGTGTGCCAAGTGGTGCCATGTCTGCACCCAGCATCCGAACCAGCGAACAGCAGGCCACCGATGTGGAACGTGCGCACTTAACCGCTGCACCACCGGGCTGGCCCCTATCTTCTTTTTTTTCTTGATCAAGGCAATTGACTTTTTGGATTGAAGAATCTTTGAAAGTTTTATTTACTTTGTAATGCCTGGTAACAACATAGGAGGAAGCTAGATCTTATCTTTTTTTTTTTTTATCGTGCTAACATTGGTTTGTAACATTGTATAAGTTTTAGGTGTACATCATTATATTTCAATTTCTGTGTAGAATACATCATGTTCACCACCCAAAGACTAATTACAATCCATCCCCACACACATGTACCTAATTACCCTTTTCACCCTTCTCCCTCCCCCCTTCCCCTCTGGTAACCACCAATCCAATTTCTGTGTGTTTGTTTGTTGTTTTTATCTTCTATTTATGAGTGAGATCATTCTCTGTCTGACATATTTTGCTTAGCATAATACCCTCCTGGTCCATCCCAGTTGTCACAAATGGCAAGATTTCATCCTTTTTTATTGGCTGAGTAGTATTCCATTGTGTAAATAAACCACATCTTCTTCATCCATTCATCCCTTCATGGGCACTTAGGTTGGTTCCAAGTCTTAGTTATTGTGCGTAATGCTGTAGTGAACATAGGGGTGCATGTATCTTTATGCATTTGTGTTTTCCTGTTCTTTGGAGAAATACCCAGTAGTAGAATAGCTAGATAGTATGATAGTTCTATTCTTAATTTTTTGAGGAAACTCCGTACTGTTTTCCATAGTGGCTCCCCAGTTTGCACTCCCACCAGCAGTGTATGAGAGTTCCCTTTTCTCCACATCCTCCAACACTTCTTATTTCTTCTGTGGTTAATTTTGATGGGTGTGAGGTGATATCTCATTGTAGTTTTGATTTGCATTTCCCTAATAATTAGTGGTGTTGAACATCTTTTCATGTGCCTGTTAGCCATCTGTATATCTTCTTTGGAGAAATGTCTATTCACATCTTTTGCCCATTTTTTAATTGGGTTTCTTTTTTTGTTTTTGAGATGTATGAGTTGTTTATATATTTTGGATATTAACCCCTTATCAGATATATGGTTTGGAAATATCTTCTCCCAGTTGTTAGGTTGTCTTTTCATTTTGTTGATGGTTTCCTTTGCTGTGCAGAAGATTTTTAGTTTGATGTAGTCCCATTTGTTTATTTTTTCTCTTGTTTCCCTTGCCTGGTGAAACATGGTACTTGAAAATATGCTGCTAAGACCAATGTTGAAGAGCATACTGCCTATGTTTTCTTCTAGAAGTTTCATGGTTTCAGGTCTTACATTCAAGTCTTTAATCCATTTGAGTTAATTTTTGTGTATGGTGTAAGGGAATGGTCTACTTTCATTCTTTTGCATGTGGCTATCCAGTTTTCCCAACACCATTTGTTGAAGATGCTTTCCATCCTCCATTGTATGTTCTTGGCTCCCCTGTTGAAAATTAGCTGTTCATAGATGTGTGGGTTTATTTCTGGGCTCTCAATGCTGTTCCATTGATCTGTGTGTCTGTTTTGTGCCAGTACCATGCTGTTTTGATTACAGTAGCTTTGTAGTATATTTTGGAGTCGAGGAATGTGATACCTCTACCTTGGTCCTTTCTTTCGAGATTCCTCTGGTGATTCAGGGTCTTTTCTTCTTCCATATAAATTTTGGGGTTCTTTGTTCTATTTCTGTGAAAAATGTCATTGAAACTTTGATAGGGATTGCATTGAATCTATAGATTGCTTTAGGAAGTATAGACATTTTAACTATGTTTATTCTTCGGACCCATGAGCATGGAATATCTTTCCATTTCTTTGTCTCTTCTTCAATTTCTTTCAATAGTGTTTTATAGTTTTCAGTGTACAGGTCTTTCACCTCTTTGGTTAAGTTTATTCCTAGGTATTTTATTCTTTTGTTGCAATTATAAATGAGATTGTGTTCTTAATTGCTCGTTCTGCTACTTCATTTTTAGTGTATAGAAACGCAACTGACTTTTGTATGTTGGTTTTGTCTCCTGCAACTTTACAGTATTCATTTATTACTTCTAAAATTTTTTTGGTGGATTCTTTAGGGTTTTCTGTATATAAAATCATGCTGCAAATGGTGACAGTTTCAATTCTTCCTTTCCAATTTGGACCCATTTTATTTCTTTTTCTTGGCTGGTTGCTCTGGCTATGACTTCCAATACTATGTTAAATAAGAGTGGTGACAGTGGGCATCCTTGTCTGGTTCCTGTTCTTAGAGAGATAGCTTTCAGTTTTTCTCCATTCAGAATTATATTAGCTATGGGTTTTCTTACATGGCCTTTATTATTCTATATTATTCTTTATTCTATACACAATTTATTGAGAGTTTGTATCATAAATGGATGCTGTATCTTGTCAAATGCTTTCTCTGCGTCTATTGAAATGATCATGTGATTTTTATTTTTCATTTTGTTAATGTGGTGTATCACGCTGATAGATTTGTAGATGTTGAACCATCCCGGCATCCCTGGAATAAGTCCCACTTCATCATGCTGTATGAATTTTTTTAATGTATTGTTGTATTTGATTTACTAGTATTTTGTTGTGGATGTTTGCATCTATGTTCATCAGTGATATTGGCCTGTAATTTTCTTTTTCTGTGTTGTCCTTGTCTGGTTTTGGCATCAGGGTAATGTTGGCTTCATAGAATAAGTTTGGACACTTCCCCTCTTTCCCCTCTTCTTCAATTTTTGGAAGAGTTTGAGAAGAATAGGTATTAATTCTTCTTTGAATGTTTGGTAGAATTCACCAAAGAAGCTGGCTGGACTTTTATTTTGGGGGAAGTTTTGATTACTGTTTAGTTTTGATCTCCTTACTGGTGGTTGGTCTATTTGGATTCTCTATTTCTTCTTGATTTAGTTTTGGAAGGCTGTGTGATTCTAACAATTCATCCATTTCTTCTAGATTATCCCATTTGTTGTACTATAGCTTTTCATAGTATTCTCTTATAATCTTTTGTATTTCTTACTGATTTGAGGCTTTGTTCATTCTCCTTTTTCCGGTTCCTTTAGGTGCACTGTTAGGTTATTTATTTGAAATTTTTCTTGTTTGTTAAGGTAGGCCTGTGTTGCTATAAATTTCACTGTTAGAACCACTTTTGCCATATCCCATAAATTTTGGCATGTTGTATTTTCATTTTCATTTGTCTCCAGGTATTTTTTGATTTCTCCTTTGATTTCTTCATTGACTCAGTCATTCTTCAGTAGCATTTTGTTTAATCTCCGCATATTCGTGGCTTTTCTAATTTTCTTCCTGTAGTTGATTTCTGGTTTCATACTGATGTGGTCAGAAAAGATGCTTAGTATTCTTTCAGTCTTCCTAAATTTATTGAGACTTGTTTGTGGCCTGATATGTGATCTGTTCTGGAGAATGTTCCATGTGCATTTGAAAAGAATGTGTCTTCCACGGTTTTTGGATAGAATGTTCTGTATATATCTACTAAGTCCACCTTACCTAATGTGTCATTTAAGGCCAATGTTTCCTTATTGATCTCCTGTTTGGATGATCTATCCATTGGTGTAATTGGAGTGTTAAAGTCCCCTACTATTATTGTATTGCTGTCTGTTTCTCCGTTTATGTCTGTTAATAATTGCTTTATATATTTAGGTGCTCCTAGTTGGGTGCATAGATATTTACAACTGTCATATGCTCTTGTTGGATTGTTCCCTTTATCATTATTTAGTGCCCTTCTTTTTTCTTTTTTTCCCTCCTATGTTGTAAACACTTACATATCCAAACATCTACAGAATTTTTGTTATTGTTTTTAAAGATTAGCGCCTGAGCTAATATCGTTGCCAATCTTTTCTTTTTTTTTCTTTTTCTCCCAAAAGCCCTCAGTACATAGTTGTATATTCTAGTTGTAGGTCCTTCTGGTTCTGCTATGTTCAATGCCACCTCAGCATGGCTTGATGAGCAGTACTATGTCCACACCCAGGATCCAAATCTGCAAAACCCTGGGCTGCTGAAGCAGAGTACATGACTTAACCACTCAGCCACAAGGCTGGCCCCTATTTAGTGACCTTCTTTGTCTTTTGTTACAGTTTTTGTTTTAAAGTCTGTTTTGTCTGATATGAGTATTGCGACCTCAGCTTTCTTTTCATTGCCATTTACGTGGGGTATCATAGTCCATCTCTTCACTTTCAGTTTGTGAGTGTCTTTAGCACTGAAATGTGTCTCTTACATGCAGTATATATATGGGTCTTGTATTTTTATCCAATTGGCCACCCTGTGCCTTTTGATTGGAGCATTTAGTCTCTTGACTTTTAAAGTAGCTATTGATAAGTATGTACTTATTGCCAATTTTTTACTTTCTTTCTGGGTGTTTTAGTAGTTCTTCTCTGTTCCTATCTTGTTCCCTTGCTCTCTTCCCTTATTATTTGATGGGTTTCTTTAATATTATGCTTGGGTTCATTTCTCTTAATTTTTTGTGTATTTATTGTAGGTTTCTGGTTTGTGATTACCATGAGGTTCATATACAATAACCTACATATATAGCAGTCTATGTTAAGTTGATGGTCTCTTAAGTTTGACCTCTTGATAGAAGCTCTACACTTTTACTTCTCTCCTCCCAAATTTTATCTTTTTGATATCACATCTAACCTCTTTTTTGTGCGTGTGTATCCATTACCCCTTTATCATGGAAATAGATAATTTTAGTCCTTTTGTCTTTTGACCTTTATATTGCATTTTGTTTTGGTTTTTTTTTTTTTTTGGTTTTTTGATAATTTTCTTATTCCTATTTGTGGTCATTTCTTTTCCACTTAATTAAGTCCGTATAGCATTTCTTGTAAGGCTAGTTTCTTGCTGACAAACTCCTTTAGTGTTTGGTTGTCTCGGAGACTCTTTATCTCTCCTTCCATTCAGAATAACCTTGCTGGGTGGAGTATTCTTGGCTGTAGGTTTTTTCCTTTCAGAACTTTAAATATATTGTGCCATTCCTTTCTAGCATGTAAGGTTTCTGCTGAGAAGTCAGTTGATAGCCTTATGGAGTTTCCTCTGTATGCTACTTGTTGCCTTTTTCTTGCAGCTGTAAGATTCTCTTTAATGCTCGACATTTTAATTATAATGTGCCTTCATGTGGGCCTCTTTGGGTTTATCTTGTTTGGTACTCTCTGTGCTTCCTGTACCTGGATGTCTGTTTCCTTCCTCAGGTTAGGAAAGTTTTTAGCTATTATTTCTTCAAATGTATTCTCTGCCCCTTTATCTCCCTCTTCTCCTTCTGGGACACCTATGATACTAATGTTAGTGTGCTTGATATTGTCCCAGTAGTCTCTTAGACTGTCCTCATTCTTTTTCTTTTATCTGTTTAGCTTGGGTGATTTCCTCTAGTCTTTCGTCCTGCTCACTGATCTGTTCTTCTGTATCATCTACTCTGCTATTGAGTCCCTCTCACAAATTTTTCGTTTTCAGTGTTGTATTCTTCATTTATGATTGGTTCTTTTTTTATATTTTCCAGTTTTTTGTTGAAGTTCTTACTGAGTTCATCCATTCTTCTCCCAAGATCAGTGAGCATCCTCATGACTCTTAGTTTGTACTCTTTGTAAAGTAGATTGTTTATCTTTCTTTCATTTACTTCTTCTTCTGAGGATTTGTCCTATTCCCTTATTTGGAAAATATTCCTTTGTCTCCTCATTTTGCCTCTTTCTCTGTACTTATATCTATGTATTAGGTAGATCAGCTACATCTCCCAATCTTGGAGAGGTGGACTTTTGTAAGAACGTGCTTCCCTGTTGTCACCAGTTCTAAATATTCCAGGAGTGACCCCATAGTGGCCTACATGTGTCCTTCTGTTGTGGCTGGGTTGCTGTTGCTGCAGGTGCCCACGGGAGGCTAGGATGTCCCCCTGGCCGGCTGGTTGTAATGCTCCATTGTGTCTGGCTTCTATGGTTCCTTCAGTCACTTTGTTGGGTGTGTGGAGCCTCAGCACAATTGGCTGCAAGGTCTAATAGCACATTACTGTTGCAGCTTTTCAGTTAAGTGGCTAGGCCCCTGGCATGGCTGGTTGTTAGCCTCAGGGGCTTACAATTGCTGTCGGCCTCCAGCTTGCAATGCTGTTCTCAGCTCTCTCAGGAGTACAGCTGAGTGGGACCAGTCCCAGGCATGGGAGCACCCAATTGTTTCAGGCTTTGCAAGGTGGGACCCATCCCCTATGTGGCTGTTTGAGAAGCAGAAGTCTGCTGCAATTAGCAAGCCCACTGCAATTGACAAGCCCTATCACTACAGGGCCAAATACCCTGTCAACACAGTTCTTCCCCCTGCATGTGCCCTGGCCCACTGAAGTAGACCTGGTTGTCCTGCTGCAGAGACCTCACACACTCCACCAACATAGGCCTGCCCCTTGCACATGTCCTACGCTGCAGAGATGGACCCATGGCCTGGCTGCAGAGATTCCAGGCACACCGCCTATGCAGACCCACAAGTTGCCCGAGGGCTTCCTGGTGGGTGGGTCCAGTCCCTAGGGCAGGCTGCCTGCACTGGCTAAGCTGGATTAAATCAGTGCTCTAGGGGGTAGGGCAGACCCTGGGCTAATAGGCCAGGGGAAGAACTACAGTGGTGTCTGCCAGTGTCTGTACTAGGCCTGTACTACTCACAAAAATGGCTGTCACCAAAGTTTCAGTCCCTGGGGATGTGATCCCAGCCTATGGAGGCCTCACCTCTCACTGAGATGCTGCCAGAGCCTATCAAGTGAGTCTCTTCTCCAAAGGACTGTCCACTGTTCTTTCTGGTGGTTTTAGGTCGCTTTTTGAAACAAGTGAATTTGTGTATTGACCCTTTAAGAGCAGGCTTTTTTTCCCCTATGTCTGATAGATTTTCTGAAAGTAGTCCCTGTTGTTAATGGCCAACAAAGCCAGATATTATGACACTTGTCTCTGTTGTGCTGAGTCCAGAAGTTGCTTATAGCTATAATGCTCCCTTGCTTGGATCCCCCACTCCTCCAGCAAAGACTTTGTACCTTAGGATTGCTCCCAGTCGACCAGGAAGTGCCACAGCTAGAAGGTTGCTTTTCCCTCTCCAGCAAGGAATTTCTGCCTCTTCCACCTCAGTCAGCACTGTCCCTTGTTATGTTGTTCTGGGGTTTCTTTTTATCCAGTTTTCTGTTCTCTCTCAGGGGTAATTGTTCCAAGGGTACGTGTAAATTTGTTGTGTCTATGGGAGGAGGTGAGTTGAGAGCCCTCCTATGCCGCCATCTAGACACTGGATCTCCAGGATAATTAATTTTTTTAACAAAACAACTTTTATTAGCTTTTCTCTATTGTTTGTTTTCTTTCTTTCTCTTTTTTTTTTTTTGAGGAAGATTAGCCTGAGCTAACTACTGTCAATCCTCCTTTTTTTTCTGCTGAGGAAGGCTGGCCCTGAGCTAACATCCGTGCCCATCTTCCTCTACATTATATGTGGGACGCCTACTACAGCATGGCTTTTGCCAAGCAGTGCCACGTCGGCACCCAGGATCCAAACCAGCAAACCCCAGGCCACCGAGAAGCGGAACATGTGAACTTAACCTCTGTGCCACTGGGCCAGCCCCTATTGTGTGTTTTCTATATCCTTTCTTTCAAGCCATATGTTTTTCTTTCCTTCTATTTATTTCAGTTTTAATTTGCATTTCTTTTTCTAATTTGCTAAGATGGATATTTAGATCATCAGTTTGGAACCATATTCTTTTCTAATATAAGCATTTAAAGTTATAAATGTCCCTCTGAGAACTCCTTTGTCTTCATTCCACAAAGTTTTTATGTTGTTTTTGTTTTGATTCATTTGAAAATATTTTCTGCTTACCTTTGCGATTTCCTCCTTGAGCAGTTTCTAATCATTTATAAGATTCTTAATTTCAAATATATGCAGATTTGCTTTCTCTCATTTATTTCGAATTTAATCCCCTTGTGTCAGAAAATATACTCTCCACAATTTCAATACCTTGAAATTATTGAGACTTGTTTTATATCCTATCATATATATTACCTATCTTGGTAAATATTATATATACATGTAATGATAATCTAATCTGCAATTATTGAGTGGAGTACTCAATATATATCAATAGAGTCCAATATTTTTATGGTATTTGCTCATGTCTTCTATATACCTGTTGATTTTTGGTCTACTTTTTCGAGCAGTTGCTCAAGAGAGAACTTTGAAACCTCTGAATGTGATTGTCGGTTTGTTTGTTCTTCCTTTCACTTTTGTTCATCTTTTCTTTGTGTATGTTGAATTTCACTTATTAAATGCCGTTACATTTACAGTTGTAATGTCTTCTTGCATTAACATCTTTCATCTTGAAACATGCTTCTTTATTCCTGATATTACTTATTCTGAAATATACATTCTATGATAGTTAATATAGCCACTCCAGCTTTCTTATGAATAGTATTTGCAGAGCATATCTTTTTCCATCCTACTTTTACCCTATCTTTGTCTTTATAATTAAAGTAAGCTTCTCATAGATAGCATATATTTGTGTTTTTATTTACAATCCTGTCTGATAATCTCTGACTTTTTGTTGGAGTGTTTGGATACTTTACATTTGGTGCAGTTATCAACATGTTTGGGTCTAAAACTACTGTCTTGTCATTTCTTTTCTATTTTTCACCAATTTTTCAGTTTACCTTTAGTTTTTCCTGCCTTCTTTTGGTTAACTAGTTTTAGTCTTTATTGTCTCTATTTTGGGCTTATTATCTTTGTTTTGTTTTTTAGTGGTTTCTCTAAGGTTTGCAATATGCATTTTTAGAAGTCTGCTTTTAAATGAGAATTTACTGCTTCATGTGTAATGTACAATGTATAGCCTTATAATAGAATGCTTCCTTCTCCCTTCCATCCTTTCAGCTCTTATTGTCATACATTTACTCCTACATGTGTTATAAACTCCACATGTTTTTGTTATTATTATTGCATTAAACAGTCAATTATGTTTTACGTGAATTTTAAATGTGAGATAATATTGCTCATATTTCCATTTCTGGAAGTCTACTTTCATTCCAAATTTCCATCTAGTATCATTTTATTTATCCCTGAAGATGTTAGGTTTTTTTGTTTGTTGGTTTATGGTCATGCAGGTTTTCTGGCAATAAATTCTTTTATCTTTTTTTTGTCTGAAAATATTTCACTTTCGATTTTTAAAGGAAATTTTTGTCAGTTATACCGTTTCGGCTTAGCAATTTGTTATTATTTTCTCTTCACCACTTTTAAAATACTGTATCATTTCTTCTGGTTTGCATTCTTTTTAAATGAGCTTCTACTGTCATTTTTCTTCATTCCTTTGTAGTAATGTCTTTTTTAACCTTTCTCCTCTTAAGATGTTTCTATCACTAGTTCTTAGCAATTTGATAATTATGCCTCTTGATGTTCTTTTTCTGCTTGGGTTTTATTGAGCTTCCTGTTTATAAGGGTTTATAGCTTTTATGAAATTTTAACATTTAAATCATTATTTCTTTGAATATTTTTTTCTATCTTCACCTTTTCAGGCACTCCAGTTACACGTATCTTAGGTCACTTGTTATCATTCCACAGACCACCAGGGCTTTGTTCCCTAATCTTTCTCTTTTTCTCTCTGTGCTTCATTTTGGATAGTTTCTATTGCTGTGTCTTCGAGTTCCCTGATTTTGTCCTTAGCAGCATCTAATCTTCTAAAACTTCTGCTGCATGGGGTTAACATTTAGATTTTTAACTTTTCATCTATTGAATATCATTGGTTATTTTTTATATATTTCTTTTATCATTGTGTTAATGTTTTCCTTTAAATCCTTAATCCTGTCGAGCTTGTTTATAATAGATCTTTTGAAGTCCTCATGTGCTAATTCCATCCTTTGTCTTCTCTAGGCGTTTTTCTATTGACAGATTAGTCAAATGTCATCATATGTTGTAATTTTTCACTGGATACTCAGCAATGTGGATGTTAGATTCATAAGTTTCTAGATTTTTTTGGCTTCTTTTACAGACTGTCCTGGCAGGCAATTGTTTTTGGTAGATCAGCTTGATATTTTTGAGGTTTGTCTTTAAACCTTGTTAGGGCTAATCTGTAGGCTAGTCCTTTCTCCAGCAACTGTTTTGCTCTTTCTGATTTCTCAGTAGGATTGAGTGTCCTAAGATCAACCATGACTCTTACTCTGGTTGATCAAAACTTGTGTCTCCCTGTTCTGTGTGAGTTCTGGAAATAGTTTTGCTTACAATTCCCTGGTTCTTTCTCTCCCAGGCTATTGGAGTTTCACTCTATGCATGTGCAGTCTTGGCCTTCAGCAAAAAGTCAAACAGGCCTATATGCAGATTACTCAATTGTTTTTCTGCATAGCTCTGTCTTTTCTGGGACTCAGTCCTGCAACTTCTGGTCACCGCCACCTCCCTGAACTCTGATCTCTGTCTCCATAATTTACCAAGACTTTTGTGTTTTGCTTGGGACCCCTCTTTGCACCATAGTCTGGAATGTTTGTCTAAACAGAAATCCAGGGCCATTGTAGGGCTTATTAGCTCATTTGTTTGCCTTCTTCCAGGGATCTTATACTTGCGCTACTTGTTGTCCAGTGTCTGAAAATAGTTTTATATATTTTGTCCAGTTTTCTAGTTTACAGTGGGCAGGTATGTGTATCTCCTATTACTCCAAAATACCCTAAAATAGAAATTCTCACTGAAACTATCTTTCAAATATAGTTGTTAGATTTTAGCATACAAATTTAGTAGTATTCTTAGGAAAACAAAGATGCTTTATGGAGGGAGAAAGAGCGTCATGAGAATAATAAATGCACAAGAGCAAAAACTTGTAGGAGATACAATATTGAATGTTTTTTGCTGTTTTAAAGAAGGTAAAACATAACCTCACAGGCCAAAAAAAATACTTAAATGACAAAACTTCAGGGAAGAGAGCTACTTTTTGTCAGATTTATTGTAATTTATAAAGATAGCCCAAATTGATGTATAATAGGAATCTTGTAAAGAGTACTTATTTTGAGAGTCAAAGTAATAAAAGGAAAATAAAGTGTTCACATGAAGTTAACGGCTTATGTTAATGGCTGCTTCTTTTTTACCAATAATGCCAAAAATTTTTCACCCTGTTTTATAAGCATTTGATTGCTGATGTACTTGGTGCTGCCTAGCAACTTTGCCCAGAAAGCTTCTCTGTGAAGGAAACCACTCTTGGCCTGTGGTTTCTGGAGAGCATTGAAAGATAACACTGTTTCTGACAAGGAAATGCCTTTCTGGTGCACTGAACTAGGTGAACTTAACAGTCTTTCTTAGCCAAGTCAGTAAGCAATTATAATTGTTTATTTATATTTCTAAGAAATGTATTAAGTCTATTATGGATTAGCAGCCATACTGAACCCTGGACACCCATTGCACCAACCTGAAAAGTGTTAAGTGGGAGAGAAATTCTAACAATGATTATAAGATTAATATATTAATAAGGCAAGACTTCCAGATTCAAGTACTTCTCAAGAAGAAGCAGATTATCCTGTCCTTCTCTTTCTAAGAGAAAATTTTTGTTCACAGATTAATCAAAAGCACTCTGGGGGCTGGCCCCATGGCCCAGTGGTTAAGTTTGCACGCTCCGCTTCTGCAGCCCGAGGTGTCACCAGGTCAGATCCTGGCTGCAGACATGGCACTGCTTATCAGGCCATGCTGAGGCGGCGTCTCACATACCACAACCAGAGGCACTCAGAACTAGAATACACAACTATGTACTGGGGGGCTTTGGGAAGAAGAAGAAGAAAAAGATTGACAATAGATGTTAGCTCAGGTGCCAATCTCTTAAAAAAAAAAAAAAAGCATGCTGTCTGTGGTGTCATTTAAATCACTGGATGACTAGGATTTAGTTCATAAGCCTGATAGACCCTGGAGGCTGTCTTTGCCTGTTAAAGTCCTGCCAGTCTTCCTGGGTGAAACTGATTGGTGGAAGCCTTTTACATACAATTCATTTGGACACGTTGACTGTCTTGAACAGATGATGACATTTTGGCATGCACAGATATTCAATACAATTTGAATTGGTTAGTTCTTGTTGAGACATGCAGAAACATGAAGACTGTTGCCATTATGCCAGTCTGTGCTCGCAGACACCTGCTCCTTCTATAGTAGTCATTGCCTGGGCTAGCCTCCTGGTTTAAATACCTGACACCACTCTCCTCCTTCCCACGTGAAAAGTGCCGTAAGAATTCAGGGTTATGTTGTTATTTCCACACATACCCACTCCCTCCCCTCACAGTAGCGTTTTAGGACATTCTTCTCTGAACAGGGCTTCTCCTACTTTGTAGATTTAGTATAGATTAAAGAACTAAATTTTTTGGTACTCTTTAGGCTATTGCAGGTAATAAAACAGCTTAAGTAATCATCCTAACAATGACCTCAGCCAAAATGTGTCCAAAAATTATACAGTATGCAATACCTGATGGTGATTTCTAGACCCTAAAGTAACCAAATATTATAAATATTGTTACAGTAATTTTCATCATCACTCAGTCTTAGCAGTGAAGAAAACATCTGTCCCACTATTTGAAATGCTTGTATTTTCTGTCATCGTTATAGTTAACTTTGCCTCTTTCCACCTGTTTTCTCCAAACTATATCGTTCACTATTTATGTATTGTCATAAGTAGATAGGGCTTTGTGAAATAAATCTCTCCCCAAATCAAATTGCTTTTCAGCCAATAGGTTCTAAAGGCCCATCTGAAACAAGATAAAGTTGAAGTGTGGATCTCCCATGTTAATGACACATTGCCTATCATAGCAGAGGGGATCTTATAAAGATGGTGGAAATCTTGAGGCAAGTAGCAGAGGTGGGAAGGATTCATTTAGTCTCTATCATTCACCCCAATTATTCTTCATCAAATAGCTCTATTTTTATTGTCTTTATACCACTTACAAATGACTGTAATTTATTTGTTTACTTGTTTCTTTGTCTCTTTCCACTAGAATATAAGTTTTCATTAGAGCAGATTGTTTATATTCACTGATGATTCCATGTTACCTAGAACGGTACTTTACACATAGTATGCATTCAGTAAATGTTAGTGAATAAATGAATGAATGTTGTCTTTCTATTATAAAATTCACCCATTTTGAGTGTACAATTTGATGATTTTGGTAAATTTATAGAGTTGTGCAGCCATCACCATAATCCAGTTTTATAGCACTTCAGTCACCCCAGAAGGATCCCTCGTGCCTAGGTGCAGTCATTCCTCTTTCTACCCTCAGCTCTGGGCAACCACTAATCTGCTTTCTGTCTCTATGGATTTGCCTTTTCTGGACATTTCATATAAATGGAATTATACAATAGATAGCCATTTGCGTTTGGTTTCTTTCCCTTAGCATGATGTGTTTTGAAGTTCATCTGTGTTGTAGCATGTAACAATAGTTTTTTCCTTTTTGTTGCTGAATAGTATTCCACTTTATAGATATACCATATTTTGTTTGACACTTCACCAGTAAATAGATATTTGGATTGTTTCCAGTTTTGACTATTATGAATAGTGATGCTGTGAACATTTGCATACAGGCATTTGTGTGGACATGTTTTCATTTCTCTTGGAAAGATACCTAGAAGAGAAATTGCTGAGTAGTATGGTAATTTTACGTTTAATTTTTGAAGAAATTGTGAACCAGTTTTCCAAAATGGCCATACCATTTTCCATTCTCACCAGCAGTGTATGTGAATTCTAGTTTCTCCAACTCCTCATTGTCTATATTTTTGATTATTGCCATTATGGTAGGTGTGAGTGGTTGTTCTTTTTGGTTTTAACATGCTAATCACTTTAATTTTCCTAATGATTAATGATGATGAGCATCTTTTCATGTGGTTATCCATTTGTCTGTC
This sequence comes from Equus asinus, assembly GCF_041296235.1. NCBI lineage: Eukaryota > Metazoa > Chordata > Mammalia > Perissodactyla > Equidae > Equus > Equus asinus. Next base: position 36,939,153 of record NC_091796.1, on the reverse strand, counting down.
TTCATGGATGAAATGTCTCTATCTTTTGCCTATTTATTGATCCATTTTTAAATTGAATTATTTTTCTTACTATTATTGAATCATAAGGATTCTTTATATATTCTGAATGTAAGTTCTTTATCAGAAAAATGTTTTGAAAATATTTTCCCCCAGTCTGTGGCTTTTCATTTTTTAATGGTATCTTTTAAAGTATGAAAGATTTTAATTTAGATGAACTAAAAATTATCAATATTTTCTTTTATGGATTGTCCTTTTGGTATGATATCTGAAAAATCTTTACCTAACCCAAAGACCACAAAGATTTTCTCCTATGTTCTCTTCTAGATGTTTAATAGAATTTTAGTAGTTATAGCTCTTATATTTAGGTTCTAATCCATCTTGAGTTATTTTTGTGTATGGTGTGAGGTAAGCATCTCAATTCTTTCTTTTCTTTTTTTTTGCATGTGGATATATAATAATCCCAGCACCATTTGTTGCAAAGACTATCCTTTCCCCCATTGAATTGCTTTGGCGTTTTTGTCACGTCAGTTGATCATGAATGTCTGACAGTATTTTTGTAAGTTTCAAAAGCAAAACATGTAAGTTCTCCAACTTTATTGTTGTTTCTCAAAATTATTTTGGCTGTTCTGAGCTTCTGCACTTCCATGTAAAGTTTAGGTTTTTCTTGTCAATTTTTCCCAGAAAAGCCTCCTGAAATTTTGAGAGGGATTGCATTGAATCCGACCAATTAGAGGAGAATCGTCATCAGTGAAATTTGAGTTCTTCAATTTATGAACATTTAAGGTCTCTCCATCTACTCAGATGTTTTAAAATTTTTCTTAGCATTGTTGTGTAATTTTAAGTGCACAAGTCTTGTGCTTGTTTATATTTATTTCTAAAATTTGTATTGGTTTTGATGCTATTATGAATATACTTTTCTTCATTTTATTTTCAGATTGTTCATTGCTAGGATATAGAAATACAATTGATATTTGTGTATTGATCTTGTATCCTATAACCTTGCTGAACTTACTATTCTAGATGTTTGTGGAGTTTTTTGGTAGATTCCTTAGTATTTTCTACATAAAGGATAATGGCATCTGTGAATAAAAAGTTTTTGTTCCTTTCCATAATGTATGACTTTTTTCTTTTTTCTTTTTTCTTTTTTTTTTGCCTTATTGCACTGACTAGAACTTTTATTACAATGTTGACTGAAAGATGTGACAGTGGACATGCTTGTCTTGTTTCTAATCTTAGAAGGAGTGCATTCAGACTTTTGCCGTTAAGTACACTAAGTAAAACCTACAGCTATAGATTTTTTATGGATACTTCTTATCAAGTTAAGAAAATTCTCTTCCTAGTTTGTTGAGAGTCTTTATTGTGAATGGGTGTTGAATTCTTCAAATACCTTTTCTGCTTCTGTTGAGATGATTGGGTGATTTTGGTTTTTGTTCTTCATTCTACTAGTACACTATATTACATGAATTGATTTTTTGACGTTTAACCAACCTTACATTCCTGGAATAGTTCCTTCCTCTTTATTGAGAGTCTTCATCTGTTGTCAATATGATACTATTCTTTAATTCTTTAAATATATTTTTCTTTAGGCCTTTCAACATATTTTTAATACCTCCTTTGAAACCTTTGTAAGTCTAAGATGTGGACCCCCGCAGAGATAGTTGATTTTCCTTAACATGGGCTATCTATCCTCTTTCTTTGCAATTCTTGTAATTTTTTATTGAAAACTGGACATTTTGTATAGTATGTTCTAGCAGCTCTTGCTTCTGATTCCTTCTCTTGAAGGTTATTGTTATTGCTTTTTGTTTGTTTGTGACTTGCCTGAATAATTCTATAGAGTTTGTCTCCCCTGCAATGTTTGTCCCCTGACGTCTCAACTTTTTGTTCCTTTTCTTTTTTCTTTTTAAATCCAGCTTCATAGGCAGTCCTGAGTCAACATAACTTAATTAGCAAACAGCTAATGATTGCTGATAGCTTGTGCTCAAACACCTTGAGTCACTATAGCTTCTACCCTTTACCAGTGGATTTGCCTGTGAGTTACATTGGAATGCCTTCACTTTCTGCCATGCCTTCTCAGGTCTTCTCTACGTGTTCACAAGATTTCACATTCAGACAGAGATAGGTAGATTGTTAAAACCCTGTCTAGTCTCTGCTGAGTGTACACACAGCACACTACCTTCCATACCACCTGGTATGTAGCGAGTTTACCAAGGCTGTCTGTTGCTGTCTCCTTCCCCAGTCTCCTTGTTAAATTTCTGGCTGCTCTACCAGTCAGTTGCTTGCCCCACCAGGATTACAACCTCAGGTTAGCTGCAACTTTGGTTATTCTCACTGCCACAAGGTTGCTATTTGTACCATTCTCAAGATTGTAGTGATTTTTCAGTCTTCACTCCAAATCAAGTCAGCACCCACTAGTTATGCTGTTAGTTTTCAGGGCTTGCCCCACACTTGTAGATCTTCCTTTCCTATCTAGCAGGGAACTGGCATGGGAGACAGCCTCAGGCTAAAATGCCATGGGCTTTCCCTTTCTTACCCAGGGTTCTATTTGAATAAATGCTTCTTAGCTTGTTGTATGCCTTTGTTGAATTCTCACAATCCTGAAATGGTTTTTTTTCACAGTTTAGTATGGTTTTCTCACTGTTTTTAGCAGGAGAGGATTTGTTGAGTTCCACACTCTGTCATTCCAGAATTTCTACTCTCAGGTTTTCTGCTTTTGATTATTTTCCTACATTAGGAGCTAGATGTTTTTCCTAGGAATTTATATCAATGAAACAATCAAGAACCAGTACAGTTAGTGTAAAATAAAAGGAGAAAGGAAGTTATTGTATCAAAAATATCATTTCAAGCCAAGTTAGTTTGCTGAAGCTATAATATGCCTATTTTTCTTAAAACTATAATGTAGTTTAATAAAGTTAAACTTCAACAAATAATGATCCTTTCAAAAGTATATTTTGTCCATTTTATTGGAGTTTCATTGCAATAAGCAAAACATTGAAAGTTATATTCAAATAAGTGCCTTTTGGTGGGGATAGGATTTCTTAAATGATTATGTCTTGTGGAAAGAACAACCTTTTGGCTTCTGTTCGGTTCTAGAAGGATCATAGTGCCTTTATAGAAGGAGGAAGGGAATAGATTGTGGGAACCCACGTGTGCTACATTATTCTATGGGTTTGACAGTCCACAAATTAGAAAAGAAATTTACCTTAGATTGAAACTGATGTACATAGGCGTATGTGCCATGTATTTGTTTATATATATTACTATATGCTTATATGTATATATTCTATCCTTCCTTCTCTGAACCATTAGTAGAATAAAATAGCTAATTCCTATGAATACTACAATTTTACCAATTGTTTAAAAATGTGAATTAACTATAATGTAATGTCTAAATACCGATAACTTTTAATATGCATTTGTTTCTTAGCTTTAGAAGTTTTTTCCTCTAGTGTACTGTGCCAACTTTTTATTTATATTGTGATTAGTTTGCAATTTTTCTTAAATAAGTATATTAAGTAAGAACTTTATCATGTAAATCAATACTGCTACATAATTTCAAGACCTAGATCTTTAATTTTATATCTCATACTCATGATCTGAATAAATTGAACACCATGAGAATGAATTGAAAAAGAAAAAAATTGCATAATATATATTACATACATTGAATATACAGAGATGGCTACTAAGAGAGAATTTGGTGCTTGCTTGACTTTAGGCTACCAAAAATTTTTATGACTTTAAACTCCCAAATTATCTTAGCTGCTTTATTCACAGAGGACCCTGAGGTTGATAGATACTGCATTAAAAAGATGTGAAAGGAATAGTCATTGTTGGTGACATTTAGGATGCTAGAAGAGAATGAAATACTAAGCATGATCAGCTTGTATATATTTGTAAATGCTTAAATGAGTTATTTTAAGGATGTCATTGAGCTGAGTAATGTACTTTGTCATCCTGAATGCTTTAAGTACTGAAGTATCTGAATCTTTAGTTTGAACCCAAATTATATGTATTTACTAAGTAACATTACTACATAGTAGCAAATGGGAGATGTATTTTTAGAGACCATTGTAGATGTTGCTGTTTTCTAACCTAGTAGTAATGTAAAAGTTTGAAAAATTCAGCTGCCTGTGGCAGGTGAAATGGCACATTTATTGATTCCATATGCTTGACTGCATAAGGTGAATCTCTCAAAATAAGAAGCAAGTACCATATTTCAAGACATCTCAGAAGTCGAACATCAAGAGTAATAGTTTTGACCTCTAATTTCGTAAGTCATGGACTATAACACTACAAGCATTTTGCTTGTTAACTGTATGTAAAGCTCTGTTTACCATTCACTTTTTTTGGGGTCTGGGGGTTCCCAGACATATTGGTTATTCACTTAGAAAGTATCTTTTTTTAACTTCTTTAAAATATGTGCCAATAGTCCCTGGAATTAATGACAATGCAGATACTTTTTCAAAGACGCTAACTATGGCTCATATTTATTGTCACACTTCCTTTATTGGGAGTTGGAGATGATAGGAAAATGGTGGAGGAGAGGAGTACATTCAATTCTGCTATAACATGACATATATATGGTTTCTTAAAATAATCGTGCTATGCAAAACCACACAATAAAGAACACAGGGCTAATGGGAAAAATGGGACTAGGGATACAACACTCAAAAACTTCAAGCAATACTTAAAAAAAACAGGAACCCAATAAAAATAGTAGCATAGATTTACACATGTTAAATGTTAAAAATAAATACAAAGATAATACAATAAATGTGGCACTTCACCTTAAAAATGACCTGTTTCTTTCAAAATACTTTGTTGTTTCAAGCTTCTCCTCAGTACTTGAAACTTTCCTTCTGCGTGTACTCCTTGACATTTTTGAACCAGGATGCTTAGGCATTTGTGGGGTATTAATTGGATGTTTTCTTATATTAAAAAGTTCACAGTGTGAAAGGATAGCAAAGCACAACTTTATAGTGTTACACGTGTGGAGAACTGAGGCAGCTCGTGGTTGCCCAAGGTGTCGCAGGTGTGCATTTGGTAAATTCCTACATGGCTCAGTTCAGCTGGATGAAGTTTTCTGTGTTCACATGGTATGTTTCATGAAAAGAACTGTGTATAAGCAAATACGAAATTTGCATTATATTCAGATTATTCCCTAATATATAAGTCATGTTGAAACAAATCCACCTTTTCAAAACAGTGTTTTAACAGACTGACTGTGTTCTAGATGATTTAGGTCGGGGCTTCCTAAACTAAGCTGTGCTAAAGGACCAGCTTTGATTGTTTGTTTGTTTGTTCCTAATCTCCGTGGACTAAAACTTTTGTAAAATTCATTAAAAGTGAAATACTAGAAAATGAAATAAATGACACAAGCAAATTTTTATTAATATTTTCAACAGACATAAATTATATTTCAGTAAACATTATCTGAACAGATGTAACATAGGAAAAAAAGAATTATGAAAATCTTCATCAAAACTGTGCATACAGGTGATTAAAATAGAGGATGACTATTACATCACTTTTTGTTATTTGCAATCATAACTTTAAAAATGTATGTGTGAAGTCACAATTCCCCCATAATAAATGCCTGTACATGCTTTGAATGAACACCAAGTCTATTAATAGAACCATGTATGTCAATATTGAAAGTTTTTAATATGATATATAAGCTTACTCCTTCATCAGTAACCTGTGCAGTTTTGTTTGGAGTGATGATAATGATACAAGTGATAATATAATGTAACCTTTTTCTGTTTTGTTTTTTTAACACTCAGAGAAATCTCTCTCATAGTAGTATATTGCTAGGAATGGAAGAAGAGTTTTTTTTAATTTTTTTTTTATTGAGTTATTGATAGGTTACAATCTTGTGAAATTTCAGTTGTACATTAATGTTTGTCAGTCATGTTGTAGGTGCACCGCTTCACCCTTTGTGCCCACCCCCCACCCCACCTTTCCCCTGGTATCCACTAAACTGTTCTTAGTCCATAATTTTAAATTCCTCATATGAATGGAGTCACACGCAGATTATCCTTCTCTCGCTGGCTTATTTCACTTAACATAATTCTCTGGAAGAAGAGATTTTAAAGCAATTTCAATAGGCTCAGAATATTCATTCTCAACATTTAACTTTTTGTCAAAAGTGAAGGAAGTGATTTGTATTTTCAGAACTTGTCTCCAGTTCTTTATCATTAACCAGTTTCAACAATTTATTCTTTAAAATTATAGTTAAATTTAAATTCTTTCAGTGAAAGAAATGGATTTTCTATGCATTTTCTTTTGATAGAAAATAAAATTTGAAACATCAAATTTGAAAGGAGTTCAATGATGATTTTTTACAGATGTGCAGTATCAAGATCATTTACTTCATTGAAATTATGGAATATAGCAACAATCCCTAGCGACACTGCTCTTCCAAACTACTACCGTTCATTTCTGCTCTTCAATCTCATCTGCCATTGAAGACCGTGTTGTGTTTCTACCTTGCATGAAAGTATTAAAAATCAGTAAAAAATGCCAAAGATATCACATAAGCTAGGTTGGCTCTCCAGTTCATATCTTTTAAAAGTTGTGGCCAAATGAGTTTCTTATGTTGCAGAAACACTTAAGATTTGTTCCAAATTCTCAACAGAAGTTTTCTCCTCTATAACCATCATGCCTCAGCGTAAAATAACAGTTGTTAGGGGTTGGCTTCTGTATTAGCAGAAATAAATAGAATAATCTCGAATTTTATGCATTTGTCTTTGTGAAATACACATTTTTTATGTCAGTCTTCAATTTAGTATTTTTTATTGGGGTACAGTTGACATACAACATTAGCTTCAGCTGTACAACATAGTGAATCTATATTTATATATATTACAAAATGATCACCACAATAAGTCTAGTTATGTCACCATACATAGTTACAGAAGTTTTTTTCTTGTAATGAGAACTTTTAAGGTTTACTCTCTTAGCAACTTTCAAATATATAATACAGTATTATTAACTATAGTTGTCATGCTGTATATTACACCCACATGACTTATTTATTTTATAACTGGAAGTTTGTACCTTTTGACCATCTTCACCCATTTTTCCCACCTCCAACTCCTACCTCTAGTAACCTCCTATCTGTTCTCTGTATCTATGAGCTTGGGAAATCCACATTTTTAACATGTTACTCAGCACACTATTTAATTCACCTGATTTTTTAATAATAAACCTCTCTAGATGAAAGAGTTAATGTGTTTATTTATATTCTGATGGGTGATCCAAAATGTTTTCCTATTGCTGCTGTGCTGTCGAACCACATTTGTGGATAATGTAAGCCTTCATAGTTGTACACGGTTCAAAAGTTTTGTTTGTCAGCAATGAAGCCAAAAAATGCTATTCTTTCTTATCATCATGCTGTTTAAATTGAGCATATACTAGAAAAACTGCCATGTTGTTAGTATATGTGCATTCTTCAGCTTCCACTGAAAAATACCGTGCCAGTTTTATTCTATGAATTTGTTTTCCATATTACTAGCCAGTTCTTGCATAGCCATGTCAAACTATGATGTCATGAAAAAATGGTACTTGAGCAACTCTCTTTACAGATTTACCCCACATCGTGCCAACACTTTTCATGCAGTCTTTCACTAATGTTTTGGCAATTTTATATGGTGTATTTATTCTTAGCAAACCAAATTACTACTTTATAAACTCACAAAACACAAATGTTTATATGTAAATATTGCACGCTGCTTTTGTTGGCTCAGTACTCTTTCTTTCAAAGGCGTCTTTTGGTTTTTAATTTACTTCTTTATATGCGTATGTAAATGCCACTTAAGTTTTGATAATTTCATTCCTTCTTTAGCCAGAACATCTCAATAAATAACACACTGTGGTTTTAGCACTCTACCATCATTTACAGTCACAAAACTGAAAGTATGTGAGGGGTCACACTTTTAAGTAAAACTAGTATGAAGTAAAAACTCATATGAACTCTTGGCCTTCATTTCTTCAGAATCACTTCCATTGTTTGGTTTAAAGTAGTAAACTACTTCTGTGTTTAGAAAAGTTGTGTCTTTTCGTGATCAAAAGGTCTAGTGAAGCTGTTTCATAATATATAAATTAAAATTTAAAATAAGTAAAATATTACCTAATTTAGCTAATAACATAAAAGCATAATTTAAAACAGGCCTGATTAAGAATTAAAAGTGTTACTACAGTAACACAATTATTACATGTAAAAATGATGTAGTTTTCAAAACATTTTCTCAGATTATAACACAACTTTGAGGGACAAATGACAAACTGTTCTGAAAATATCACACATTGTATCATGGTTCCAGTACAAGATTAGTCTGCGGTTCATGGATTCAACCCTGATTTCAAAATCCCCTGAAGTAGTCTATGTCTAGTTTAACCAGAAGAACCCACTGATAACATGTGTGTGGATTTTAAAAAATATTGGTGTGTCCTATGTAATATTTGGAACGTATGTATGCTAAAACATTGTTTTTTGCTTATCTAAATTTCAAATTTAACTGGAAGTCTTGTATTTTCGTTTGCTAAATCTGGAAACCATACTTTGCCTACTATACAATCACAAAGATAGTCATATTTTCTTATAGAATTTTATAATTTTTGGTTTTACATTTAGGTCTATAACTCCTTTTGAGTTAATTTTTGTGTAGGGAGTGATGTAAAGGTTGCGGTTTTATTTTTCCTTATAGATATGCAGTTGCCCAGGACTATTTGTTGAACAGAACATGTTTTCCCCCATTGAATTACTACCTGTGACAGACACAGTAAGGTGACCACCAATGTGTCATGTCCTTGTATAATTCCTTTCTTTTGCCTGGAAGTGAAGCCTGTGACTTGCATCCAGCCAATAGAATGTGACAAAGTAAAGGAATTTTGCAGACGTAATTCAGACCCCAAATCAGTCGGGTTTGTGTTAATCAAAAAGGAGATCCTGGATAAGCCTGACTTAATCAAGTGAAGCTCTTCAAAGAGAGGGCAAGATCCTCTCTGGAGAGAACTCCCCTGCTGGACTGGAAGAAGCAAGCCCCGTGAGTGCTACAGCTGCAGAGAGATGAATTCTGCCAACAGCTACGTGAGTTTGAAAGAGGCCGCCAAGCCTCATTTTTAGCCACGGCCAACACTCTGATCACAGCCTTAGAAGGTTCTGATCAGAGGACCCGGTTAATGGAAACTGTGAGATAATAAGTATATATATTGTTTTAAGCTTCTAAGTTTGTGGTAGTTTGTTGCACAACATTGGAAAACTAATACAGTACCTTTGTCAAGAGACAATCATCTATATTTATGCGTATATATATGCATTTCTAAATTCTGTCCTTTTCCAGTTCTTTCTCTAATCCTAATGCCAGTGCCACAATGTCTTCATTACATAGCTTTATAATAAATTCTGAAATTAGGCAGTATAAGTCCTTCAACTTTATTCTTTGTCTTCAAAATTCTTTTTGCTCTTCTATTTCCATTGATTTCTATATAGATTTCAGATTAAGCTTGCCAACTTCTACAAAAGGATATACTGGGATTTCACTCCAACTATAAATCAATTTGGGAAAAGCTGACATCTTAACCACATTGAATCTTTTCATCCATGACACAATATCTCTCTCCTTATATTCAGATCTTGAATTTCTCTCAGTAGTATTTTTAATTTTCACTGTACAGTCGTGCACATATTTTGTTAAATTTATCTCTAAATATTTCATGTCTGGGGATGCTATTGTAGTCTTTTTGTTTGAATTTTTATTTGTTCTTTGCTATTATAGTGATATACTTTATTTGTATGTACTGTCCTTATATCCTGCAACTTTGCTAAACTGAGTAATTTTGATATTCTGAATTCCTTATGGTTTTCTATATATATGATCATGTTATCTATACATAATGGCAGTTTTATTTCTTAATTTCCAACCTCTGCACCATTTATTTTTTTCCTTATTGCACTGGCTGGGATCTCCAGTACAATGCCAAAAAGAGGTGCTAAGAGTGGACATTTTTGTCTTTTTCCGAGTCTCATATGGAATGAATAATGTCTTTTAACATTGTCTGATGGTAGCTATAGGTTTTGCATAAATGCCTTTTATCTAATTGAGGAAATTGCTTTCTATTTATAATTTGCTAAATGGTGGTTGTTTTGTCAAATGCTTTTTTTGCTTCTATCAATCTGATCATATAATTATCTTTTATTCTATTAAGATGGCGCATTACATGGATTGATTTTCAATTGTTAAGCCAACCTACCTTTTCTGGGATAAACTTCATTTGGTCATTCTATATTATCTCTTTATATGTTGTTGTATTTAATTTGGTAGTATTTTAGTAAAAATTTTTGTATCCATGTTCGTGTAGGATATTGGTTTGTAATGTCTTTGGTTTTTATATTAGAGTAATGCTAGCACATAAAATAAGTTGTGAATGTTCCTCTTTCCTCTATTTCATGAAAAACATTTGTGTAAATTGGTTTTTTTTACTTAAATGTTTGAGAGAATTCATCAATGAAGCAATCTGAGCCATAAGTTATCTTCACGGGAAGTTTTTAATTAGAAATTCAATTTGTTTAGTTGTTAGAGCTATTGCGGTGTTCTCTTTTATCTTGATCCATTCATGCAGTCTTTGTCTTTCAAACAATTTGTTGATTTTATCTAAGTTGTCAAATTAATCAGCATAAAGTTATTTGTAATATTTCTGAGTTGTCTTTTCAATGACTATGGTGTATAGTGGTGTCTTTCTTTAATTCCTGATAGTGTAGTTTGTCTTCTCTCTTATCAGTCTATCGAAAGTTTAACCTTTTCAAAGAATCTGCTTTTGTTTTAATTCTTTCTCTGTTTGTCCATCTTATACTTCATTCATTTCTGACACAATCTTTATTATTTCTGTTATGATTGCTTTGGGTTTAATGTGTTCTTATTTTTTTAGTTCTTAATACGGAAGCTCATATTATTAATTTGAGATCTTCTTTTCTAATATGGGCATTTTAAAGCTATAAATTTCCCTCTATAAGCTGCTTTAACTGCATCCCCTAAATTTTGCTATGTTATGTGTTCATTTTCATTTAGTTCAAAATATTTGCTAATTTCCCTTCTGATTTCTTCTTTCATGCGTAGGATATTTATAAGTATGTTCCTAAATTTTAAAATAATTGGTGATTTTCCAGATAGCTTCTGTTACTGACTTCTTAATTTCTTTGTATTAACATCAATTCTTTTTAATTTGTTGAAACTTGTTTTATGCCTCAATGTATGGTTTATGCTGGTGGTTGTTTCATGTGTACTTAAGATGAATATAAATTAGGTCCACTTGGTTGATAACGTTGTTTGTCTTCCATAACCCTATTGATTTCCTGTCTATGTCCTGTATCATTTACTGAGAGAAGAGTGTTGAAATCTCTAACTTTAATTGTTTGTTATTCTGTTTTTCATTTCCGTTCTGTCATTTTTGTTTCATGTAATTTCTTTTTGGTTTGTTGTTGTTGTTTTGCTAAGGAAGATTTGCCCTGAGCTAACATCTGTGCCAATCTTCCTCTATTTTTTAGTATGTGGGCCACCAGCACAGCATGGCCCTAACAGAATGGTGTAGGTCTGATCCTGGGAACCGAACCCAGGCCACCAAAGCAGAGCGTGCCAAACTGAAACACTAGCCCACCGGGGCTGGCTTGCTTGATGTATTTTTAAGCTCTGTTATTAGGTGCATGCTCATTTAGGATTACTTTGATGCTTTGATGAATTGAACCCTTTATCATTATGAAATATTCCTATTTTTCCGTGGCAGTTTTATTGCTTTAAAGTCTACTATGAAACTAACACAACAGTTACAGCATTCTTTTGATTAGTGTTTGAATAGTGCATCCTTTTCTATTCAGTTTACTTTTACTCTGTCCTTGTCTTTATATTTTGTGTGAGTTTTTGTAGACACCATATAGTTGTCTTGCTTTTTTATCCAATCTGTGAATCTTGTCCTTTAATTTGGAGTGTTTAGTTCATTTATATTTGGGTTTCAATCTACCATGTTGCTGTTTAATTTCTCTCTATCCCATCTATACTTTTTTTTTTTCTCTCCTTTTAGGTTAATTGATTGTGTTTTATGATTTCTTTATTTTTTCTTTTGTTACTTTATTATTTATGTAATACATTTAAAGTTATATTTCATGCATTCAGTAGCAGTGTTAAATGGATAAAATGTTGGATGATAGGAGTCTGGAATGTATCTAGTTATTTTATATTACTTGTTTTTTAATTGAAGTAACATGATTTATAACATTATATAAATTTCAGATGTACATCATTATATTTTGACTTCTGTATGTTCACCACGAAAAGTCTATTTGCTATCCATCACCATACATAAATGCCCCTTTACCCCTTTCAACCTCCTCCCACCCTCTTCTTGTCTGGTATTCATCAGTCTGTTCTCTGTATCCATGTGTTTGTTTGTATATCCTCTGCATTTGAGTGAAATCATATAATTGTCTTTCTCCATCTGACTTATTTCACTTAGTGTAATACCCTCAAGGTCCATCCAGGTTGTTGAAAATGGCAAGATTTCGTATTTTGTATGGCTGAGTAGTATTCCATTCTATATATATACACCACATTTTCTTTATCCGTTTTTCTGTTGATGGACACTTGGGTTGCTTCAAAGTCTTGGCTATTGTGAATAATGATGCAGTGAACATAGGGATGCATATATCTTTTTGAATTAGTGTTTTCATGTTCTTTGGATAAATGCCCAGAAGTGGAATAGCTGGATCATATGGTAGTTTGGTTTTTAATTTTTTGAGGAATCTCCATACTGTTCTCCATAGTGGCTGCATTAATTTACATTCCCACCAGCAGTGTACCAGGGCTCCCTTTTCTCCACACCGTCTCCAACACTTGTTACTTCTTGTCTTTTTAATACCAGCCATTCTGATGGGTGTGAGGAGGTGTCCCATTGTAGTTTTGATTTGTATTTCCCTCGTAATTAGTGATGTTGAACATCTTCTCATGTGCCTGTTGTCCATCTGTATATCTTCTTTGGAAAAATGTTTCTTCAAATCCTCTGCCCATTTTTTTTTCTTTTTCTTCTCCCCAAAGCCCCCCAGTACATAGTTGTATATTCTAGTTGTGAGTACCTCTGGTTGTGCTTTGTGGGATGCCACCTCAGCATGGACTGATAGGTGGTACCATGTCTGCACCCAGGATCTGAACCAGCAAAACCCTGGGCTGCCAAAGTGAAGCACGCAAAGTTAACCACTTGGCCATAGGGCTGGCCCCCTTCTGCCCATTTTTTGATCAGGTTGTTTATATTTTTGTTTTTGAGTTGTATGAGTTCTTTATATTTTGGATATTAACCCCTTATCAGGTATATGATTTGCAAATATATTTTCCCAATTGATAGCTTGTCTTTTCTTTTTGTTGATGGTTTGCTTTGCTGTGCAGAAGCTTTTCCTTTTAATGCAGTTCCATTTGTTTATTTTTTCTTTGCTTGTTTTCCTTACCTGACAACACATATTCAGAAAGATACTGCTAAGACTGATGTCAAAGAGCCTGATGCCTGTGTTTTCTTCTAGGAGTTTTATGATTTTAGGTCTCACATTCAAGTCTTTAATATTTTTTAGTTAATTTTTGTGTGTGGTGTAAGACAATGGTCTACTTTCATTTTCTTGCACATGGCTGTCTAGTTTCCCAACACCATTTATTGGAGAAACTTTCTTTTCTTTGTGATTTGTTCCTGGCTCCTTTGTCAAAGATTAGCTGTCCATATGTATGTGATTCTACTTATGGACTTTCAATTCTATCCATTGATCTGTGTGTCTGTTTTTGTGCCAGTACCATGCTGTTTTGATTACTATAGCTTTGTAGTGTATTTTGAAATCAGGGAGTGTGATACCTCCAGCTTTGTTCTTTTTTCTATGGATTGCTTTGGCTATTTAGGGTCTTTTGTTGCTCCATATAAATTTTAGGATTCTTTGTTCTATTTCTTTTTTATTTCTATGATATCTGTTGTAATTTCTCCACTTTCCTTTCTGATTTTATTTATTTCATCCTTATCTCTTTTTTCTTTTTTTTTAATTTTTATTTTTTTCAGATGTACATCATATTTCAAATTCTGGATACATTACATCATGTTCACCAACCGAACACTAATTATAGTGCATCCCCTCACATGTGACCCTAATCACCCCTTTTGCCCTCCCCCTGCCCCCTTCCCCAGTGATAACCACCAGTCCAATCTCCAATGCTATGTGTTGGTTTGTTTTTTTTTTGTCATTTTTATCTTCTGCTTATGAGTGAGATCATATGGTATTTGACTTTCTCCCTCTGACTTATTTCACTCAGCATAATACCCTCAAGGTCCATCCATGTTGTCACAAATGGCTGGATTTCGTCATTTCTTATGGCTGAGTAGTAGTCCATCGTGTATAAATACCACATCTTCTTTATCCATTCGTCCCTTGATGGGCACCTAGGTTGCTTCCATGTCTTGGCTATTGTGTATAATGCTGCAATGAACATAGGGGTGCAAGTATCTTTATGCCTTTGTGTTTTCAAGTTCTTTGGATAAATACCCAGCAGTGGAATAGCTGGATCATATGGTAGATCTATCCTTAATTTTCTGAGGATGCTCCAAACTGCTTTCCATAGTGGCTGCATCAGTTTGCACTGCCACCAGCAGTGAACAAGGGTTCCCTTCTCTCCACATCCTCTCCAACATTTGTTGTTTCCTGTCTTGTTAATTATAGCCATTCTGATCGGAGTGAGGTGATACCTCATTGTAGTTTTGATTTGCATTTCCCTGATAGCTAATGATGTTGAGCATCTTTTCATATGCCTGTTGGCCATCTGTATATCTTCTTTGGAGAAATCTCTGTTCAGATCTTTTGCCCATTTTCTAAATGGATTGTTGGTTTTTTTGTTGTTGAGCTGTATGAGTTCTTTGCATATTTTGGATATTAACCCCTTATCTGATATGTGGTTTGCAAATATCTTCTCCCAATTGTTAGGTTGTCTTTTCGTTTTGTTGATGGTTTCCTTTGCTGTGCAGAAACTTTTTAGTTTGATGTAGTCCCATTTGTTCATTTTTTTCTTTTGTTTCCCTTGCCCGGTCAGACGTGGGACTTGAAAATATGCTGCTCAGACCAATGTCATAGAGCATACTGCCTATGTTTTCTTCTAGAAGTCTCATGGTTTTGGGTCTTACATTCAAGTCTTTAATCCATTTTGAGTTGATTTTTGTGCATGGTGTAAGAGAATGGTCTACTTTCATTCTTTTGCATGTGGCTGTCCAGTTTTCCCAACACCATTTATTGAAGAGACTCTCCTTTCTCCATTGTATGCTCTTGGCTCCCTTGCCGAATATTAGCTGTCCATAAACGTGTGGGTTTACTTCTGGGCTCTCAATTTTGTTCCATTGATCTGTGTGTCTGTTTTTGTGCCAGTACCATGCTGTTTTGGATGCTATGGCTTTGTAGTATAATTTGAAATCGGGGAGTGTGATACCTCCAGCTTTGTTCTTTTTTCTCAGGAATCCTTTGGCTATTCGGGGTCTTTTGTTGTTCCATATAAATTTTAGGATTCTTTGTTCTATTTCTGTAAAAAATGTTGTTGGAACTTTGATAGGGATTGCGTTGAATCTATAGATTGCTTTAGGAAGTATGGACATTTTAACAATGTTAATTCTTCCAATCCAAGAGCACAGAATATCTTTCCATTTCTTTGTGTCTTCTTCGATTTCTTTCAACAATGTTTTATAGTTTTTGGTGTACAGATCTTTCACCTCTTTCGTTAAGTTTATTCCTAGGTATTTTATTCTTTTTGTTACAATTGTAAATGGGATTGTATTCTTAATTTCTCTTTCTGCTACTTCGTTGTTAGTGTATAGAAATGCAACAGATTTTTGTACATTGATTTTGTATCCCACAACTTGACTGTATTCCTTTATTATTTCTAAAAGTTTTTTAGTGGACTCTTTAGGGTTTTCTGGATATAAAAGCATGTCATCTGCAAAGAGTGACAGTTTCAATTCTTCTTTTCCAATATGGATCCCTTTTATTTCTTTTTCTTGCCTAATTGCTCTGGCTAGGACTTCCAATACTACGTTAAATAAGAGTGGTGACAGTGGGCATCCTTGTCTGGTTCCTGTTCTTAGAGGGATAGCTTTCAGTTTTTCTCCATTGAGAATGCTTATCTCTTTTTTCATAGTGAGTCTAGCTAAGGATTTATCAATTTTGTTGATCTTTTCAAAGAACCAGCTCTTAGTTTCGTTAATCTTTTCTATTGCCTTTTTAGTCTCTATTTCATTGATTTCTGCTTCGATTTTTATTATTTCCTTCCTTCTACTTACTTTGGGCCTCATTTGTTCTTCTGTTTCCAGTTCTTTTAGGTATAGTGTTAGATTGTTTATTTGAGATTTTTTTTTTTGTTTCTTAGGGTAATCCTGTGTTGCTATAAACTTCCTTCTTAGTACCACTTTTGCTGCATCTCATAGATTTTGCTATCTGGTGCTTTGAGTTTCATTTGTCTCCAGGTGTTTTTTATTTCTGCTATGCTTTCTTCATTGATCCAATAGTTATTCAGTAGCATGTTGTTTAGTCTCCACATTCTTATGACTTTTCCAGCTTTCTTCTTGTAGTTGATTTCTAGTTTTATACCATTGTAGTTAAAAAAGATGCTTGATATGATTTCAATCTTCTTAAATTTATTGAAGCTTGTTTTGTTTCCCAACATATGGTCTATCTTTGAGAATGTTTCATGTGCACTTGAGAAGAATGTATATTCCGCTGCTTTGGGATGGAATGTTCTATATATAACTTTTAAGTCTATCTGGTCCAGTATTTCATTTAAAGCAAATGTTTCCTTCTTGACTTTCTGTCTGGATGATCTAATCATTGATGTAAGTGGGGTATTAAAGTCCCTTCCTATTATTGTCTTGCTGTCATTTCTCCCTTTTATGTTTTTTAATAGTTGCTTTATAGACTGATGCTCCTATGTTGGTGCATATATATTAAGAAAGGTTATGCCTTTTTGGTGAATTATTCCCTTTATCATTATATAATGTCTACTTTTGTCTCTTTTTATCTATTTTTGGCTCGAAGTCTATTTTTTTCTGATATAAATATGACCGCACTCATTTTCTTTTGGTTGCCGTTTGTTTGGAGTGTTGTCTTCCACTCTTTCCTTTGAACTTATATTTGTCTTTAGAACTGAAATGGGTCTCCTGGAGGCAGCATATTTTTGGGTCTTGTTTTTTATCCATCCAGCTATTCTGTGTCTTTTGACTGGTCATTTCAATCCATTTACATTTAGAGTGATTATTTATGTATGAAGGCTTACTCCTACCATTTATCTTTGTTTTCTAGTTGCTCTATATTTTCATTGTTTCTTTTTCCTTGTGTTTCTGTCTGCAATTTCAGTTTGGTGGTTTTCTGTGATGTCTTTCTCAGTTTCTTCTTTTTTTATGTTTCATGACTCTGCTGTGAATTTTTGTCTTGTGATTACCAGAGATGTGTATAAAAGATGGATGAAATAGCCCTTTTTCTGCTGATAACATCTTATCTCCATTAGCCTACGCGGACTCTGTCCTTTTCCTCTTCTACTTGCATGTTTTTGTTGTCACAAGTTATCCTTTTTTGTGTTCTGAGTTTGTTACCAAATTGAAGTGTTTAAAGTTATTTTTGATGCTTTCTTTCCCATTAGCTTTTATGTTATAATTGTTTACTCACCTATTCTAATATAGAGTTGCAATTTTCTGGTTTTGCCTGTCTATCATCTATTATTCAGGATTCACTGAATTTTTTTCTTTTCTCTCATATCACAATCTCTGCTACCTGTTGCCTACTGTCTGAAGTGGGTTTTCTTAACATTTTCACAGATTTTCTTGTTTAAGGTTGGAGGTTAATTTCTGACCCATTTTCTTCCTCAGGACTGGAAACAAAAGTCTGTCACTTTCATTTTTAATGGATATTTCCACTACGCAATAGAATTATTTTCAATTGAAAAATTATTTGTAAGTCTTAGTATTATCTTCTTGAAGGTAAGATGCTTGTTTTTTCTGTTGGCTTCTGAGAATATTTTATTTGTCCTTGGTTTCAGCAATTTTACTATGATGTGCTCTAGGTGTGGCTTTCTTTGTATCTGTCCTCCTTTAGATTCATACTACTTCTTAAATTTGTGGCTTGACAACAGTTTTGAAAAATTCTCTGCATTATCTTCAAATATTACTTCTTCCTCATTTTCTCTTTTCCATTCTTCTGGTACTATAATTACATATATATTAGGCTTTTGTCATCATGTTCCTTATGTCATTTACATTCTTTTATTTATTTCCATCCTTTTACATCCATCTTTTCATGTTAATCCAGATATTTTCTTCTGACTTTTATTCCAGTTCACTAATTGTCTCCTCAGATATATCTAATCTTCTGTTAAGTTTTTAACTGTATTTGTTATATTTTCAGTTAAAATTTCCATTTAATTTTTTTCTAGTTTTCAGTTTTCTGCAGTATTCTCTATCATGTTCAATATCTTAATCACATAAATAGCAATTACTTTAAAGTCTATGTTTGATAATGCCAATATTTAAATCTCTTGTGGTTCTATTCCTATTGTCTTTGTTTCCTTGTCTGTTATTTTTATCCTTTTGTATGCTTTCTTATTTTTTATTGACTGTTAGACATTGTGAAAAAAATTAGATATAATATGGGTCTCTGTTTGATATTACATTTCTCTAGAGAGAATTTGACTCTTCTTCTTGCTGGCAGTTAGCACTGATTCAAATGACACCAACCCAGAGGGTTTAAAGCTCAGCTTTAATATGTACATAGGTATTTCTATTTTTGTTTCATTTTTACTGCTCGCTTTTCAGGGTTCTCAATTGAAAGCCTGGGTTTTTTTTCATTTTGTTTTTTTAACTGAGGTCATATTGGTTTATAACATTGTGTAACTTCAGGTGTACATTATTATATATCAGTTCCTGTATAGACTGCATCGTGCTCACTACCAATAGTCTAGTTTTTATCCAGCACCATACATATGTGTCCCTTTTTTGTCCACCCCCTCTACCCCCTTCCCCTCTGGTAACCACTAATCTGTTCTCTTTATCCATGTATTTGTTTATCTTCCACACATGAGTGAAATCCTACAGTGTTTGTCTTTCTATGTCTGGCTTATTTCACTTAACTAATACCCTCAGAGTCCATCCATGTTGTTGCAAGTGGAATGATTTTGTCTTTTTTTATGTGAAAGCCTGGAGTTTGTGACAGGACCTCTCTTGGCAGCCTCTGAAATCCAAATTTTGTTTCCAGCCCTGTGAGACTACTTAAAGCCTTTCTCAGCTTCTCAGCCAGCACTTCCTAATTTAGAACTTCTTGAATAGAAAAGTGACAACTAATGTCAAGCTATCTTTTCTTGTTTACCTTTTATCTAGAAGATTGGCTACTTCATGTCATCACTGCCTTACTAACACTTTAATGCCTTCAAACAGATTTTAAAACATTTTTTGTCCTCGTAGTTATTTATGAGGGAAAGTTGATTGTAACAAAGTAATCCACAATGGATTCTGCCCAATCTTTTTGAGAATTTAGAGATACCAGACCCTGAAGAAATTCTATAGAGTACTTAATCAACAAATTGTAGAAAGGTTGTTGGTGCCTTTCTCCTGCTATAATTCATTTTTATGCCTTGGCAAGGCATCTGCCCCCTACTTGGTTCCCTTACTCTCCAAGGATCATTTAATACAATGGCAGATCTGAACACTTAAATTTTAATTACATTATTTCAGTTTGGTTTGTTGGTGTTTTGATCTGTGGTAGGCCTTTCTTTTTTCTTTATTTTTTACTATCTCCCCATATAAACTTCTTGTCTTAATTCCTTCAGATACTGTATAATCTATACTGGTCATTTCCTATATTAGGTGGGCATAAAAAATGTAAAGTGAAACTTCTTTAACATAACACTTATACCATTTTTACTACTAACATTTTGGCTTCATCTGTTCCCCATCATTCTGTCCTCCATGCTCTGGAGTACTTAGAGTTCAGTTCATATATTCACACACATGTTCATTTTCACAATCTCTGTTCTTCTTCTCATATTTCCCCCTGCCTGAAATTTCCTACCCTCCACACACTACACACTCTCACACATACCTTTATCACTAATAAACTTCAGTCTTTCTTCCAAAATTTAGTTTAACTATCTCCTCTACTGTGAAACCTTCCCTACTTCCCCTCCCCTGACTAAAGGCAAAACTAATTTCCCTAATGCTCCTCAACTCCTTGCACATAAGAGCCTTAATAGACCTTGTCACATAAAAATATTTCCCCCCTTAGCCAAAATTTGAGGGCCATTAAGGTTGAGACTCTGTTCTATTAAGCTTTGTATTCCTGGCAGCTAGCACAGTATCTGGCAGATACTTCCAGATCCCCATCCTGCCTGCTCACACCAAGGTAGCAGCCTATACCTTTGAGTAAAATTATACAGTAAATGGATAATAATACTTAATGTGTTTATGCATATTATTTTGTTTGTATATACTCTTCCTTTCTGCCGTTAGACAAATATACAAGATTTGGCTTTTAAATACAGAAGTTTTGTTCATTTCTGTGTATCTTTAATTTAATGACTTTAAGAAAAATCGTTTCTCCCCAAATGTCTAGCATCCTAACTCTTTCTTCTCATGTTTAGCACCAGAGCAGCATCCAAAATAGTTATGGGACTGTGTTTTTTGGGGAGTATCTTTTTGCACATTGGATGACACCATTAGCTAAAAAAAGATTTGGGGGAAATCACAATTAACTTTACATTTTTGAATGCCCTGTTTGTCTAAAATTCCCATCAAATCTTCCATCTGAACTTAATGCCTCTCGCAAAATATGCCAGCCATAGGTGCTGGCCTGGTGGCATAGTGGTTAATTTCACACACTCTGCTTCATTGGCCTGGGGTTCACGGGTTTGGATCCCAGGCATGGACCTACACACTGCTCATCAACCCATGCTGTGGCAGCATCCCACATACAAAAGAGAGGAAGATTGGCACATATGTTAGTTCAGGGCCTATCTTCCTCACCAGGAAAAAAAAAAAAAAAAGCCAGCCTTGTTTATGAGTCACTTACGTTAAGGTTGATTTTTTTCTTTAATAACTCAAAATAGGAATCCTGTGGCAGTTGCCTTTTGTTCAGTTACTGTGTCTTACAACCTGTTTGCCTATCCCTACTCTAGGTTGATATAGCACACGTGTTTTGTAGTTTTTCCAGTATAGTGTTTTGTTTTAAAACTTTTCATGGGACATTTTAGAAAATAATATAATGATCTGCTTTAAGTTTAAATTCTCATCTCAAAAGTAAAAAATACCATTGTAATTTACTGTTTCACAGATCCAAACTAAATAGGCATCTAGATCCCTATTTTTGTTGTTGTTGTTTTGCTGAGGAAGATTAGCCCTGAGTTAACATCCATTGCCAACCCTACTCTCCTTTTGCTTGAGGAATATTGTCCCTGAGCTAACATGTGTGCCAATCTTCCTTCAGTTTATATGTGAGTCACCACCACAGCCTGACTGATGAATAGTGTAGGTCTGAGCCCAGATCTGAACACATGGACCCGGGCTGCTGAAGCAGAGTGCTGCACTTAATCACTATGCTATGGGGCCAGCCCCTCTAGATTCCTGTTTTTATTGTCTCTGTGTAGTGAAAGACATAGTGGGAATTATTCCTATATTTATAGAATTTTTTATCAAGCTTTAAACACTCTGATTGAGAAAAGGTACTTATAGAAAAAGTAAGTGCCTCCTTCAGAAGCACACTACATTTTAAGATACATTACTATCAAGTTCCTTAGGATACAAGTTAGGCTATTTAGCTGTTGCTGCTCCTGCTTCTTACTTCTTGGTTCATTCAACAAATATTCATTAATTTAAGTATCTTTTATCTATAAAGACCAGTGTCATTGAAATAGGAAGTTGAAGTAGCATTGCGTCTCTCCTCAAGTTCCATACAGTATACTGAAGAGGGGCCAAACTGTATGCAAAAAGAATTATCTATTGGACACCTACTATCTCTCATTGAGACATAGCAGTGAACAAAATTAATGGTATCTTTTGAGGTTTTTGCCTTCAAAGAGTTTGCAGTTTCCATAAGTAGTGTAAATACTTACACATTACAAGGAAACAGAGATGTGAAAACAGGTAACACTTAACTATGATGGAGCAGTTTGAAATATGTACAACAATAAAGAAATGAATAAAGTACTCCTGGGGTTCCTTCTGGGAAAGGCACAACTAATCTGAGCTGGGGGGATGGGAAAACCACAATAGAAGGAAGTGGTATTAAGCCAGTCTTGAAACATGAATAGAATTTCGAAGGATAGGAAAATGAGTTAGGGCCTTCGAGAATGAGGAAATTTCATCACTCATTTACTTTTTACTAATTTCCAAATGAAATCTCTTCTCTTGGTTTTTTGCTGTAAACTAAACTAGCTAATAAACAATGTCCTAATTTTTTAAAAGTCCCCAAGGAAGGGCTAGCCCTCTCAGAGTCACTGCCTTAAATCTCTTTGAATCGGTTGTTCCTGGGCTTTCAGAAATGCTTCTCATTAGTTCTCTTCAGCAGCCCTGGTTCTGCAGCCACTTCCAGGGGGAAACATGAATATAGGAGACTCTAATCTTTAGTGAAACTGCTGTGATTCACTTTGGGAAATCTTGGTGTCATAAACAACATCCTGGTTTTCCTTCCCTCCTATTTCTGTACAAGTTGATTATGGGTTATACTTATTAGTACTTCTGAAATGCTCTTTTTCAGGAGTTTTTTCACTTACTAATCTCAAAAATACAACACAAATAGTTTTTCCCCGCAGCCAACAACATAAATGCATTCTAAACTCGGACCTCACCTTCAGAGACAGTTGGTCACAGTCAAGTAGCGTTAATTTTATGTTTTCCAGAAATTGTCTTAAAAATTCTTTATTAAAACTTTCCTTTATTTGACACAAGCTAGTCTGGTTTGCTTCTTTTAAAAAGAACTGCATTGAAACATCTGCTTACATGCAGTTCTTGTTTCCATTGTTGAGCCTTATTGTTACTGGAGGGATGGGTGAGAGGACAGTCAACAGACAATGGGAGTTTATTTGGAACCCCAGGATATGCTCAGTAAATGTAATGCCAAGAGGATGGCACAAGAAAATTCATATATACTCTTAGGGATCATTTTCTTGTGCAGCATCCTTAACTAAATCTAAGTACCAGTTGGCTTCATTGTTCACTATGTTTTGTTTTCATTTTGTACCAGTGAAGATTGTCTTCACCACTTCTAACTTATCTGTCTCATTTTCTCTTCAACCTTCTTTCTGATGTTCATTAAATGATTAAAAGTAGTCTTATGCATCTGTTTCCTCTTACAGACTTAGAAAATATGTATAAAGCTCATTTTTCTTTTTTTTCTTTTTTCACTTTTAGCAATTATGATCATATATATGAAAGCAATCTGAATCAGAACATGGTTATGTATTTCACTGGTGAATGGTTGTCCCTTTTAAATCCCATCAAAATATTTAGGACTGTCCTCACAACTATACGTTTTATTCAGTCTTCATTTGTATCTCTTTCAGATTTAACTACCAGATAGATAAATTAAGATGCTGATTTAAATTCTTCATTGTGTGAGTCACATAAGGCATTGATGTTAAAACACAGAATTTGCTAGGGAAAATAGAATCAAGGGACATTCACTAATTTTGCAGTAGTTCTGTTAGTTGATAGTTGAACATTTACTAATTGATATAATTTCTCATCTAACCCTTTTCTTTTCTCTCATTTTCTTGGAGTATGCCAACCTACTCCCTGGGTTTTTCAGCAGTTAAAGATAGCATAAACTATCTTTAGTGAAGATAAAGAGATAAGAGAGATAAAGAGGTCATCAAACCCAATCCCTTATTTTACAAATGTCTAAACTGCCCAAGAGAGAGGTAAAGTGACTTGCCAAAAATAACAGAACTCCTAAGTAGCAGGACTGGAATTCTAATCAAGGTATTTTGACATCAACTCAAGTATACTGTCAATTATTCTGTGCTCTCTATTCATTTTTACAGCAAATCAACAAATTCCATCTTTCAGGAAATGTAGTAATGGTTAAAGAATATGAGGTTTAACCTTTTCTGATTCTGGTAGTTACTGTTAAAATTTTGGCAGGCCTATGTTGTACATATCCTAAGAGTTGCTATGGCATTTAGTATCTGTTGCTAGTATTCTGTCATTTATACGTTATTGTGTGCCTTTATTCTTTTAAATTTCATAATTATTGACTTTAATGTCTTTTAGATTCAATATTCCTAAGTTGTGCTGCAGTCCCTATGGGAACTAGAATAAGTTATTAGAGCCTTGCAAATGCGTTTGACTGCTGCATCCTGTTATTTTTCTCTTCCATTGATGGCCCACAGCTTCAGCTGCTGAGCAGTGGAGAAGCTTAAACCTCTAGGGCCCATTAGATTTAACTTGTTTACTGCATTGATATCTATATGTTAAATGACAAGAGAGTTCAGGTTATTGAATAATTTAAAATTCAGCTCTAATTGGTGTCATATGACCTGGAAAAGGCCATGGAAGATGCCAGGAGCATGCTGTGAATTTCTTATAAATAATTCATAAATTAGATGATTCATTTGCCTGGATGTCTTGCTAAATGCAAAAGTTTGTAAGTTATAACTGATGATATAACACCTGTAAGTATTTAGTTCATAACGCTGGAAGGTAATCTACCTTGATGATCTTCTAGCAAAATCTGCCACTATAGGAGAGTTAATTGCACTAGGGAGAATGAGCATTTATTTGGGATGAGACTTTGGCAAACCATACAGTGCAGCTGTTATATTACATGGCTTCTGTCAGCTTGACAACTGGTCCATGTAAGCCCAACTAAAAGCGCAGCATGTCATTCTGTGCCTTAGTTCACATTAACTCCAAATGTTCTGGGTAATGCAATGATTTGCCTTACACACGGTAGCTTAGGTTTAGAAATGTTTATCTAGGTTTTGTATTTCTGACTTCGTAATAAAATAAAGAGTGCAGGGGGAAATTTTGAAGTTACAAAATTGAGGTTTTCATTCGTATAAGGCTATCAGTGGGAATATGAGGATTGTTAATAGGGTGCTTGCCAGGATAGTAAATTATTATTTACCGTCAGAGAAATGAATACCAATAAGACTTGTTGATACTATTGACTAATCCTGTGGTTAACAACTCATAAATTCATTGTAAGTAATCACTTCCTAATCATGCAAAGTAAATAACAACCTGTTGCAAGAAATAATTGCTGCAGTTTAGTTCACCTCTCTCCTTATGGCTTATAGCAGAGAGATTCGCTAGGTCTGTAAAAATGATTTTCAGAAAGTTATAAAACATCACTGTTTACTTGTTAATACTATTTCACCAAGAAATACTGCAATTGTTATTTTTCCAACATGTGAGAACACAGGAAAACTCTGATTACCGTAGGAATAGTATATGATTTTGTGTGTGTTCAGGTATGTGCTTATACACCTATGTGTGTGTGCATACATGCATACAAGATCATATCATACATGTTTACAATAGACATCTTTATTTTCTATGAAATCTTTACAAATATCTGTCATATTTTAAAAATGTATCTTAAAGATTGGGAAAACCTTCTTCCAACTCAGAAATTTACTAACTTTCAGCATGACAAAACTCCTTGTGTCCAGGCTAAGTCTCTCACACTTTTTTAAACCTTATACTTTTCTCATTGGTGTTTTTTTTACCTAGTCATTAGCCTGTGTCTACCCAAGTTAAAAGACATTAGTTCCAACTGTCATGAGCCAAAAATGCCTACATTCTCATCTTTCTTTTGTGCTGTGTATCCCATAGCATGCCTTGTCAAAGACTTTATTGGCTTCATTTCTGCCACTTTTAGAGGCTCAAGATGTAGCCAAAGATTGTAGTACCTTTTGTATAAGACAAATCCTAATATGCTACCATCTTGAATGCAACTTTTTTATTTGTTGTAATCCGTTAATCATTTTCTGTCTAAACTTTTTTTTTAATTTACACAATTTGTTTTTCCTGCCCAAGTATATTCTTTTGCGTGCTTTTCTGGTAAATATCAGTCTGTTCATTTCTGATTAAGCAGTCCATCCTACTCATTTTCATCACACAGAAAATGTGTAAAGAGATAGCACGTTGCAAATCATATTGTTCAATTCACTTATTGGGTTTTGAACATATCTTAGCATATTCATAGAATCTTTTAATTGAAAGAGCACTCAGTGTAATCATCAAGTTCAGTTGGCAGACTCTGGCAGGCCAATCCAGCCCACTGCATGGTTTTATACAAGTCATGAGCTAAGAATGGTTTTTAACTTTTTTTTTTTTTAGGGAAGATTAACCCTGAGCTAACATCTGCTGCCAATCCTCCTCTTTTTGCTGAGGAAGGCTGGCCCTGAGCCAACATCCATGCCCATCTTCCTCCACTTTACATGCGGGACACCTACCGCAGCATGGCCTGTCAAGCAGTGCCATGTCCGCACTTGGGATCCAAACTGGCGAGCACCAGGCCGCCAAAGCGGAATGTGCACACTTAACTGCTGCACCACCGGGCTGGCCCTGGTTTTTAACTTTTTAAATGGTTGGGGAAAAAAATGAACATTTTTTGATATAGGAAAATTACATTAAATTCAAATTCCAGTGTCCATAAGTAAGATTTTACTGGAATAGTCATTCATTTATGTATTATCTCTTGCTTTCACACTACAAAGGCAGAACTGACTGGTTATGACAAAGACTGTATGGACTACAAAGTCTAAAATGTTTGTTGTCTCGCCCTTTACAGAAAAAGTTTGCTGAGCCCTGCTATATAGCTATGAAAATAAACAAATTATAGCCACATATGGCACCATAGATGAACTTCACAAATCTAATGTTGGGTGAAAGAAGTCAGACACAAAAGAATGTATATGATATGATTCCATTTATACTTTAAAAATAAACAGGTAAAACTGAACTCTAATATGGCTATTTAAGCAGGGAAGTATTAAAACAAAGATATTTTTCCCATACAAGTCAAGATAGTATTCCCTTTGGCAGGAGAGGTACAGGGTTGTGGTGGTGCGGGGCCATCAAGGGTCTTCTGTGTATAGGCAGTAGTCTCTTTCTTGGATGGTGATTAGAGGGGCATTGCCTTGTGATTATTCACTAAGCTGATCACGTGTGTTTTGTGCACTTTTCTATGTTTATTATATTTCAAATTAAAGAAGTTTTTAAAAAAAAGCTACAGCATGGAATAGTGGAAGACTAAGGATTTGGAGTGAAACATATTCCTATGTCTCACAGAAAGTGTTGAGGTGGCCCTAAGAAAGTTGTGTTAATTCATTGAACTTCATTTGCTCATTTGTAAAGTGGTAATTTTACAGAGTTGTTAAGAATTATAGGTCAAATATAAAAGATTTAGCATAATGTATAGTGAGTTAAGAATAGCCAAAGTGGCAAAGTGTTCTGGGATCATGTTCTACATTCAGTGGTTAATGAAGGTGACCATTTAGAGCCACATTCTCTCATCTGAAATAATTTGCATAAAAATGTCTTCCCTGAGCTTCATTTTTCATTTCTCATCTTTAGTCCTTTAAAAATTATTTCTAATTATTTAAAGGTATTAGTTTCAAGAAGAACGTCACAAAAGAAAATATCCAAAGGACCAACAAGCATATGTTCATTAATATCATTACATATCAGGGAAATGCAAAATAAAACCACAATGAGATTTTCACTACACACACAATGGGTTGGCTAAAAATAAAAACACCTACCCTTCCAGGTGTTAGTGTGAATATGAGGCAACTGGGAGTCTCTTACTTTGCTAAGGGGGATATAAAACAGAATGACCACTTAGGAAAACTTACTGACAGTTTCTAATAAAATAAAACATATACCTACCCTGTGCTCAAGAGAAATAAATGCATATGTCTAAAAAAGACTCGTATAAGAATATTCATAGCAGCTTTATTCACAATAGCCCTAAACTGAAATCAACCTAATCCAATAAAAGAATATAAACAAATTTTGCTATATTCATACAATGAAATAATATGCAGCAATAAAAAAAGAATGAACTATTGATACATGCAACGTAGAAGCAGCTCAAAAATTGTGTTGAGCTTAAGAAGCCAGGCACAAAAGTATAGCATACTACATGATTCCATTTATGTGAAGTTCACCATAGGCAAAACTAGTCTATGGTCATAAAAGTCGGAATAATGGTTACCCCTGGGAGTGTAAGGAGTGGTATTGACCCGAAAGGGCACAAGGGAACTTTCTGTGGTAATGGAAATGTTCTGTAACTTGATCTGGAAAGTGATTACATGGGTATATATGCAAATATAAAAATTTATTTAAGATCTGTGTATTTTATTTTTTATAAATTGTACTTCCATTTTAAAAAAATCTATTGTCTTCTAAGTTAACGTTATATATCTGAAAAATTCATATCAAACCCATATGCGAGAGACAGCAGTTACCGATTTGCTGTTAGTGTAAGCCTCAGTTAAGAGAAGTTTATTTGTAAATATCACGTAGAAAGCATGGAGCAGCTCCAGGAAGAAAAACACATCTGTTTCATTCAGGCTCATTGTGACTTCCATGTGTCCCAGAGGCAATATTTGTCTTAACTTCACTAATAAAATAACTTAATTTCTATATTCAGATTCTAACAGAGTTTTCTCTCTCTCCTCTCTTCCTCTTCCTTAGTTAACATATGATTTGGCCTAATCATGGATCCTAATTTTCTTTTCTTTAGTTACAGACTCATAACCCAGCTTGAATTTTTCTACTAAGCTGATACAGTCAGCCCATAGTTATTGCGAATGTACTGTGTGCAAGCCCCAGTGCTATACATATAGAGGAGTAAATATAGCCCCTGCCTTCAGAAATTGTGAAAGCAGAGAAGTCAGTGTTAAGAATAGTAGTAACAACAACAATGGGAAACTTTTCTTGAATACGAACTGTATATTAAGCACTATCCAAAGCACTTTATATGGATTATCTCATCTAATCATCGCAACAACCCTAAGAGACTGTGCAAGATGTTAGTGTAAGACTGACATCTTTGTATGAAGGAGAAAGATGAAGAACCTCTCTGTTATCTTAAGCAGTTCAACTCTGTCTCAACTTGCAAACCTCACTGTAGCAAAATAGAGGTAGATAACTGAACTCATTCTCTTTAGAAAACAATGTAGAGATAATCTGTTGTAACTGAACCTGCTCCTTAGGGATCTCACCCAACCAACCAAGCCCCCCACTCCCCCCCACCCCCCGCACACACACACACATGCATACACCACAGTGTTCTCCTACAAAGAAGTTTGGGTAAATATAAGGGATTTTTTTTTTCCTTTTTGTAAATAAGTACCCTTATAAATTGGCACCCTTGGTAATTGTCCCTCTGTCTCACCATCACGTTCAATTTTGATCTAGCTGCTGTTTTTAATCCCTGTTTTACTGTTGAGGAATCTGAGGATCAGGCAAGTTGAGTAATATGCTATATTTAGTTTTTTATTGCTGTGTAACAAATTACTACAAACTTAGTTTAAAACAACACACATCTATTATCTCAGTTTCTGTGGGTGGTCATGAGTCAAGCACAGCTTCTTTAGGTCCTTTGCTCAGGGTCTTAGAAGGCTGCAATCAAGATGTCACTTGGGCTACATTCTAATTTGGAGCTCTAGGTCCTCTTCCAAGCTCACGTGCTTGTTGGCAGAGTTTAGTTCTGTGTGATAGATGTCTCATTTTCTTGCTAGCTGTTGGCTGGAAACTGCCTTCTCCTCCAGAGGTCGTTGCCACATGACCCCTTCTATTGGCCCGCCCACAATGTGGTAGCTTATCTCTTCAACGCCAGCAAGAGAATCTCTGACCATGGGGAGGGCACCAGACCCTCTTTTAAAGTGCTTGTTTAATTAGGTCTAGCCCACTCAAGATAATCTCCCTTTTTATTAATTCAGATTCAGCTGATTAGGAGCCTTAGTCACATCTGTAAAGTCCCTTTTGCCACATAATGTAACATAATCACACAGGTGATATCTCGTCATATTTGCAAGCCCTACCCACGCTCAAGGGGAGGAGATAATACAGGGTGGGTACACTAAGAAGATGGAAATCTTGGGGACCATATTAGAATTCTACCTACCAACAGCAGATAATTACCCAGCAGGTAATTGACAAAGGAGTGTTTTCTGAACAAAGCATGCATCAAAATCATTACGTTGTACTGCTTCTCAAAAACATAAAAAGTTAACTACCAAAAAAAATTTTAGAAATATTCCAAATACCTGACATTTGTGAATAATTTAATAATGAGTGCTATTAACGTAAGTGTAGCTATATTAATACCTAAAAATGTACATATGTAAATAATGTTAAGGAACAAAAATGAGAAGATGAAATAATACATACATGCTGTCTATTATGTTAATAATACATGGATTAGAAAATATATAATGATATAGAATAGTCAGTTTAAGTTTCTGAATCTTTAAAAAAATTTATCTGTCATTTTCAAAGTGTAATAATTCTATAAAAAGATAGTTTAGTGTACAAAATAGCAGATGATAAATGTTAAGTATTTGTGTTGACAGTAAATGCTACAGAAGTTCAGAGTAGGGAGATTAATGTGGACTAGAGTTTCCCTTTAGGTGTAAAATAAGGTTAATTTTTTATGAGGTAGTTTATCATAAATTTTGCCCTAGGACTAGTTCCTTTTCTGTATCTTGTCATTCTGCTCAGTGTGCAGAATTGCATGTCTTCTTTGAAGAGGGCCAAGTCTTCTCACCAGATGTGGCTCATTCTCATTTAAATACAACTCCTTTACCTTGCTTTAGAAACTGACTTAAAATCTTAAGAATCACGGTAATAGCCCTGTTTTATCATAGGATAGGAAACATGGTGTTGCTGTATATCTCTGTTAGTTGACACTTTTTACAAGACAGGTCATCATTTTCAACCCTTGCAAAGTTAACTAGTGGGAATTTTTTCCCCTTCTGCTAGAGATCTGAATAATAGATAACCATCTCAACTCTTTATCAATTAGTTCTTATTTAAAAAGAAATTGTGGTAGACTGAATAGTGGCCTCCCAAATATGTCCATGTCCTAATTCCTGGAACCTATGATTGTCACTTTGTGTGGCAGAAGGGACTTTGTATGACAAGAGACTTTACAGATGTGATTAAGGATCTTCAGATGAGGAAATTAGCCAGGAGTACCTGAGTGAGTCTGATGTAATCAAAATGGTCTATATAAGAGGGACACAGAAGGAGTCAGATGGCACACAGACCGGCAGCTCTCAAAGTGTGGTCCCAAATTAGCAGCATCAGTGTCACCGGGAACTTGTTAAAAATGCACGTTCTCCAACTCTGCTCCAGACCTACTGAGTTGGAAACTCTGGGGATGAAGCCCAGCAGTTCATGTTTAACAAGCTTCCAGGTGATTCTGATACATGCGAAAGTTTGAGAATCACTGATATAAACTAGGTTTTGTTCTCCCTGATACAACAGGCTTGAGGCTAAAATGCTGGCACAGCTCGCCGTATTGGCCTGTCGAAGGTAATTTGCAACTGCTTCCTTTCTGCCTGAGTTCTATCAGACTATAATCATTTGAACAGCTTAATTGAAAAATCACTTATGTTTATAGCTGAAATTAAATATGTTTTGTATTTAAATAACCACTTTTGATTAGAATCATATTTTGTTGAAAGTGGTTGGTTTTATCTCTGTGCTGTAAAGATATTTACAAAAACTCATCAAATTTCTAGCAGTAACTAACATCCTGTTCAATATAAGGTGATGTGTTTTACATCAAATCTCATGCTGCGTGATGACCAATCAAAGGGTATTTAAGGTGGCTGAAAGGATTTCTTGGCTTAGTATTCAAAATTAACCATTTTAAGACATTAACCTTTAATGTTTTTGTCTCTTCTCAAAGTTGATTTTATGTAACTCTCATTATTTGCAGCCCCTGCAAATCTTGCTTAAGCAGCAAGTAGCAACACTTTCTTTTTCTCCTCCTTATGGATTTACTGAAATGTAGATTGTTTGAAAATGGGTTTAGCTTTGTGGCACATGGCTGTTTAGCTGTGTGAATTCTATCATTTCTTATTTAAGAAAACCAAACCACAGCTTTGTCTTGCTAAAATATGTCTTTGATTTCTGAAAAGCCAAAAGAAATAACTCTTTCTGTTGAGCTCTTATTTGACAAATGATCTTGCGGTTCCTTTTAGGTGTCCAATAGGAAAAGCGCTCTCCAGTCTTCGTCTATAGAACTGGATGGTTCCTACTTGAGTGTAGCCAAACCACAGACCTACCATCAAACCAAGCAAAGACCGAAGTCTGCAAACCAGGATCCAGCTTCAGAATCCCCTGTGAAGTTTAGGAATAATTCTTTGAAACCAGCAGCCCTTCATTATCCCACAGAGGATCCAGACAGGGCGCAATCAGAGACCAGAACATGTAATTATGGATCCTCAGGGAGAAAACTAGTCGATGCAGTCTCTACAGAGAAAGCTCTACCAGAGAAATTGAATATGAAGGAATACCAACACCTTAAGCCTACTCTGTCTACTCAGTGTTGCGGTCATAGACTTTCTGAAAATGCAGATCATGTTCATGGTAGCCATCCTACAAACATGGCCCCTCAATATCCCAAGACACGTCTGGAATCATGCAGTTATTGTGGTCTTTCCTGGGCATCTCTTATGCATGGCCAAAGGGCACTGCATCCTAGTGAAACTGATATCAAAAAGCAACTGTCAGAAGATAGAAGGCAGCAACTTATGCTTCAGAAAATGGAGCTGGAAATTGAAAAGGAGCGCCTTCAGCATCTGCTGGCCCAGCAAGAGACAAAGCTTCTCCTAAAACAGCAGCAGCTTCATCAGTCTCGACTGGATTATAATTGGTGAGTTCTTCCTGTTCTTTCAGCAATGTCTGTGGCTGGGAGAACACAGTATAAAATGATTGCTGTGTTGCTATAACAGATTTGTAGGAACAGAGGCTCCTCGGGATCTTGGCTTGCTCAAGATGCATACCAACTATGACTACTAAGTAAATTTCACTGTCTTCTTAGGAAGACTTGAAGAATTACCTTGTCTTCCAAAATGTTAGCTTAGAATATCTACTTCTGTGCAGTCCAGTGTAATTTTTGCTGGATTCCAAAGACAATATTTTTAAATGATACTACTATTACACAAATCCTTTGCTCTTTGATGTAGAGAATATTAGGCATTAAGTTAAAGCCTGAGATATCAGGATGTGAAATCAGATCGTGGGGAAGTGTGACTAGCTATCATCATCCCATATTTATGTATATCCACGATAATATAAAATGTAACAAATGATGGGAACCTTGTAAATTCAACGTTTTCTGGTCATGAAACATAACTTGTTCAATAACCAATTCTTATAAATTTACCCACATTTAAACTGTTCTTCCCTTAACAATTCTTCCCTAAGAAAAGTGTTTCAAAAACTAAAGTGCACTTTTTTTTTTTTTGAGGAAGGTTAGCCCTGAGCTAACTACTGCCAATCTTTCTCTTTTTTCTGAGGAAGACTGGCCCTGAGCTAACATCCATGCCCATCTTCCTCTATTTTATACGTGGGATGTCTGCCACAGCATGGCTTTTGCCAAGCGGTGCCATGTCCGCACCCGGGATTCTAACCGGTGAACCCCGGGCCTCCGAGAAGCGGAACGTGCAAACTTAACCGCTGCGCCACCAAGCCGGCCCTGAAGTGCACTTTTGATATTATAGTGTTCAGCATCGTTTTACATGCAAGTCATAAAGTTTATCTTAATTTATTCAAGCAAAAATAGTAATAAATCAGACACAATTGTGTTTGAAACATAAAATATGGTATTTATGTCTTTTAAAAAAAGTAGATTTCAAGTTTTCATAGGAAGGTGCTTATATATATATATCCCTACCATTTCCTCCTTTGTCAAACATACCATTTCCCTTTCGTACTCATTCTTATTAGACACACACATCCTTTACAGACAGACTTAATACTACTGTTATTTTCTTTTACTTCTTGGAGTTAATCTTCTTTCACTTAGAGACTCTGCCTAATATTTTTTAGATTCTAATTTCTTTTTTTTTTTAGATTTTATTTTTTTTTCCTTTTTCTCCCTAAATCCCCCCAGTACATAGATGTATATTCTTCGTTGTGGGTCCTTCTAGTTGTGGTATGTGGAACGCCGCCTCAGCTTGGTCTGATGAGCAGTGCCATGTCCGCGCCCAGGATTCAAACCAACGAAACACTGGGCCACCTGCAGTGGAGCGTGCAAACTTAACCACTCGAGCACGGGGCCAGCCCCATAGATTCTAATTTCTTTGAAAGCTCTTGAAATTTTTACTTTTGTTGCCTGAGCTTGCCAAGACCAATGTCAAGGAGCTTTCCCCCTGTGTTTTCTTCTGGTAGTTTTACATTTTCAGATTTTACACTTAAGTCTTTAATCCATTTCGAGTTAATTTTTGTGAGTGGTGTAAAATAGTGGTCCAATTCCATTCTTTTGCATATAGATACCCAGTTTTTCCAATCATTATTGAAGAGACTGTCCTTTCCCCATTGAGTATTCTCTTTTCTTTCTTTCTTTCCTTTTTTTTTGAGGAAGATTAGCCCTGAGCTAACATCTGCTACCAATCCTCCTCTTTTTGCTGAGGAAGGCTGGCCCTGAGCTAACATCTGTGCCCATCTTCCTCTACTTTATATGTGGGACGCCTGCCACAGCATAGCTTGACAAGCAGTGCACAGGTCTGCACCCGGGATCCAAACCAGCAAACCCTGGGCTGCCAAAGCGGAACATGAGAACCTAACCACTGTGCCACCGGGCCAGCCCCCCCATTGTGTATTCTTGACTCTCTTGTCAAATATTGGTTGACTATACATGCATGGTTTTATTTCTGGGTTTTCTGTTCTGTTCCTTTGGTCTTTGTGTCTGTTTTTATGCCAGTACTCTTTTGATCACTATTTGATTAGGAAGTGCGATGCCTCTAGATTTGTTCTTTTTTCTCAAAATTGCTTTAGCTATTTAGAGTCTTTTGTGGTTCCATGCGAATTTTAGGATTGTGTGAAAAATGCCAACAAAATATTGATAAGGATTGCACTGAATCTGTAGATCACTTTTGGTAGTATGAACATTTTAACAATATTAATTTTTTCATTCCATGAACATGAAATATCTTTTCATTTATTTGTATCTTCTTCAATTTCTTTCAACAGTGTCTTATAGTTTTTAGTGTACAGATCTTTCACCTCCTTGGTTAAATTTATTCCTGAGTATTTTATTGTTTTTGATGCTATTGTAAGTAGATTGTTATCTTAATTTCTTTTTCAGAGTTCATTATTAGTGTATAGAAATGCAACTGATTTTTGTATGGTTATTTTGCATCCTGCAATTTTAGTGAATTCATTTATTAATTCTAACAGTATTTTGGTGGCATCTTTAGGGTTTTCTATACATAAGATTGTGTCATCTGTAAACAGAGACAATTTTACTTCTTTCCTTCCAATTAGGATACCTTTTATTTCTTTAGCTTGCCTAACTCCTCTGGCTAGTACATCTCGTATTATACTGAATGGAAGTGGCAAGAGTGGGCATCCTTCTCTTATTCCTGATCTTAAAGGAAAAGCTTTTAGCCTTTCACCATTGAGTAGGATGTTAGCAGTGGGCTAGTCATATATGGCCTTTATCATATTGAGTTATGTTCTTTCTATACCCAGTTTCTTGAGAGTTTTTATCCTAACCCCCAAGAAAGGAGATGCCGAGGAGTGCAGTGGCTATAGGACCATTGCTCTAATTTCCTATGCAAGTAAAGTGATGCTCAAGGTGCTGCAACAAAGGCTTTTACCTTACATGGAGCAAGCAATGTCTCATGTCTAAGCTGGATTTTGAAAAGGCAGAGACACACGAGATCAAATTGCGATTATTTATTGCCTACTGGAGCACTCCAAAGAATTTCGGAAGAAGTTTAGTCCATGTTTTACAGACTACAGCAAAGCCTTTGAATGCATGCATCATCAAAAGCTGTGGGCTGCTCTAAAAGAAATGGTCACGCCTTAGCACCTGATTGTCTTGATGCATAACCTGTCTTGTGGACAAGAAGCCACTGTTGGTACAGAATATGGAAGGAAAGAATGGTTTCCTATAAGCAAAGGGGTCAGGCAAGGGTGCATTTTATCCTTCTCTGTTTACTGTGTACACAGAACATATCATATGAAAAAAACTGGGCTAGACTCAGATGTAGGAGTGAAAATTGGTGGAAGAAATATTAACAATCTAAGATATGCAGATGATACCATCTTACTGGCAGAAAGCAGCAGTAACTTGAAACAACTTCTGACAAAAGTGAAAGACGAAAGTGCCCAAGCAGGGCTGCATTTGAACATCAAGAAGACAAAAATCATGACTACAGAAGAGCTACACAACTTTAACGTAGACAATGAAGACATTGAAATTGCTAAAGATTTTATTTACCTGTCATCAATTTAAATGGAGACTGCAGCCAAGAAATCAAGAAAAAACTGAGACTTGGAAGGGCAGCAATGAAAAAATTAGGAAAGATCATCAAGTGTAAGAAAGTGTCGCTAAAGATCATGGCCAAGATTATCCACACCCTCTTATTCCCAATTACTGTGTATGGGTGTGAAAGCTGGACAGTGAAGAAGGCTGATTCATTGAAATATGGCATTAGAGGAGAGCTCCACAGAAACCCTGGATTGCCAAAAAGATGAGCAAGTGGATCTTAGAGCAAATTAAGTCTGAAATATCACTGGAGGCAAAAATGATAAAACTGAGGCTGTCCTGCTTTGGGCACATCATGAGAAGGCAGGATTCTTTGGAAAAGATAATAATGCTGGGAAAAGTAGAAGGAAGCGGGAAAAGAAGACCAAATATGAGATGGATTGACTCTACAGAGGAAGCCATAGGAATGAGTCTACAGAAGCTCAGTAGGACTGTTGAGTATAGGACATTGTAGACATTACTCATTTATAGCGTCACCAGGAGTCGGAGCCAACTTGATGGCTCATAACAGCAATGTTGGATGCATATATATTTACAACTGTTATAGCCTGTTGATGAATTGACCCCTTTATTATTATATAATGATTTTCTCTTTTTGCAATTTTTGATTTGTCTATTTTTTTTTAAAGATTTTCTTTTTCTTTTTTTTTTTCTCCCAAATCCCCCCAGTACATAGTTGTGTATTTTTAGTTGTGGGTCCTTCTAGTTGTGGCATGTGGGATGCCGCCTCAGCATGGCCTGATGAGCTGCGCCATGCCTGCGCCCAGGATTTGAACCAGCAAAACTCCAGGCCGCCAAAGCAGAGTGTGCAGACTTAACCACTCAGCCACGGGCCTGACCCCCTGATGTGTCTATTTTGTCTGATATAAGTATAGCTACCCCTGTTCTCTGCATTTACCTACCTACCTGTGTGTCGCTACCAAATATTATTAAACTTTAAGTTCCTAGAAAGTGGTTAATCTACATACTTCTCTTTTTATATCACTGTACATAGTTAGTTGCAATTGTAAGAATGTCTTTTAACAATGATGGAAATGACAGTGCTGTTTTAACAATATTTTACTTCTTGATGGTTTTATCTCATAGTTAAAGAATATACTTGGATGGATTTCATTTCTAAAACTGAACCAGAGAACATTTCTAAAAAACTGAGAAAATGGGTAGTAAAGGTCACATATTTGATGCCAGTTATTAATTGCCACTCAAACTCCTAGTAGAAAAACTTCATGCTAATTTCTTTAACTGCCTTCCCTCCTCAGTACAGTAAGAGTGCGACTAAGTTAGCATTGACGGATACAATTTCTTCCTGTTCCTTTAAGGAATTTTCCTGTGACCCTGAGAAAATATGTTGGTTAGTCAAATGTAGCCCCAGCTCTTTGAATTGTCAGTATGAGAAGTAGGTGCCTCCTGTGGATATGTTGGGCAGGGTCAGAGATAATTAGCGTTACTAGAATTCCCACTTAGACTCTGGTAATCAAAATACACTTGCTTAGCTGTGGTTAAAGAGAAGCTTTAAATTTCTAATTAGGAGCTTAAAGTTCTGAAGCATCTATAATGTTGAGTTTTTAAATGTTGTTCCAACCAACTCAGTCTTCCCCACTTTTCTATAAATAAAGAAAATTTGAATTCCTGTGAAAGTGATTTGTGTTTATTTTTGTGTATTTAGGAAGTACTCATTTATTTTTGACAGATTGAGTTTTAATTTGAAAATTATTGTTGAGAGTCTAGCTTGGAAGATTCTAATCTTCCAAGAGGTACCATTCAGTTTCTTAGCTGCTACGGGATTAGAAATTCTCTAAATTAATTAATTAATTTATGTATTTATTGTCTATATATATTTTATTGAGGTATAATTGACATATAACATTATTTTAGTTTCGGGTGTACAACATAATGATTCAATATTTGTATACATTGCAAAAAGATTATAACAACAGGCAAGTTAACATCTGTCACCATACATAATTCCAAAAAATATTTTTTTTCTTGCGGTGAGAACT
Source organism: Equus asinus (assembly GCF_041296235.1). Classification (NCBI taxonomy): domain Eukaryota; kingdom Metazoa; phylum Chordata; class Mammalia; order Perissodactyla; family Equidae; genus Equus; species Equus asinus. The sequence goes on along the minus strand of NC_091796.1, from coordinate 36,900,597 downwards.
TTCAACATCCACTCTCCTAGCTACTTTCAAGTGTGCAATAGAGTATGATTAACTACAGTCACCATGCTGTACGTTACATCCCCTTGACTTATTTTGTAACTGGAGATGTGTACCTTTTGACCGGTCAAATCTTACCCATTTTGCCTGTCCCCTACCCTCTGCCTCAGGCAACCATCAATTTGTTCTCTGTATCCATGAGCTCAAATTTTTGTTGGCTTTTGGTTTTTTTTTGATTCCACATGTAAGTGAGATCGTTTGGTATTTTATCTTTTCTATTGGACTTATTTCATTTAGCATAATGCCCTCCAGGTTTATCCATGTTGTCCCAAATGGCAAGATTTCCTTCCTTTTTATGGCTGAATAATAGTTCATTGTGTGTACATGCCACCTTTTCGTTATCCATTCACACACCAATGAACATTTAGGTTGTTTCCATGTCTTAGCTATTGTAAATATTGCTCCAGTGAACATGGGGGTGCATATATCTTTTTTAATTAGTGTTTTCATTTTCTTTGGACAAATACCATAAGTGGAATTGCTGGGTCATATGGTAGTTCTATTTTTAGTTTTTTGAGGAACCTCCATACTGTTTTCCATAGTGGCTCCACCAATTTACATTCCCACCAATACTGCATAAGGGTACCCTTTTCTCACATCCTCACCAGCACTTGTTATTTTTTGTCTTTTTTATAATAGCCATTCTAACTGGTGTGAGGTGATATCTCATTGTAATTTTGATTTGCATTTCCCTGATGATTAGTGATGTTGAGCATCTTTTCATGTACCTGTTGGCCATCTGTATGTCTTCTTTGGAAAAATGTCTATTCAGATCCTATGCCCATTTATAAATCAGATTGTTTGGGGACTTTTTTGCTGTTGAGTTGTATGAGTTCCTTATATACTTTGGATATTAACCCCTTAACAGATAGATGATTTGCAAACATTTTCTCCCATTTGGTAGGTTGCCTTTTCATTTTGTTGATGGTTTCCTTTGTTATGCCAAAGCTCTTTAGTTTGATGTTTATTTTTAAAATAATGATGTTTATTTTTTAAACAAACATCCCCACTTGTTTATTTTTGCCTTTGTTGCTTTTGGTATCAGATCCAAAAAATCGTCATCAAGATGGATGTCAAGGAGCTTACTGCCTATATTTTCCTGTAGGAGTTGTATAGTTTCAGGTCTTAGATCCAAGTCTTTAATCCATTTTGAGTTAATTTTTGTGTAATGTGTAAGATAGTGGTCTAGTTTCATTCTTTTGCATGTGGCTGTTCAGTTTTCCCAAAACCATTTATTGAAGAGACTGTCCTTTCCCCATTGTATATTCTTGGCTCCTTTATTGTAAATTAATTGACCGTACGTGTGTGGGTTTATTTCTGGACTCTCTGTTCTGTTCCATTCATCTATGTGTCTATTTTTATGCCAATACCATACTGTTCTGATTACTATAGCTTGGTAATGTAATTTGAAACCAGGGAGCCTGATACCTCCAGTTTTGTTCTTCTTTCTGAATGTTGCTTTAGCTGTTCGGGCTCCTTTGTAGTTTCATACAAAGTTTAGGATTGTGTGTTCTATTTCTGTGTCAAATTTATTTTTACAGGTTAAGAACTCAAGCTGTATTTGAGTCAAGAGAACGGGTTGCTCATAAAGAGCTTACTAAACCCCAAGAGCCCAATCTGGATATGAATGGGAATGACTCTGGACCAAGGTAAACTTGAGCAGTGGGTGAAGACAAGAATAAGTAGGACACAGATATTAAGGATATATTTGGTATATATTTTTGGCTTCATATCAGTGAAACCAGTTTTCTGATGATATGAATAAATATGTTCACATTATAAAATTTTGAAAAATATAGAAAAGTGTAAAGAAGAACATAAAAATCATTCATACTCCTACCATTCAGAGACAATCCTTTGAACTCTTTTCCCCTTTCTACCTTTCTTTTATAATACTATAGTCTATATTGAGTAATAGGGATTATGCTTATACAGAATTTTATGTTTTGCTTTTTTATTGTATCTTATTTTCTGATGTCATTAAATATTTTATGAAACTTGGTATTAATTCATTCAACAAATATTGTGTGACAGCTGTTACTCAATATTTATTAGCTTGTTATTGGCTAATATAAGACTTTACTATTATAAATTATGGCTTGAATAACATTTCTGTAAATAAATTTTTTGCTTTATCTCTACCTATTTCCTTAGTATAGCTTCCTATAAGTGGAACCTACTAGCTCAAGTATATATGAATACTTTTAAGATTGTTGATTCACACTGCCAAGTTGCTTTCCATAAAAGTTAAATCAATTTACACCTCCAAAGCCATGTTTGAGAATTCTCTTTCCATGAAATTTGAAGAAGTTTTGGCCATTATTTTTTTCAAATATACATTTTTTCCCTATTCTCTTTCTCTTCTCCTTTTGGGACTTTGTTTACATCTATATTAGACCTTTAGATATTGTTCCACAGGTCCCTGACTCTGCTAATTTTTTTAAATCTTTTTTTCTCTGTTCTTTATATTAGATAATTTCTATTGATTTATCCTCAATTTATCAACTCTTCTGTTATTTTCAATCTGCTGGTAAGACCATATGGTAATGTTTTAAAATTTCAGATAGTGAATTTTCCAGTTTTAGAATTTCCCTTTGGATCTTTGTGATAACTTCTATTTCTCTGCTGAAGTTTTCTATTTTATTCATTGTGAGCATATTATTTCTTTAAAATCCTTGTCTTCTAATTTTAACACCTGGGTCATCTTGGGATTTGTCTCCATTGATCAACTTTTCTTTTAAGTATAGGTCATGTTTTCCTATTCCTTTGTCTGGTAATTTTGGGTTGTTTCCTGGTCATTTGGAATGACTCTGGAATTCAGTTATATTTTCTGAACAATGTTAATTTTTTGTGTTAGCAGACAGTTAACTAGACTGAACTCAGGTTCCAACTTCTATCTCCCTGGAGTAAGTGGCAGTGATAAGCACTGTTGAGTTCTTTTGCTTTAGTTGGGATACTTGATTCTGCCTTTTCATGTGTAGTCCAAGGGTCAGCCAGAACTGGCACGGTTATCACACAGAATTTGAGGCCTTCATTCTTTCAGCTGCTTTGGTCAGCCCAAATTCTGTCCTCTGGTTCATTAATCCTGCCCCTCAGCTAACAGCCGTTAGAAAAAAATGAGAACTCTCCCAATGCCACTCTCTTCTTTCCAGTGCTGATCCTCTTACAATTTCTACCTGGTTTTGGCCACTCTTCGGTGCATTTAGGTTTTTTTTTTTTTTCTCCTAGAGTTCATAGTTGCTATCTGTGGGAGGTTTTGTCCTATAGGAGCTACTCAGCTAGTATCAGGAGCAGAACCCAAGAATTCTCATTTCAGCATAATTTTGCCATTATTTAGTTAGTTAGTTAGGTTTTTGGGGGGGATTTGTTGGGGCTTTTTTTGCTGAGGGAGATTTGCCCTGAGCTAACATTTGCTGCCAATCTTCCTCTTTTTGTATGTGAGCCGCCAGCACAGCATGGCTACTGACAGGCAAGTGCTATAGGTCCACCTCCAGGAACCGAACCCAGGCTACTGAAGCAGAGCACATAGATCTTAACCACCAGGCAACTGGGGCTGGACCATAATTTATTTTTTTAATTGTGGTAAATTATACGTAACATAAAGTTCACCATCTCAACCATTGTTTTAGTGTACACTTGAGAAATATTAAGTATATTCCCATTGTTGTGCAACCAATCTCCAGGACTTTTTTATCTTGCAAAACTGAAACTCTATACCCATTTTCCCCTATCCACAGCCCCTGGCAACCACCATTCTATTTTGTGTTTCTATAAGTTTGATTACTCTAGATACTTCATATAAGTGGAATCATACAGTATTTGTCTTTTTGTGACTTGCCATAATTTATTTAAGATTGGTGCCTGAGTTAACATCTGTTGCCAATCTTACTTTTTCTTCTTCTTCTTCTTCCTCCCAAAGCTCCCCCAGCACATAGTTGTATATTCTAGTTGTAGGTCCCTCTGGTTGTGCTATGTAGGATGCCACCTCAGCATGGCCTGATGAGCGGTGCCATGTCTGCACCCAGGATCCAAACCAGAGAAACCCTGGGCTACTGAAGGAGAGCGCACGAACTTAACCACTTGGCCACCGGGTGGCCCCCTATTTTTAATTTAATTGTTGTTACTATTGAAATCAAGCATATAGTTTAAAAGTTCGATGAGTTCAACAAGACTTATGCAAAATAGCAGCCTCCTCTACAACTCCTTCCTACTCCCATTTCCATTCTTTAGAGAAAAGAAGTTTTGACTATTTTAGATGTTTCCTCTTTTATCTGTTTATTCTATTTATATGAATATTTCTAAGTATCACACTTATGTAGGCATTACGTATTGACTTTCTGCTATGAAAGATGAGATTTAGCTCTCACAGATAACCATTTATTTGCTCTCTCCCTCTTTTCTTCCTTTTTCCCGCCCTTCCTTCCTTCTTCCCTCTTCACCTCTCCTGTCTCTCTAACATACATACCCACACACATGCTATTTCCTGTCTTCTATCCTCTCAACATAGCTGTACCACAATATGTTCACAATCATACTGTAGATATTTTATACACAGCTGAGCCATGTACTGATTATTAAATTTGTTTTATTTATTCATTTATTATTTATGATTTTATGATTATTAAATTATGTTTAACTTTTATATAATAAATTGTTTTCTCTAGAGCTTAGAAATGGCTTATTTAGCTTTCTCTGTACTCATTCATTTATTAATTGACTCAAATATTTATAGTTTCCCACCAGTTTCTAGGCACATTCTAGATTTTTGAGGAATATAGCAGTACACAAAACAAAAATTTCTGGCGTCTTGCAACTTAACATTCTCATTTCTTGTCATTCCCAAACTCACCAAGAAAGTATAATTCTCTGAGTCTATTCAGATATATGTTGTTATCATATCTCTTCATTGTTTTCATTTTTTGCTTTTTTTCCCCTTTTTCTTTTTTGTTTGTTTGTTTGTTTGTTTATTTGTTTTAAGATGTACCTCCTGGACCTCTTCATAATTCCACTCTAGTCTGAATTGGTTGTTCTTTAGGCTTACTGTCTAGGGATTTCATCCTGAAATTTCCCTTATCCATCATCCTAGAAGTTTTCTTCACTTCTTTTCTGTGTTTTATTCCCCTTTAGATGGATCACATGTCCTCTTTTTAGTTTATATTCATCTTCCTGAAACATGTCCTTCAATAGCTTGCTGAGAGGAAGTACAGAGGCTATAATTTTTTGAGACCTCATATCTTTGAAAATTATCTTACATCTGTCTTCACATTTAATGTATAGTTTGGCTGCATAGAGAATTCTTGGATGATAATTACTTTTCCTCAGAAGAGACTGAAGGTTGCGTTCCATTATCTTCTAGTTTTTAGTGTTTTCATTAAGAAGTTGGTGCAACACACAGAACAATGGAACAGAATCAAGACCCCCAGAAATAAACCCACACGTGTAGGGACAACTAATTTTTGACAGAAGAGGCAAGAACATACAATGGAAAAAGGAGAGTCTCTTCAATAAATGGTGTTGGGAAAACTGGACAGCCACATGCAAAAGCATGAAAGAACACCATTATCTTATACCATGCACAAAAATCAACACAAAATGAATTAAAGTCTTGAATGTAAGATCTGAAACCATGAAACTTCTAGAAGAAAACATAGGCAGTATGCTCTTCAACATTGGTCTTAGCAGCATTTTTTCAAATACCATGTCTGCCTGGGCAAGGGAAACAATAGAAAAAATAAACAAATGGGACTGCATCAAACTAAAAACCTTCTGCACAGCAAAGGAAACCATCAGCAAAATGAAAAGACAACCTAACAATTGGGAGAATATATTTGCAAACCATATATCAGATAAGGGGTTAATATCCAAAATATACAAAGAACTCATACATCTCAACAACCCAATTAAAAGACAGGCAAAAGATCTGAACAGAAATTTCTCCAAAGAAGATATACAGATGGCCAACAGGCACATGAAACAATGTTCAACGTCATTAACAATCAGGGAGATGGAAATCAAAACTACAATGAGATATCACCTGACTCCCATCAGAATGGCTATAATGTCAAGACAGGAAACAAGAAGTGTTGGAGAGGATGTGGAGAGAAGGGAACCGTCGTACACTGCTGGTGGGAGTACAAACTGGGGCAGCCACTATGGAAAACAGTATGGAGTATTCTCAGAAAATTGAGTAGATCTACCATATAATCCAGCTATTCCACTGCTGGGTATTTATCCAAAGAACTTGAAAACACGAATGCGTAAAGATGCTTGCACACTTGTGTTCATCACAGCATTATTCACAATAGCCAAGACTTGCAAGTGACCTAGGTGCCCAACAAGGGACAAATGGCTAAAGAAGATGTGGTCTATATACACAATGGAATACTACTCAGCCATAAGAAATGATGAAATCCGGCCATTTGTGACAACATGGATGGACCTTGAAGGTATTATGCTAAGTGAAATAAGTCAGAGGGAGAAAATCAAATACTGTATGATCTCACTCATAAGTAGAAAATAAAAACAATGACAAACAAATACGTAGCAGCAGAGATTGGATTAGTGATTACCAGAGGAGAAAGGGGGGGGGGGGGGCAAAAGAGGTGATTAGGCACATATGTGTGGTGATGGATTGTAGTTAGTCTTTGGTTGGTGAACATGATGTAATCTACACAGAATTCAAAATATATTACTATGTATACCTGGAATTTATATAGTGTTATAAACCAATGTTACTGCAATTAAAAAATAAATTTAAAAAAAGGAATGGAAAGCTTTTGGAAGATCAAAAAAAAGAGAAGAAGAACAAGTTGATGCAATTTGATTCTTTATGTTTCTTATGTGACCTATTCTCCATGGACTCTTTTAGGAACTTGTCTTTCTCAGCATTGTTCTAAAAATTAATGGTGATGTGCATTAGTTTGGCCTTTTTTTATTCATTATGCTGAGTAATCAGTGGACTCTCTTAATTGATAAACTTTCTTCAGTTTGGGGAAATTTTGTCAGTTTTCCCCATTTCATTTTTTTTTATTCTTTCTTTCCAGAACTGTATTCATCAGATGTTGAATCTCTTGAAATCATCTCTTTCTTATTTTTCTCTATCTTTCGTATTTGTCTCTTTTTTCTATTTTCTAAAAGATTTCCTGAACTTTACTTTTCAACCCTTCTGTTGATTTTTTTTACTACTATAATTTCCAAGAACACTTTATTCTCTCAATGTCTTTTTTAAAATAATAACCCATGCTTTTTTTATATATGCAATATATTTTCTTATCTCTAAGGATATTAATACTAGTTTTTAAAGTTTTCTTTTCTGGTGCATTGTCTTTATTTTAACCAAGTTCAAGTTTGTTTTTTTCCTACAAATGTCTGATGATCCGTTTATATTATGAACAAAGCAGTGAAAGGCTACTGAAAGTTATAAGCAGGGCTTGTCAATTGATGAACTTCACTGTGGGGTGATCAGGTAGGAACCTTGGGGACGCTCTGCCTGTTAGTATCTGTAGGTCTTTTCTATTGAGGTGGTGCTTAGTTTCCCTAAGGGTAATCTGCTTAAATGGGAAAAAGAGATGGGGTATTATGTAAGCTTGGCTGCTAATGTGGGGAGTCTGGTAGAGTAAGAGGAATGGGACCCATCGCTCATTATGTAGGCTTTCACTTAATAACCTTTTTAACTGTATGGTATTTCTATCTTCAGCCAATTTCAGACCCCCAAGACCAGAGTCATTCTGGTTCAACCTCTCCAGGGGAGTAAGCCTCCAATCTTCTTAGGGTGGTGAGAGGGGCCAGCCCCGTAGCTGAGTGGTTAAGTTTGTGCGCTCCGCTTCGGCCGCTCCTGGTTTTGCTAGTTCAGATCCTGGGCATGGATGTGGCACTGCTCATCAGGCCATGCTGAGGCGGCGTCCCACACAGCACAACCAGAGGCACTCACAACTCAAATATACAACTATGTACCCGGGGGCTTTTGGGAGAAGAAGAAGGAAAAAAACAAAAAAGAAGATTGGCAACCGTTGTTAGCACAGGTGCCAATGTTTAAAAAAAAAAAAGATGGAGAGAGAGAGAGAGTTCACTGTCTCTGGAGATAGAGGAAGGCATCTTGGATTTTTACTGCTGTGCAGCCTTTCAACCAGTCCTGCTTTCAGTCCCACCTGCATTCCTGCTTGGTTCCTCCAATTCCTGAGCCTTTCAGGAGTTCTCAGGCATGTTTCAGCTTAACCCCTTCCTCTGCCCCAGCCAGTAGAGATTTCAGTTTTGATTTTTCTAGTTGACTGATTGAGTTTGAACTTACACATCTGATTTCTATGCTTCTAAAATTTTGTGACATCTCTTCTTTGTTGTCCTTTCTACTTTCTCTCCTTCCTTTCTTTGCAATCACATAGTTTAAAGTCTTTTTTTATTGTTTTACTATTATTTTTGAGAGATGTCAGAAGGTAATAGAAGTTTGTTTTTAGTCAACCATGTAAATTGGCTCTCCAATGTTGATTTGTATAATTAAGCAATATTTGGCAGTTTAATAGGTGGAAAAATAGAATCGTATTGTAATTTGCAGTTGTTCAGTATTCAATTAGGGTGAATATTTTTCTATGCGTTTATTAACCCTTTGTGTTTCTTTGTAGAATTTTCGTTTCCTGACTATATCTATATTTTTTATGTAGAGTCACTGTATTTCTTCTTTAGTTGATATATAAGAACTTTTTATTATATTTGTTTTTAATTTAAAATAATTTCTTATTCTTAATGCTACTTGTATTTATCTATATCTTTCTGTATTTACTTGCTTGCCTATAGTAGAAAAAAATGTAAAATGTGGTTAGGCCAAAAGAAAATAAAACATACCCATATCTCATTATCTAGAGGTAATCTTAGTATATGCTTGCTAGATCTTATTTCTTTAGGAGTATGTGATACATATTTATATTATACATTTTGTTTCATCATTTATCTTATTTCGTAATTAAACTTTTTCTAAATTTCAAAAGAAAAACATTTTCTCATAAAATGTAAAACATCCAAAGACACATCAAGAAAAGATCAGTCATCTTTTTTTTTCTTTTTTTGCTTTTTCTCCCCAAATCCCCCTAGTACATAGTTGTATATTTTAGTTGTGGGTTCTTCTAGTTGTAGCATGTGGGATGCCGCCTCAACGTGGCCTCATGAGCCATGTCCACACCCAGGATCAGAACTGGCGAAGCTCTGGGCCGCCAAAGCAGAGCGTCCAAGCTTAACCACTCAGCCACAGGGCCAGCCCCAAGATCAGTCATCTTTTGTTCTCTCTTCTATTCTTTATCCTGGTTGTCTTGGCTGAATTAGTGTTAGCACCCTAATGTATATCCTTCTATACCTTACTTTAGTCTTACATGTGTATACAGTATCTATATTTGAGATAAAACTGAACACATTACTTGTTAATCTTTTTTTTTTTCCATTTACTAGTGCCTAATGGTCATTTATTAGGTTTTTAGCTATAGGACTGTGGTAAGCAAAATAATTGTCCTCAAAGATGTCTGTGCTCTAATCCCTGGAACCTCTAAATGTGTTACCTTACACAGCACAGGGACTTTGCAGGTATGTTCAAGGGAGCAGACTTTGAGAGGGGGGGATTATCCTGGATTATCTAGGTGGGCTTAGTCTAATCACATGAGTCCCAAAAAGCAGAGAACCTTTCTTTGCTAGATCAGAGAGATGAGATGGAAGGAGGAGAGATTTGAAGCATGAGAATGACAACCTGCCCTTGCTGGCTCTGAAGATGAAGGAAGGAGGTCACAAGCCAAGGAATGCAAGTAGCTCTAGAAGCTCCGAGCAGTCCTCATCTGACAGCCAACAAGGAAATGGGGACCCCAGTCCTCCAACTGCAAGGAATTGAATTCTGCCAACAACCCAAATAAGCAAGGAAACAGATTTTCCCCTAGAGCGTCCAGAAAGGAACATAGCCCTGCCCGTACCTCAGTGGTAGCCCAGTCAGACCCGTGTCAGACTTCTGACCCACAGAACTATAGAATAATAAATCTGTTGTTTAAGCCACTAGATTTGTGGTAATTTGTTATAGCAACAATAGAAAACTAATACAAATACTAATAACTCATTTCTTAAAAAATGCATAACTGTCCATGGTTTCCATATACACTTTAACTTATTCAGCACTTCTGTTGTTGGAGAGTCGAATTGTTTCAGGTTCTTTACTGCTACACAAAATGCTATAATAAGCATGACTGTACTTAAATTCTTGTGTTCTGGTACTTTTGTTTTTTTTTAAGATAAATTCCCAAAGATGCAGTTGCTAGGTCAAAGGCTATTTTTATGTAATTTACAATTATAAATTACAATAGTCCATGCCAGTTTTCTTTCCCAAAAGGTTGTAGCAATTCATACTCTGACTTGCAATTTATGAAAGTTTTTATCGCTGCTCTTCAGGTAGGTGTAGTGAATGCTTTGGAAACTCGTGCTTCAGTCTAAGAGAGAGACATGCTTTAAAGTTTAGGTGCATCTGGGCATGCAGGTCTTATATTCAAATAATTATGACAAAAATAAGGTAAGATTATGCAGGCTTCCAAAAAAAGCTTTCCTAATATGCCTTTGATAAGACCATAGACCTTTTAAAATGTTAATATACATTACAAGAGTTTAAAGAAACCCTGGCAACTGCTTCCAAACTCTGACAGACAGTCATTGGAAAGCCACGAATTCTCACTCAACTACCCTTCAATTATTTAATCTTATGTGAGATTAAAAGAAGTAAAGACAATGAGTTCATTTGTCTCGTTGATTCATTTGGCTGTGGAAGTGATGTTGAACCCCAGAAAGAGGTAGAGATGGGTCAAAGGAGACTACTCTACAGCTTTGAGTACCCTTTGTGGAATTATTTAAGCAAAAATATCTGCTGATTTTAGAAAATATAATCAGGAATTGTTATGGGAAATGACCTTCTTTCTACCTTGCAGGCTCTTTGATTTTGCCAGTAGAACTCCCTAGATAAAATTTAATTTTAAGCTAAATTTTGTTTATTTGGAAATTTAAATTATCTTAGTATTAAAAATACTCTGTGTATTTAAAATATTAAACTTACTCAAGTGAGGCATTAAGACTTTGGAACTAAAATAAATGAGATAATGAGGAAGTGAAAAACATATTTTTTATAATTAACAGCTCATTTTGAGTTAATTATATACAATTACCAAAATCTAATTGCAATTTATTTTCTATTATCTATGGGAAGAATCACAGTCAAGGGAGCTTACATTGCTGCCTTCCTGCCTAAATGCTATAGAATGAGAATAAATAATACGTGAGGCCTTAATGACGAATAAGAGCAAATAGTAGGGCACAGCTGAGCCAAACCATTGGAAGATAATTATCACATGAAAGATGGTAATGACTCAAACAGTCACAGCAACTCTGATTGCTTGTAAGTTCTCTGGCTTGTTTTTTAGTTTGTTTGATGTTTGTTTGTTGGCTATGCAAAGATGACCCTTATAAATTAATATTAGTTTTGTAATTCTGCAGATTTCTAAAAATCTGACCAATTTTGTGTTTTCATATAATACTGAGCAATTCAACAAAAGTTTCTATTAAGCATCTATTATAAAAAATATATAACTGGCTTGCTAAATACTGCGGGAGATTCAGAGAAGCCTCTACCTTCACACTAATAGTAGATACCTTCACACTAATAGTAGAGTACCTTCTACTCTAATAGTAGAGTAAGGCATATAAACAGATATTTATTATCTATATGGAATATAAGGGTTATAAGAGAAATCCAAAGAAATTAATAAAAAGTTTTTGGAAAAGGTAATATTTGAGATAAGTCCTAAAAGATAGGATAGAATTTTGATAGGCTGGGGCTATCTATGGATGTTTCTGTGTATGTGTGTGTGTGTGTGTGTGTGTTTCTTGGGGTGGAAGACAGAGAATCTGAGTAGAGGATGGAAATCACACAGTATATGAGGGGCATAGCAGTAAGTTCGACCAGAAGAGTTAAGGGAAAATGAAACTAAAGATTAAACTAGTTAATTAGGTTATATTATAAAAGAGTTTAAATATCAATTCAAAGGTTTTGGACCAGTGTGATTGGAAGAATAAAAAAGTCAGGGAAAAGAACTATTTTGTGATGAAGATGATAAATTTGATTTTGAAGACCATTGGAATAAGAGCCAAGAATGCCAGGTTTTAGTCTTTCCAGTAATTAGCCATGGGGCTTGAAGATAATGCTATGTGCCTCAGTCTCCTTGTCTGCAAATGAGAGAGTTAAACTGGATCTTTGCTGAGTTTTTTCCATCTCTAACTGTTCATGATTATTGAACAGAGTGGATTTCTGGGCATAGATATCTAGTATATAAGTAGATATTTGGATGTATATCTCCTAAGAGAAATTGAAGATCAGAGTCATCTTCATTGGTGTTGCACCTGAGAGAATGGATATTCGTTTCCGAGAAAAAGTTTAGAGAAATGTAAATAGAACTTTAGGAAATACTGACATGTGGGAATCTAAAAGAATAAGAGTGACAATATGAAAATTTGACAAAGAAGCTGGCTGGTGCAGTGTCAGGGAAACAAAGGAGGAAAAGCAGAAATGGTACCTTGGAAAGAAATTTGGTTGAGGAAATATAATTTTAAGGGTAGGAATGACCTAAACATTTTTATAATCTTGGGGAAGTGGCTAATGAAGGAAGAGACTGCAGCAAATGAATAATTGATGGAGCACAGTCCTAGCAAAGGTGGGGGAATCAGTTCAAATTGCTTGTCAGCTGCTCAGTTATTTGTAGTTGGCTTCTCTTTCTCTGCTTGTAGCTAGCCCTACCTCTTCTTTTGTGTTTCTATCCATTCTTCCTATGTGACCTTATCTAGGCCCTTGGCTTTAAATATCATCCATATGCTGATGACTGCCAAATGGATTTCCATAGGCCTGACCTTTCCTCCAATCATTAAATCCACGGATCTTATTGTCTACACAAGATGTCCACTGGACTGTCTAATAGATATCTCAGAGATATCAAAGCTAGAACAGAAATCTTTTTGCCCTTTTCCACCACGCACTCCGTAGTCACCCATCCCCAGTCTTCTCCATATTAACAAATGTTACTAGCCACTCAAGTTGAAAAATGCCCTTGATTTCTCTCTTTCCTTCCCTTCCCCCTCCCAAATAATTGTAAGTGTGTTATTTTGTTTCTATTCTACCTCCAAAATGTATACATTCCTCCCACCATAGTTCAAGCCTGGGCTTCTGCAGAGGTTTCCTAAGTGGTCTGCTTTATTTATTTATGTTCTTACCCCCTCTACAATCCATTTTCCACAACAGCTGGAAAGATCATTTAAAAATAGCAGTCTGCTTCCTTGCCAAAGACTCCTCAATGCTTGTAAAATAAAATCTAACTCCTTAACTGTCTTAAAGTGTTCTACATGACCTGGCTTCTGCTTGCCTCATCTCATTCCACTCTCCTTCTTAAATGTTTAGTGACCCCTACCCCACTTTACTTAAAATTTGAACTTCTTACCATGGCCTTTAGGGCCCTTTATGTTCTCCTATCTTGACTTTGCACTTTCTTCCTTGCATCCTATGTTTTAACTGCATTGGCCTTGGTCCTCTTTCAGCTTCCAGTACATGCTGCATCATACCTGTAGCTGCCTTTAACACTCTTAATCCTGTTCTTCCTTTTGTTAACTTCTTTAAATGAGAGTTTAAATATCATCTCCTGAGGGGTACTTTCCTGATCATCCTATGTAAAGCGTGTGTCTCCCATCCTTCCCTGTTACAGTACTCTGAAGTCCCACAAACCACCACTCCACTTTAAGCTTCATGAGTCCATGGATCATAACTTTCTTGTTACATATGATATAACATATTTTCTATATGTTACAAAGACTGTATGTTCACCATATCATAGGTGCTCATAAAATGTTTGTGGGATGGATTTTTTAAAAATCTCAATCTTCTCAGTACAGTATGAAGGGAGATCATCTACTAAGAAAGGTGACAGTAAGGATAGCATCTGGGAAGAAGATAGAGATACTTGAAATAACCTCAAGGGAATATATAAGAAGAAGTCATCAAAAGATGATATATAAGAAGTATTGCATCCGTAATGTAGAAATTTCCTCTAATTGATGAGATAAACTACCCCAAATAGGCAACTCTCAAAAGAGTAAACCCAAATAGCCAATATGTATATAAAATCTTCTCACAACTAATCTTGGAAAAATGAATGTTGAAAACAACAAAAAGATGCCAGTTTTAAATCAATAATTTGGCAAAATTGAAAAGTTTAATAATATCAAGTGTTAACAAGGATGTAGGGAAACTGGTACTTTGATACACTGCTGGTAGGAATGCAAATTTCTAGAGCCACTTCAGTGATCAATTGGTAATATCATTTTATAATTATTTTTAATAATTGGTGATAATTGGCACAGCAAATCGCCTTCTGATTGTCTCCCCCTGCCTTCTAACTTCTCTTCATTTCTTTGCTCTTTGAAACTCATAGATAACCTTTTGGCCTAAAGAATTGCTCATGCAAAAATAGAACATTTCTCCAATTTCTCTTTCAAAGGTCTTTAACAACGTGACTGATTAACATGGGTGGGGATCACTGTTGTCTACCTTAGACACACTAGAAATCATCAAATTGTAAAATTGGGCTCAGAAACCTTGCAGTATAAAGTATAATAAAGTAAGATGAGAAAAATGTTTGCTATTAATTCATTGTTACATAGCTTCGATAATATAGAAATTTTCAGGGATCAGACAGTGATTTTGCGATCCTCTGTCAAATTTTTTGAGCTATAGTATAAAAAGCCAGCCTGGTGATCTAATGGTTAAGATTTGACTCTCTCTCCTCCACGGCCCAGGTTCATTTCTGGTCAGGGAACCACACCATCCATCTGTTGTTTGTCATACTGTGGTGGCTGCTTGTTGCTGTGGTTCTGAAAGCTATGCCACTGGTATTGCAAATACCAGCAGGATCACTGATGGTGGACATGTTTCTGCGGAGCTTCCAGACTAAAACCTGACTATAGAAAGAAGGACCTGGCCACCCACTTCTGAAAAACTTGGCCATGAAAATCCTTTGAATAGCAGAGAAGCATTGTCTGATATAATGCCTGAAGGTGAGAGCATGGCCCAAAAAGACCGGGCAGGATTCTCCTCTGCTGTACCCAGGGTCTCTAGGAGCTGGAATCGACTCGATGGCACTAACGACAACAAATAAAATAAAAACCTGTTTCCTCTGTGGTACTTTCCTCTAGACCCACATTTCAATCTTTTTAAATCCTTTACCTTTTTGATAAATATAAAAATCATCACTTGAACATAGAATTACCACATGACCCAGCAATTCCACTCCTAGGTAACATACACCCACAAAGACTTCTGTGTGAATGCTCACAGCAGCATTATTCATCGTAGCTGCAAAGTGGAGACAAGCGAAATGTCCAGCAACTGGTGAATGGATAAACAAAATGTCGTATATCCGTACAATGGAATATTTGGCAATAAAAAGGAACAAAGTACTAGTACATGCTACAACATGGATGAACCTTGAGAACATGCTAACTGAAAGAAGATCGTACAAAAGACCATGAATTGTACCTTTCCATTTATAAGAAATGTCCAGAAAAGACAAATCTAAAGATAAAGGACGTAAATTATTGATTGCCTAGTGCAGGGGCTGGGAATGAGGAGCAACTGCAAGTAAGCTGGAGGTTTCTTTTGAGGTTGTTGGAACTAAAATTAGATTGTGGTGATGGTTGCACAATTTTAAACTTACTAAGAATAGCTTTAAGTGGGTGAATTTTATGGTATATAAATTTATTTCACTAAAACTTTTTAAAAAATTGTCCTCTATTTTTAGTATTCTTTGATATTCAAAATAAATTAAATATAATAACAAGAAAAATGAGACAAAGCTTTGCTTGCTTTCACACTGCATCAGCCTTTCTCTCTTCCTCCTCAAGATTCTTCTGCCCTCTTACTCCTTCCTTTACTTGGGAATGGCTTTTTCAAACTTAATTCTCCAAGATGACATCTCATTCTGTATTCATAACAGATACAATGATAAGACAAGTGGGAGAAAATACTATTCAAATCCTATTTATGAGACCTGTGTCCTGGTGAATGATAATTTGGAATTTTAAAGTTATATATAATCAACAATTTAAAACGGATAAGTTGGTGATAAATATATAATTTTTTAACCAACTTTTCCATTTTTTTCATTTAACCAATAAGGAAGATGGTAGCACATCACCAATCTTGTGCCTGTTCTATCCAGGCCTTAGCTTGACCTTACATAGACTTCAGGAGCAAATCTTCATTCTTACGTTCCATACTAGGGCACCTCCCTTCTCTATCCACAAACACTGGTTTTTAAATGACAGCTAATAGACTGACCATACTTAGGGTTCTCCAAGCTATTGTTTACAGATACTTTATAATTTTGCAGATTTATGGCACTGAAATAGAAAAAGACAAACCTAATTCCCCTTGTGTGTGGTATAGCATATCCTTGGAATTGGCTTCTTCATGTGTAATATCTACATGTTCTTGGCTTTGGATAATTTTTTAATCACATTTGTCATCTTAGTCCATAATGAATTTATGGGATAAATATTTTCTAAGATGGCAATTCACAGATTTCAGGATGTTAGATTATTTGGCTGCATAGCATTTTCCCAGGGTCTGATGTCGATGTGTATGTATGTGAATACAGCAGGTAGAAAGCATGATGTATAGAAACCAGAGACATTTTATGAAGAGTATTGCACTACCACTCGTTAAACACAAGGAGCTGAATAATAAAGTGTATAAACATTTACGCTTTATATGCTGTACACAAGTGGATAGAATAGTGGTGGCTTTCGCCCTTTGCTCTAATGTACCCACACAAATCTTTGTGAAAGTAATTTTCTTCCCAGCCAAAAATATTAGTGGGATTGGGGAATTGGAAGTTTCATTGCCACTTGAGTCAGCTTGCTTTGATAACCTCATTCCCAGATTTATTTGGAATGAGAGCAGTTTGATTTCTTTTTAGATGGTGACTGCCTATCCTGTTCCAGTCTGAATCATATGGATTCTTGTCACAATATGGAATAGAGGTGGCATCTTGGATACTGAACGTTGTTTCCCAGGAGATAGAGAAAAGCAGTACTGGCTTGGAGGTATCAGCTGGTTAAAAAGTATCATTTCTTTTTTAGCAATTTTTTGGCAAGCCCCAATACACAGAGATTAGTCTGAAGCCTACAACTGCAGTCTTAGTTGTCATGTCAAATCTTTGGTAGAATCCAAGAGATTTTTACTGGATATTATGACTTAATTGATAAAATATGTCTAGGCTTTGATCCTTTTCTCTTTCTACAAATATGTAAGATTTTTCTATGAAAGGAATCCATAAACATATTGCTGTTTGTCATTTATACAACAGGTATTTGCACATAAGATATTTTGCAGTGGGAAGAGGGAGTAAGAGCTAAGACAAAATAGATTGAAGCCTAAAGCATTTTACTAAAACATCCCATTGGCATACAAGACTTTTATATACCTGTAAAAGAGTGGAGGCAGCAAGGTTAAGACTAGTGATTGTTAAGTCAATTTATTTATTCTTGTTTTCAGAAGCCCCAAGAGTTCTCTCTAAAAAGATATAAAATTTTTAGATGCCAGTAAAGGTTTTTATTTTTAATTAGCAGTGGCTTCAATTGGCTTTTCTAGCTGCCTGGATGTACTAAAGAATTGATTTTTGGATTCAGGACAATTGAATACACAGAGGACAAACACAAACACAGAAGTTTAAAAACAAGTGCATTATTTTATTTGTAGAAGTATGTATGTAGAAACTTCCTGGTTAGATAGGGTAACTGGAGGCTTATTTGAAGATAAGATGAAAAGAAATAGTGACTGTGTTTCTGAGCACGTCTTTTGATCATAAAGTGTCTGAGGATGTGGTTGTGATCTTGGTTAGCCCATGGTGGTTTGTTGTAGGTGGACGTCCGGTTCAGAAGAACGGCTATTACATATGAAACAATGCTAATTTTTGATAATCCTACAGAGAAGATTTTATACTGAACTCAGCTCATTTGTTTTTCACATTGCTGTGTGAAATGTGGTGAAGAGGATTGATTTCTGTGTGCTTTTGCTATTTGGCATTTTCTCCTTTGGTAAACAGTGTGTGCAAGCCTTAATCCTGTAACCTTGAATTTGAGCCCTGGGCTGTTTGATAGAAAGAATCTTTCTTTGTTATGTCATGTGGCTTGGTGAAGGATTGTGTTAATCAGGGTCAACCAGAGAAACGGAACCATAGGAGATATATATTATGAGATGTATTGCAAGGAATTGGCTTATGCTAGGCAAGTCTGAAGTCCATAAGGCAAGCTGTCAGCAAGAGAACTCTCAGGTACAGACTGAACCTGCTATCCACAGCAGAGGCTTCTTCTTTTTCAGGGAAGACTCAGCTGTGCTTTTAAGACTTTTCAAGAAATTCAATCGGGCCCATCCAGGTTACCTAAGATTTTATAGATTTTAATCACATCTGCAAAATACCTTCAGAGCAACACCTAGATTAGTGTTTAATTGGTTAACTGGGCGCTGTAGCCTAGCCAAGTTGATGTATAAAAAAGACCATCACAGCCCACCCCTTGTCAACCTGGCACCCATACACATCTTCTTAAACCATACTTAATCTCTAAATAAAGGTAATAAAAAAGGCATACTTTCACCTTACATGATACAAGTATCCCACATAACTGAAAGCATGCTAACTCATTCCCCAGAGAGGATGTGAAGTCCTTAGAGGACGGTCACTCTTCCTTGATATCCTGTAATTTCAATGCTGTGATGGAAAGTTAATTATGTTAATGCATCTTATGTTATATGATAAAGGGCTAAAAGAGGAAAGTAAACAAAAATATTTGGTTAATATACATATACAAAACTATCCATAATAGTGTAAGGAAGAAATACTCATAACTATTACAGTCCTGATCTCTGCAACTGGCCACATGGCTGTAGCTGATATTTATAACTACTTTCTTCCACTATCCATTCCACTCCCCTTGCTGTCAGCAAATACTTCACCTGGTCATGGTTCTTTGTCTGGTGGGGTGACTCAAACCACCATTGCTGAAGGGGCTGGGCTATTAGCAGTCATACCTGGATTGGATTTTTGTAGCTTCCCATTGACTATAATCATAGGACACAGTACTAATAGACACTCTAAGGGATCTCCTGTATTCCAGACATACTCTTACTTACCTCTGTTGTGTAGTAGCAACCCATTTCCCTCTTGATAATTATGATCAACAACCCCAGCCTGTTACTGTACAAGCTGAACTTTGCCTGTTAATTCAGAGGCATGAGGAACCCAATGTGGCCTCGCAGCAGTGTCAGCTTCCAGTTCAGTGGAATCATTGTTGTGTCTCCTCATGGAAGCATTTCTCCCTTTGGAGTGAAGACCTCTAGACCAACAGGCCCTGAGGTCATGAGGAAGGGAATTGAAATTTTGCTAATGGATCACTTAAGGTAATAGTGAGTGGAGCCACTCTCATTTCCATCCTTTCTTTCCTGGACCTGTGAATCCTGGCTATGAAAAAAACAGCACCACATGTTGGACACTGATTTGGAACATGTTTAGAGCACCCTGGAGGATCTTTCCCCAGCCCCATAAGGTATTGCCTCCTAGTTTGCACTGTAGCTGAGTCTTCAAAGACCGTTCTACTGTTCAACCAAGATAGCTACTTCAAGATGATGGGGGATATGGTAAGATCAGTGAATTCCATGGGCATGGGCCCATTGCCATACTTCATTTGCAGTGAAGCAAATTCCTTGATCAGAAGCAATGCTGTGTAAAATACCATGATGGTGGATAAGGCATTCTGTAGGTCCATGGATGGTAGTTTTGAAAGAAGTATTGTGTGCACAGAAAGCTAATGTATATCCACAGTAAACGTCTGTTCCGGTAAGATATATCTCCAGGGGCCGGCTCCGTGGCCGAGTGGTTAAGTTCGCGTACTCCACTGCGGCGGCCCAGGGTTCGGACCCTGGGTGCAGACGTGGCACCACTCGACAGGCCACATTGAGGTGGTGTCCCACATCCCACATCTAGAAGGACATGCAACTAAGATATACAACTGTGTACAGGGGGGGTGTGGGGAGACAAAGCAGGAAAAAAAAAAAAGATGGCAACAGTTGTTAGCCCAGGTGCCAATCCTTAAAAAAAAAAAAAGGAAGATTGGCAACAGTTGTTAGCCCAGGTTCCAATCTTTAAAAAAAATAAAATAAAAAAAAAATAGGATATATCTCCAGCCCCATGAGAGCTACTAATACTTGACACCTACAGTCTATAAATTTAAAAGAGACATAGAGGGAAATTAAAGATAAGCAAGGATATAAGGCTAGAATGAATGCTGTGATACTAGATTGAGGTGGAGACATTAGTATATTCTCATGTTTATGTATTGTCTTAGTCTACTCAGGCTGCCATAACCAAATACCAAAGACTGGGTGGCTTTAACACAGAAATTTATTTTCTCACAGTTCTGGAGCCTGAAAATGTTAGATCAGGGTGCCAACATGTTCAAGTTCTGTTAAGAACTCTCTTCCTGGCTTGCAGATGGCTGCCTTCTCACGGTGTTCTTACATCGTAGAGAGAGAGTGAGCAAACAAGCTCTCTGGTGTCTGTTCTTATACAGGCACTAATCCCATCATGAGGGCCCCATCCTCATGACCTCATCTAAACCTAAATACCTCCCAAAGGCACAATCTCCAAATACAAATACCATCACATTAGGGGTTAAGGCTTCAAAATATGAATTTTGGGGAGACACAATTCAGTCCAGAGCACCTACATATATATACACAGACACACACATACATGTGGATATATATAAAGATACAGATATGAGTTAGTATATATAATATATATCTCCTAGCCCTGTCTCATGAGAGGGCCTAGAAGCAGTGATACCCAGTAGCAATGAGCACACCCAACACCCAGATATTGGTTTCTAAATACCATCTCTGTTTCTCCAAAAATTAAAAATAGAAAAACCATATGATACAGCTATTCCACTCTGAGTGTTTATCCAAAGAACATGAAAACACTAATTCAGAAAGATATTTGCACCCCTATGTTCATTGCAGCATTATTCACAATAACCAAGACTGGGAAGCAACCTAAGTGCCCATCAGTGGATGAATGGATAAAGAAGATGTGATACACACACACACACACACACACACACACACAGTGGAATAATAATCAGCCATAAAAATGATGAAATTTTGCAACATGGATGGACTTTAAGTGTATTATGCTAAGCACAAGTCGTCAGGCAGAGAAAGACAAATACTGTATGATTTCACTTATATGTGGAAGATAAACAAACACATAGATATGGAGAACAGACTGGTAGTTACTATAGGGGAATGGGGAGAGGAAAGGCGAAAGGGGTAAAGGGGCATGTGTATGGTGACAGATGGAAACTAGACTTTTGATGGTGAACACAGTACGGTCCATAGAGAAGCTGAAATATAATGATGTACACCTGAAATTTACACAATATTATAAACCAATGTGACCTCAATAAAATAATAAATAAATACCATTCCCCAGTAAAAGAAACCAGGACTCCTTAGAGAAATGGCTAATTATAGTGATGGGACAAAGAGAATGAAAGATGAGCTGTGAGCCAGAAAGCAAGGACATGCTCAAAAATCAAAAGGATGAGGGAATGTCAAAGAGACAGAGGAGCCAACCTAAAAGAGCTTCCAATGGCCTAAGCTGGAACAATTTGAGCAACAAAATAAATAGTGTGATACTGGACTCTAACCCAAAGTATCAAATAAGAGTAGTTGAGTCTATACTGATATAAGTAAATGATTGAATGAATAAATAAATGAGAGAGAAGGGACCAATAATCCTTAGGAGAATTCCAAATAACATTAGTAAATACTTTCCCCTCCTGGAGGTAGAGCTTAATCGTCAAGCCCCTTGAGTGTGAGCTGGACTTGGTGACTGACATTCAAGGAATAGGATATGGAAAGAGGGGACATCATACTTGATGGTCGAAAAATCTGGTGAACACTACCTTATTCAAATGACCAAGGTTAATGTCACCAGTGATTAGTCCGTTGGTGTCATGTAACCCCTGACACAATGTGATAAGGAGGGAATGTCACTTCTGCAGTATTCTTCCCAAACACTCGTAACGTTTTACTAAACACAGGAGAAACAACAGACAAATACAAATTGAGGAACGTTATACAAAATACCTGGCTAGTTCTCAAAACTGGTCAGGTAAGATCATGAAAGACAAGGAAAGACTGAGCAACTGTCACAGATCATAGGAAACTAAGGAGGCATGATGACTAAATGCCATGTGGAATGGATCCTGGAACAACAACAAAGGCATAAGTATAAAAACTGATGAAATCCTAATAGTCTAGAGATTAGTTAGTAGTAATGTACCAATGCTGTTTTCTTAGTTTTAATAAAAGTACCATAGTATTGTGAAATGTTACCTTTAGGGGAAGCTCGATGAAGGGTATATGAGATCTCTCTGTAACATCTTCAAACTTCTCTGGAAATCTGAAATGAAAACTTTATTTTCAAAACTAGGAAAGTATAAAGGCAGAACATTGTGCAAATAAATCAGAGAAAGCATAGGTTTTTTAAAAAAGTCATCTTGATTTTACGTGTACTAGGTAGTTGATGACTACTTAGTGTGGTCTAGTGGTAGCTACACTACTTAAGCAGGAAGAAAAGGTGAGATTGTAAACAGAACTTGATTGCACTGAATCCCAGCAACACTTACTAAAATGCCCTCCATAAGAATAGTAATGTCAGGTGTTTTTTTATTTGCTTGTGTCCTTGTAAAATGATACACAGAAGTTACTTTAGCTAAACTGGAAGAGGGGAAAAAAGCAAATTGACCTTATCTGCAAAGAAAGGAGGATGAGAAGAACTGAGTAATTATTTCCAATTCCTCCCAGTTTGGTAAAGGGATTATATAATCTTTGTTACTTTGTTAGTAAAGTGAAGGGCAGAAATGCTGGGTGGTATGAGAAAGGAATGGTTTTACTAAAGAAATCAAAAGGTCTGGCAGTTTGTCCAGAGAGCCAACCCAGGAACTCTCAAGGAGAACCAGAAAAGGCTCTGGTTCTGCCTGAAAGTGAAATTCCTGGCCACGAGGGAGTTTACTATTCTGACGACTTATGGAAATTTTGCTCCGATTGTCTTTCAGTCATAAGAGTTTCACATGCAAGCAGGTGTCTTTGAGGGAAAAGTGAAAAAAAGATACCTTTTTAAACTCGACCTCGTTAGAAAGTTTGAAGAGTTTCTAGAAAGAGTGAAGAAACTAAAAGGAATCTGGTAGTATAAGATTCTGAGCAAGCATGTAGGTTTTAGAAATTTCTAGGTTTCTTAAGAGGGGAAAAGTACTGTCAGGTAGGTGGCAAGCAGAAAAATGTGACAGTATAAAGAGAGGAAAAACAGTCTGTTCTACCATACTCATACGGCAGAAATTGTGTTCCTTGAAAAGTTATAATGAAAATAATAAAAGCCAGAATATGAAGATGAATTTTTACAGTTATAGAGCTTAAAGAGCCTATAGAGAGAGGTGTGATCCAGCTCTCTCATTTTATCAATATGCAAACTAAGTAAAGAAATTTGGAAAAGAATAAATTCAGTTACCATTAGGTATATGTCCAATAATTTGAAAAGCACAGAAACAGTAAAGAAAATTTCAAAGTTCTAGCAGAATCAAGGAAATCTGCTGTTGTCTTCTATAAGAAGGGAGTCCACCAGGTTAGTTGATGATTGCATTATACAAGTTTGGAGGTAACGTTATATAGACCTGACATAATTCATAAGAAAGTGTGCCATCATTACATCCTCTGTCCATATTATTATAAAGAACTTGTTGAGACTCTTCAAATCTAATTATTCATTTAAGTCCGAAGATATAACTACAGACCACAAAAATATGTTTGAATTATGGGACCATGTCCTCACTCAACTAGAAAAATGGGTCTTAGCTGAAAGTGGAGTACTTTATATGATGATTGGGAAGAACATAGGGAGCTAGCTGTCCTATCCAGAGAACTTTAAAGTGGATACAGAGGAGCTAGAGGGATAAAACTATGAGCATATTATATAGGATAGTAGACATGACCTGATGAACAGACGAGAAGAAAATGTTCATATTTCACATAAGAAAATATCTGGTATTCAGCACGTTGAAAATAAAATGGAAACACTTGCACTGGGCTTTAAGTTTCTGCACAGGACGTAGGCCTCATATTTATTATTTGGGTAAATAAATGAATAGATGACATGTTTGGCAGAGAACGTATCTGTATGCGTGTGTGTGTGTAAAACATATGAATGGTCATTGAAACCAAGGAAAACCTAACAATCTCTAAGGGAGATTATGGCAGGAGGCTGAAACTGGTGGCCTGGCTGAATCAAGCCTACAGATATAGTGTTTGGTTAACACAATGTTTTTAAACATTTAAAATTTGAGGACATTTAGATGACATAACATCAAGCTAAAAGAGAGCCCCAAATAACTTTTCATGAATAGGTAGAGGAAGAAGAGCCTGTAATGAAAACTGAGACAAGCAGTGAGGAAAACTGGTGAAAAACCAAGAGAAAAATGACATCATAAAATCAAGGAGAGAAAGTGTTTGAAGAAGGGAGTGATGATCTTTGTATCATGCTGAAAGAGCAAGTGCGATAAGTCTGAAAATGTGCCACTGGACTTAGCAACAGAGATGGTGGGGATGGAAGATGATGGGCTTTGGATTGAGTGGAAGATGAGGAAATGGTAATGACAAAGGGGCTTAGCCATGAAGGGGAGAGGAGGCAGGGAGCCGTAGCTGCAAGCAGTCGTAGAGTCAAAGAAGGGTTTTCTTGAGCGAGGTAAGAAACAGATACTTAAATGTAGCTGGTAAGGAGACAGTAAAGATGAAGAGGTGGGAAATACAGGAGAGAGGGAATTATCGGTGAAACGAGATCCCTGCAATACAGGAAATGGAATCCGAATCACAGGTGGGAGATTAACTTCAGTCAAGAGAAGGAAGACTTTACCCACTGTAACAGGAGGGAATGTGGAAACTTATTTTTAAGTTTATAGGTTTTTTAGCAGGTAAGTAAAGTGTTCCTGTATGATAGTCTCAATTTTTCCTGTAAAGTAAGAGATGGGATGATCTATTTGAGTGTGGTAGGGGAGGTTAGGAAAGTATAGGGCGATTGAGAGTGGGATTAAAGATTTGAAGAGTAAAAAAGGCTTGAAATTACTGCTGTGAAGGGCTTGAGAGAGGGAAGCAGAACTGACCAGGAAATCGCAGAAAAGATGTCTGGTGGCATTGCCTGTCCAACTGATTTTAGGAATGTTGAATTTGTACTGCTTTTTTGAAAAGCAGATCTCTTAGGACATTGAAGTAGGAATGTATGTTGGGAAAATATATACAATTGTAGAATTCTGTAATCCTACATTATGGAATTGGGAATATGGGAGTGGCTTATTACAAGGCAGTGTAGCGCGTGACCTAACAGCTCAAGCTCGGCAGTGAGACCTGGGATCAAATCTCAGCTCCGCCACTTACTAGTTGTATGAACTTGGGTGAATTATTTACCCTTGCTAAGCCTTGGTTTCCCCAGTCCTTAAGAACACTTCATGGGGTGATTTTCAGACTTAAGAGAGAAAGCATTCTCGCTTGTTCTTGTACTGGAGGGCATTTGAGTAAAATGAAAGAGAAATGAAAACTGGAAATCTCATTCCACTCTACGAATTCTTGACTGCAAGTTAGCATTTCATAACCTAAAAGGAAATGAAGGCAACCAGTAGAGTTGTCATGCTCAGCCTAGTTCTGACAAATGAAAAATTGGTCATAATTAGATGTGTAACTAAAGAAAGGCAGAAAAAAGAAAAGCATGATTCTCTGATCTGAGACTCAAAAGGATAGAGTCAGAAGAGCTGGGAAATTATCAAAAGTATAATTCTGACCATGCAAACATAAATTAATTGAGGAATTGAGAGAGAATTCTTTAGATCATGGCTGCAAAAATAGGAAGATATATATCTAAGGGTGGGTATAAGAGAATTTGAAAGAAAGCTAAGAATGCTATCAAATGCACTAAAGCCCCAAATAAGTTTAGGGTTTTAAAACATGCCATGGATGACTGAAATAGCTTATTTGATTTTGTTTGACGGATTAAGGGCAAACCAAGGATAGGCTTATTATTTAGGGCCTATGATGTGTTAGCACATGCCAAAGAATATGAAACATTACCCAAATACTATTTTTCTTCTCAAGATGAATAATCTTTGGTCTAGAAAGAGTAGAACAACCACTGGTACAAGAAAACTGAAGCAAAATTTAGGTGAGGAATTTATTTAAAATACGTGTATACATATACATATGTTTATATGTTTATATTTATAAACATCTCAGGGTAATAAAAGGTCCTGTTGATAAGGCTACTGAACCTTTATCAGTAACCTTTAAGATTTGTGGAAGACTGTGGAGGTGCCGGGAGGCCGAAGATGGATAAATTTCATTTAAAATTTAAAAAAGAAGTAGATTCTTCATATTATAATCCAGTGAACTAGACATTAATTCTGGACATGATTCTGAATTATAAGATGATTTATGATCTAAGAAAGCAGATTGAACATGTAGTTATCACTGTCTCCTATAGAATACCACCAAGATGACAAAAAAGGATGTTTAGAAAACCCAAACTTATACTTTTCTTCTTACCCATTTCAAATAGATTTGTGCTCTGTTGCTCAAGTCAAAAACTGTGCAAACCACCTTGACTTATTTCCCTCCTCCCTTCACTCTCCATATCCAGTTCATTAGTAAGTCCTGTTGACCCTACTTCTCAGATTATTCCCTTTCTGTCATCTTCCCTTGACTTCCATTGCTTCCACTCTAATCGAAACCGCCACCATTTCCACCCAGATTATTCCAGTTGCCTGCTAATTGATGTTTCTGTTTCTACTTGTAGTTCCTACAGCCCATCCTTGACACAGTAGTCAGAGTGGTCATTTTAAAAATGTGTGTCAGAATCATGTCAGTCCTCTGCCAAAAACCCTCTAATAGCTTCCAATGCATACTTGAAATACAAATCTAAACTGCCCCAGTTTACAAGGCCCTGCGTGATATGGTCCTTGAATACCTCTCTGATCTCATTGTTTACTGCTGTCACTCTGCTCAGCATATTCCAGCCACAGTGCCTTCGCAATTCCTTGAATACACTAAACTGATTTTCATCCCCATCTCTTTGTACTTGCAGTTTCCTGTGCCTGGAATGGTCTATCCCTGGAGTCTTACGTGACTGACTTCTTACTCTTCAAGGAAAAAGCAGTCAGCTGTCACTTCTCATTCTTCATATTGGCAAAAATTAGAGAGTTGTGATACCCATGCTTGTAGGGCTGCAGGGAAAATGATAAAATGTGTATCTGATAAAAATATAAATTATTTTGTAGGGCATGCTGATTCTTCAGTTAAAATTGAAAATATGGAACCGAATTAAGGTGAAAACACAACATATCAAGACCTGTGGGATGCAGCTAAAACAGTGTTTAGAGGGAATCTTATAGATAGATATTATTTATTCCTGTTATGGAGCTATGGAAACTGAAACCTATGTTATAGGAGAAATAATGGAAGAAACCAAGGACATTTAGCCTCGACCTATTAAATTACAATTTCTGTGGATGAGGCCCAGGAATCTGTATTTTCAGAAAGCTCTCATGTTGTTCTGGTGATGTCTAGTTTGTGGACCAACTAGACAAGGGCCTTTCTAAGCTCGGGTTGTGCTTGTTGTGTAAATTAATTTAAAAGTCTTACATGTCCTGCTATAATGTAACTGATGTTCAGTAAACATTTTATTCTAATACTCTTATCATTATCTTTAGCAAATAGCTTTGCATATTTTTATGGCCCCTAGAGATCAAAGGAGTATCAAAATTGCCCTTCCTTTCCAGAGCAGGTATGTGCCAAAGGTGGCTGAGTAGTGCTATTTGAAGTCAACCTTTTGAACCATGGTTTCTGATCCCTTGATTCTGTGTTTGCAGAGCCTTTGAGCGATGCAAAAGGAGATTGAATCTCTAAATAAATGAGCTAATAGACATAATATGGTGTCATGATTTGTTTTTCACGGCCAAGTGGTTATTATATACTCATACTTAGCAACTTCCTGCTCCTACCTCTCACTTTTTTCCAACAAGCAATCCAGCATGACACCTAGCAGTGAGGTTTTTGATGAAACACACTTACTGCACAGAAATCTTTTTGCAAAACAGCACAGCTCAACAGAAACCAATTTTAAATTGTGGAATTCAAAAACTATGGTTCATTTAGTGACTGTACAGTAATGCCAATAGCAACAAATGTTATATGAGAAGAACATGTAAATTATATATAACTATTATCATTAAGATAGTGTGATTGATTTCCTTTAAACTAGTCACACTGGGGTAATTAAAGGCTTTCATTTTATCCTTATACTCTGGGGCTTTTCATTCTGTTGGAGGGTTCTGGGTCAAATGGGTGCCAAGGCATGGCCCATACAAACTATAAGAAATCCATGATTTTATAGCTCAAAGCTGGCTGCTCTAATTATAGGTCCTGTTAAGTGTTTTCTTTAAATCTGTCTAAAATGCTATTTTTTCTTTTTGCTCAGCTTTCTACTACATTCTCATTTGCTTCAGTAGATGATGGTTCTATGAATAGAATCCGTTGGCAAAAATAAAAAAATGGATTTCAAAATTGCTGTTTATCTACCAAAAGCTTCCAGCCATCAATGGCTGTTAGCCAGTTCTAAGGGCCCCTGTGGTGGAGAATGGTGTGTATATACTTATGGTCATATTGAGTGTATGAAAACATAAAAGGTGTTGTAGCATACTGGTGCACCCAGGATTTTTGTAGAAGGTTCATTGGTTCTAAGTCTCATGTTTCCAGCTTGGTTGTCCCCTACATAATAATCAAAGCCTTAAAGGGAGATTCTTAGCTCTGTTTGGTCCAAGGAGACAAGGAAGCCTTTTGATGCTCTCTTGCTAGTTGTTTTACTCAGCAGTCAAACCCTAAAACACATGATTCTGTAAATGCCAGAAAATGGGTTATTTTTGTGGCACTTCTTGATCAGGTGAAGTTCATGTGAGTCTCTTGAATGGGCAGAGGGAAAGGGCAAATTGGATTTGGAACTCCTGATAAATTCTCAAGGAGTTTGTTGACTTTCCTTCAATAAATGGGAAATAAACATTCCTTTAATGTAAATGATTTGGTCTGATCTCAGGAACTTTGGATGGTATTTTTAAAGTTTTTTACAAAAGTTTTGTTGAGAATGAAGGAACAGGACTCGTTTTTAAACATGCCATTATCAGTGGTAAGAGCCAGAACACTTCCTACTTTACCCTTTGTTAGAAATTTAAGGGCTTCTTTTAGTTACGTGAAGGTTCATAGTAACTTTATTTGCGATAGCCAGAACCTAGAAGCCACACACATGTCCTTCTGTGGGTAAATGGATAAACAAACCGTGATAAGTCCATACAATGGAATACTACTTAGAAATAAAAAGGAACGATTGATATACATGACAACTTAGATGAATCTCAAAGACATTGTCCTGAATGAAAGAAGCCAATCTTAAAAAAAAAAAAAAAAAAAAATTGAATCCTGTTTGATTCCAGTTACATGGACCTCTGGAAAAGACAAAACTGTAGTGATGGAGAACATATCAGTGGTTGCCAGAAGTTAGGGATGGGAGGAAGGTATGACTACATAGGAATTGTAAGGGGAGTTTTTTTAGGATGATGAAACCATTTTGTATCTTGATTGTGGTGATGGCTAAAAGAATCTATGTATGTGTTAAAATTCATAGAACTATATACACCCCCCAAAAGTCAATTCTATTGTTTACTAATTTTTTTAATTAAAAACTTTGCATGAAAATCTTCTTCTACCATTAATTCTCTGGAATCTTCCATATGGATGCCACATTGAGTTTCCCAAGGAACATGTTGATCATTATTTCCATAGCCTCATCATTTATCATGCTGTATAGAGTAGCAGTTCTCACACATTCTGATCTCAGGACGCCTTTACACTCTTAAATTTTACTGAGTACTCCAAAGAGCTTTTATGTACATTATATCTTTTTAACGTAGATTATTAATACTTTTTAGAAATTAAAAATTTTTTAATATTTATTCATTTAAAAATAATAGTAGTAAACTCATTTCATATTGATATAAATAATGTATTTTTATGAAAACTATATTTTCCAAAACAAAAAAATTTAGTGAGAAGAGTATCATTGCTTTCGATTTTTGCAAATCTCTTTAATGTCTGGCTTTTGTTTTCTCACATCTGCTTCTGCGTTCAATCTGTTGTGATGTCACATGTCATGTATCTCCTGGAAAATTTCACTGTACACTCATAAGAGAATGAAACTGAAAAAGACACATAACATCTTAGTATTGTTATGAAAATATGTTTTACATCCTTGGCCCACATTTTGAGAACTACTGCTTTAGAGATAACAGAAACATGGTCCTCACCTTGTATCAGAGTAACGCTCTGGTTGTGTTTTGATTCACAGTTGGACCTTGGTTTTCTTCAGGGAGATTTTCAACCACAGTCCTTAACTGACCACCATTAGGTTTTTCAACATTTCCAATTAATTTATAGGTCTTTGGTAACTTGGATTGGATTGGCCTTGATTCTAAAATTTCGTATTGACGTTTTGTTTGCAAGCTGTTTTTTAGCATACTATAAACATGTCCTCATACTGTCTTTCTCATCTTGTGCCGGATTTTTGAATCTTCATAAGTGCATGCTCTGATGAAATTAAAATATAGATTATCAATCTAGGAATGATGGTGATTGGTCTACAATGCAAGGAAGAGATAACAGTTAACTAACTCAGTGTCCTGTTGTTTTAATCCCACAAATGCTTTCCAAATTATAATCATCTCTTCAGTAGATGTATGTTGGGCCTCTTTTCTGTGTACATCCCCTTGGAAGGCATTGTTAGAGATTCAGAGAAGATGGGGCGTGGTATCTGCCCTTAGGAAACTGATTGTGTAGTGGACAATCTTCGTAGTTTTGTTTATACCTGCATCTCTTAGTTTATATTAAACTGACATTTTCATCTTCCCAAATGTTAACCTTCTCTTACATACTTTTAAAAAGTTAAAAAAAAGTACACATTCTACATTTAAATATACATTAATTGACTTAAAGAGCTATTTTCCTTGTTGGATACCATAGAGAAATTCTGAAGGCATTTCTGGAATCAGAGCAAATCCCTCAAATTAGGGATTTGGTGATGCCTACAGCACAGTGTTTTATTTAGCACAGCTTCATTCCCATTCTCTTTTTCTTAACTCTGTTGCTTTTTCTTGTGGGAAGAATTAAAATAAAGATATTATAATTAATGAAATTCTAGCTACATTCCCTTTGGTGAGGGAGCAAATTAAGATCTGGTGACATCTTCAAGTGTAAAGTGTACCATCACTAAAAATGAGGTCTGCCCTAGTCTCTAATTGTATGGTGAGGGTCACATCCTTGTGTGAAGCACTGACCTCTCTCCAGAGTTCGCATTTTAAAGTGCCCATCAGGTGCCATTGCTTAGCGTTCCCAGAGGGATCTCAAATCCAAAGTCTCCTGGTCAGTGCCTCAGTCACATTCCCTTCCTATTTTCCTAGCAATTTCGCTGCATCAATACCTCTTGTCATACGTCTTCAGGCTCTTTTTCTACATGCTCGAAGATCCTTCTCCTTAAAAAAAAAAAAAGAAATACCTTCATCTTTGCCTTACTATTGCAACACTGCCCTATCTTTCCATTCTTTTTTCCAAACTTCTTGAGAGCACAATCTACATCTCTGCTTCCACTTCCTCACTTCCATTTATTCCTCACCTATGTATCACTCAACTAAAACTATGTTCCCCATGGTCATAAGTATCCTCCCAATTCCCAAATCTTTGTACTTTTTTTCAGCCTTCATCTTACTTGACTTGTCAATAGCCAGTGACACAGCTAACCTTTCTGATATCTCTTTCATTTCCTTGTTTTTTTGACACTATCCTTTTTTCTCTCTCTGCTAGTCTCCCTGTCGGAGATTCTGGCCCTGTTGGCTTTTGCTTCCCCTCCCTGCAAAGTATTTTACTGCTTCCTTTGCCTCTACCTACTGTTTAGATATCAATAGACTTCTCTCTGTGGGAAATTTAATTCATTCCCATGAATTTAGATCATATCTCAATGCCGATAACTCTAAAATCTTTATCTCAGGTATCAGCTTTTCCCTCCTGACGTCCAAACCTATTCTTATAACTGTATGATAACATTATCTAGCCCAAATGATTTATAGGTCCCTCAAATTCAAGGTTTTCAGATCCAATTCAGTTACCCACTCCCCCAACCCAATGACCTACTCTTTCTCTATAATTCTCAGCAATTATGCCATCTGCCTATTCAGCTAGTCTGTAATAACTTATTGAATACCTACTGTGTACTAGATATTGCTGTAAGTCTTTTAAATTTTGCCTCACTTAGTAGTAATAAGAATAATGATAATAATGGAAGCTAACACTTAGGTAGTATTTATGAGCTAGGCATCCCTTTGCATATCGTACATATGTTAATTCATTTCATCCTCACAACAACCTTATGAGTTACATACTATTATTAACTTCACTTTATAAATGAGGAAATGAGGCCCAGAGAGGTTAAGTAACTCGCTTGAGAAATCACATCTATCAGAACTTATAATTAGCTATCCAGTACCCAGTTGTGTCTGACACTAAAGCTAATATTCTAAACTACTGTGCTGCTCTAGCTACTCCTCAGGGTCAGACTCCTCTCTTTCCTATGCCATGCACATCTAAATTATATCTTTTCTGCCTCTAAAGTACCTGTTGTCTTCCAGAGACCTTTATGCTACCGAGCATACCTAAGGGATTTGGCATATTCCCATAAGTAAATTCTTTACTAGGATGGCCACATCTTTTGGAGCCAGGAACCATGCCAGTGTCTTTTACATAGTGTATGCTAGTAAATTATCATTCCTTTTTAGTGATTTTTTTTTTTACCTCATCCTCTTATGATTCCCCATTCCTTTCTTGCAAGCTTCCTGTCATATTTATCAGCTCCCTCTCGCCCTTATGCCTATGGTGGTATACTGCCATCATAACACCTGCCACATTATGTATTCATTGTCGAGCTGACTCTCTCTTCTTGTTTACTTGTACATATTCAAAGGTAATCACTTGTTCCTTTGTGTATTCCCATGCCCAAACACAGAACTGACACCTAGTCGGCTCTCAGATAATGTTTATTGGATATGTGAAAATAAAATTTGTATTGATGATTTTGGAGTGGGAAAATAGAAAGTTCTGACAGCATATGGAGATTTTGTTTTTGAAATTTTGTTCTTTAAACTCTTTGGTCTTAGAATATTTTGTTCATTAATAGGTCCATCCCTGAGGAATATGAAGATTTAGTGGGGACATTTAGGAAAACTGTTTTTAAGAGTTCTAAGCAGTAGGGTTATATGCCATCTGGCTTCACATTTGTTGGTAGCCAAGTATGCACATAAATGGTAACTAGAAATTCTCACAACACAAGAAACAATGAATTCGTTCTTCGAAGTAGCTGGTGGAATTTAAATACTGGCTCATTGGACCTCCTTTTGCTGCTTGAATCACTTAGCACATCAGTGGATCCATAATATTCCATTTACAGACCAAGCAGACCATTTTTGCTAGATTGATTCATTGAGACGAACACCTAAAACAAGTTAAAATCCATCGTCATATCCCTTCATTAATTTCAAAATGAATTTATTTGGTGTTAAATGGACATTTGTTTTTATTGTCTCAAAGATTGGACTTTTCCTCCAGTAAAGCAGAATAATGTATCTGTATGGTATTCTAACTCGAACAGTACATAAAGATTAGTAAATAAGGCCCTATTAAAAATACTTATAATGTAAGTAACATGAGTCCCAATAGCATTTCTAATGTCCATTAATGCTTATTCTGAGGATCAGAGCTCATTTTACTGAGCCATTTAGTCAAACCGTGTGATTATTTAGAAAGTTAATTCATGCATACTAAAATCTAGCTTAAGTAATGCAGAGGGTAGGAGGTAAAACTCTATGGAGACGATAGTCCTTTTTGTTATTTAATGATCAGCCATAATTAACTTGCAAATTTGAAATAATTAGAACAAATTAAAGGTATTTAACTTTGCCTCCCTAAAGAAAAATTCAAATTGCACCAAATGCAGCTTTAAATTATTCAAGTCTCAGAGGTCTTGGCTAGATTTTTTTTTATAATGCCTTTTCTATGATGAGAATACCAATCTGCTTTTTGTCAGAAGGCATCCTATCAAGTAATTGTTCTTTGTGTTTAATAAATGACAGCTATTCTTCTTTGTGAAAGTATTCCAGTCTCCCAAGACTACATCAGCATTTCCGTGGCATTTTAATTCAATAAAACAAAAGGTTAATGTTTTTCCACTTTTTAAGGAATGCAAATACAAGTGGTATTCAATTGGTCCTGAATGACATTTAAAATTTGCCATTCAAGCTCAGACAGAACTGTCGCGATATGAGATTTGGGCAAAAGAGAAAGAAAAGTTCATGGAGCTTTGGATTATTAGAATTTTCTTAAAACTTGAAGAACTAATTTTTTTTTTGCTTCCCCCATCCTAAATCAGGGCTCCTCAGAGTTTCCCATCTAATATTTTATAGTATTAAAATATGGAGATACAGTTCAATAAAATCTTAGCAACTTGAGTGAGTTATACAGTGTGGCAGTCCTAAATGGCATGAGTTTAACCACCTCTTTTCTTCTGCTGTCTTGATTTTCATCATTTTACCCTCACTTTCACAGTTCCAACAGATGCTGTATAAAAATAACAGAAAACTATCCCTAATAATTTCATCATATCAGTGAATAATGTTGTCCTTTAGTAGTCATACCCCCTCAGTGAATTTTGTACACATTTTATCTGGACTGTAAGAAGTGATAAGAAACACTGATCATCTGACAATTAGAGTTTGACTTGACAGTGCCTCACACAGTGAATGAATGGTAGACAGTACATGGTCAATGATTCTTTCTTCAGTTTACTGTCTGGATCTGTGTAGTTTTGGAAATAAGATATAGTTATTAATTTTGATACACATCTCAGTATATCTAAAAATTTCTTTGGTGGCATTTTTTCTGCTGTTTTCTTCAACTTTATTTTTTAATCAACTTTATTGAAATATAATTTACATTTAATAAAATGCACACGTCATTTGATGTGTTTTAACAGATGATATACCTGTGTAACTAACACCTCAATTAATATAGAAGGTACCCACCACCTCAGTGCTTTGTGCCACTTTGCACTAAGTTCCCGCACAGACCTCTGTCCCAGGCAGACAATGATGTGATTTCTATCACTTGAGATAGTTTTAGATGTTCTAAATCTTCATATAAATGAAATAATAATGTATGTATGTGTGTTTCTGGCATCTTTTACTCACCGTACGTTTTGGATGTTTGTGTTGCTCCATGTTTCATTAGTCCATTACTTTTTTATTCCTGAGTAGTAGTGTTACCACACAAAATTGGGATTCTCTTGCCCATTGTGCATAAAAAAAGCCAATTATTATGTCATCAGCTTTTGGGAGAAGAAATGTAGCTGTATATTGCGAGACCAATCTGCGAGGAGACGGGGCATGTGCCCTCAGATCTGTCTTCAGGGCTTGGGGCACAATTTACGGGATGAAGGGCAGGGTGGTCTGAGGTGTGGAGACGGATGATTGGAGGTAAGGAGAAGTAAGGTAATTGACGATCTGTGCAAGTGTGGTCAAGCTTCGTGGCTCTTCATGGGATGCATGTTCACAAAATGGCAGTGTTACCATGATCTGAGGGTGTAGCTTTTAGTTCCTTGACGTCAAAAAGGCCACTTATCAAGCATTTGCGCAGACCCAATTGATGGGTTGGTGGTCTCAACTGGTCTGAACCGGACAAGGGGTCTCAGTTCCTGAAAGACAACTCTTAATTACTCTGTTGATAAGATGGGGTCAGTTGAACTGGTCCTAGAGGGCCTGCAGTTATGGTAGTTCATTGTGTAAGTATACCACAACTTGTTTATCAGTTCATTTGTTGATGGACATTTAGATTGTTTCTAGATTTGGCCAGAAAAAAAAGAAAACACCTACTATAAACATCTGCGTACCAGTCTTTTGGTAGATATGTTTTCTTTCTCTTAAGTAAAGGTCTAGGAATATAATTACTGTATCATATTCTAAGTTTATTTTTAACTATACATGAAACTGCCAAACTATTTTCCGAAGCTATATACCTTTATAATCTCACCAGCAAAGCGTCAGAGTCCTATTTGCTCTATGTCATTGCTAAAGCTAGATATAGTCAGACATTTTCATTTCAGCCATTTTAGTGGATGTGAAATGGCATGTCATTGTGGTTTTAATATTCAGTTCTTTGATGAGAAATTATGATGCACATCTTTTATTGTTGTTTATTGGCCATTCATATATCTTCTTTTGTAAAGTATCTGTCAAATATTTTAACCAGTTTTAACTGAGTAAACAACACAATTATTTAACATGGAATTCTTTGTATATTTTGGATGCAAAACCTTCATCAAATATATGTATTATGAATATTTTCTCCTAGTGTGTGATTTGCCTTTTATTTCCTTAATGGTGTTTTTGAAGAGCAGGACTTTTTATTGACGCAAGTTAAAAAGATCTTCTCCGGGCCAGCCCGGTGACGCAACAAAGTGCGCACATTCTGCTTTGGCGGCCTGGGGTTCGCCGGTTCGGATCCCGAGTGCAGACATGGCATCGCTTGGCACGCCGTGTTGTGGTAGGCATCCCACATATAAAGTAGAGGAAGATGGGCATGGATATTAGCTCAGGGCCAGTCTTCCTCAGCAAGAAGAGGAGGATTGGCAACAGTTAGGGCTAATCTTCCTCAAAAAAAAAAAAAGGTCTTCTGTGTTTTCTTATAGGAGTTGTATAGTTTTAACTTTTACACTTGTCTGTGATCCATTTCAAATATACTTTTGTGTGTAGTGTGAGGTAAGGCTCACAGTTCAAAAACTTTTTTTTCTGTACATATATCCAGTTATTCTGGCACCATTTATTGAAAAAACTATTTTTTCTTCAGTGAATTGCCTAATGACTTTTCAAAAGTCAGTTGGATATGTACTCTCAGGCACACACATTTATGGATTTCTATTCCAATGATCTATATGTCCATTCTTATGTCAGTGTCACACAGTCTGTATTATTTAGCTTTATAGTAAATCTTGAAATGAGATAGTGTAAGTCTTCCAACTTTGTTTTTGTTATTAAAAATTCTTGTAGCTAGTCTAAGCTCTTGTCTTTAAATTTTAGATTCCAATTATCAATTTCTATTAGTGAAGTGGAATTATGATTAGATCAATTTGGGGGGAATTGACATCCTAAAAATATTGAGTTTTCCAACACATGAAGTTGGTGTATCTCTGAATTTATTTAGATCTTTTAAAATTTAACTCAGTAATGCCATGTAGTTTTCAACATAACAGTCTTGCGCACTTTTCTTTGAATTTATTGGTGGTATGTAGAAAGATTATTGGTTTTTGAATATTTACCTTGTATACTACAATCTTGCTAAATGCACATATTCTGGCAGGGTTTTGTTTGATTGGTTCGTTTTTGTTTTTTTGGTTTTGGGGGGTTTTTTTGGCTCCTTGGGACTTTCAAGTTTACAGTCACATTGCCTATGAATAATAACAGCTTTAGTTATGCCTTTCCAAGCTTTATATCTTTTATTTCTTATTCTTGCTTTATTCATTGGCTGGAACTTCCAATACAATATTGGATAGAAGTAGTTAAAGAAGACATTCTTGCTTTTCTCTCAAGGAAACAACATTCAATAATTCACTAATAACTGTAATGTTAAATATAGATTTTTGGTAGATGCCCTTTATTAGATTGAAGTAAGTTCTCTTTTATTCCTAGTTTGCTGAGAGTTTTTGTCAGAATTTTGTCAAATGCTTTTTCTGTATTTATTGATCTAGTCATGTGGTTTTGCTCCTTTATTCTTTTAATGTGATGATTTACATGCATTTATTTTTTAATGTTAAGCCAACATTGCATTTTGGAAAAATAGTCATTTGGCCGTGATGTAGTACCTTCCTATATATTGCTGGATTCAATTTGCTAATATTTTGTTAAGGAATTGTGTGTCTGTGTTCATGAGAGATACTAGTTTGTAGTATTCCTTTATTGTAATAACTTAAGTTTTGGTGTCACATGGTAACATAAAATGAGTTGAGCAGTGTTGCCTCCTATTTACCGAAACTTCTGTAAGATTAGTAATATTTCTTCCTTAAATATGATAAAATTTACAAGTGAAACGAAGCTATCTGGTCGGTTTTCTTTGTGGGAATGGTTTGATTATGAGTTCAATTTCTTTAATAGATATGAGGCTAGTCATAGTTTCTGTTTCCTCTTGAATTAGTTTTAACAAGTTATATTTTTCAAGAAGTCTGTGGATTTTATTTCATCTTGGTTATTGAATATAGTGGCATAAAATTGTTCATGAAATATCCTTAATATTCTTTTACTATCTGTAGAATCTATAGTGATATCCCCTCTGATATCTGGTATTTGTAAGTTGAGTTTTCTATTTGTCATAGTTTGTCTTAGTAAGAAGTTTATCAATTTTATTAATATTTTCAAAGGGCCAACTTTTGTGTTTCTATTGTTTGTCTATTTCATTGATTTCTACTCTTCATTGTTTCCTTCCTTGTACTTAGTTTATATCTGCTTTGCTCTTTTTTTCTCTAGCTTCATAAGATGGAACATTATATCATTGATCTTAAACTTGCCTTCTTTTCTAATACAAGCAGTTAAGTTGTTTTCCCTCTAAGTACTGCTTCTGTATCCCTCAAATCTTGATACATTGTATTTTTATTATCATTCATTTAAAAATATTTACTAATTTCTTTTGTGATTTTTTTTGACCTATAGGTTGTTTGGAAGTATGTTACATAACTTCCAAATACTTGAAGTTATTCTAGATACCTTGTTTTTTATTTTTAATTTAACTCCATTGTGGTCAAATTACATACTCTATGAGATTTCATTCTTTTGAAATATACTGAAATATGTTTTGTGGCTTAACATACTATCTATCTTGGTTAATATTCTTCCATGTGCACTTTTAAAAATGTATATTCTGCTCTTGAGTGTAATCTTCTGTATATGTCAATCAAATTGATTAGTAGTGTTACTCAATTCTCCTCTAACCCGCTGAATTTTTGTCTTTTTTTCCTATCTGTTGATAAAATCTTCAGATATTATTATAAATTCATATACTTTTTCCTTTAGTCTATCAGTATTGCTGTGTGTATTTTGAAACTCTGTTAGATACATATGTATTTAGGATTGTTATGTGTGTCTGATGATTTGCCCTTTAATCACAATGAAATGTTTCTCTTTATCTCTGGTAGTACTCTTTTTCTTTTTTTCTTTTTTTTTTTTTTTTTTAAGGTTGGCACCTGGGCTAACAACTGATGCCAATCTTTTTTTTTTTTTTCCTGCGTTATCTCCCCAAACCCCCCCTGTACACAGTTGTATATCTTAGTTGCAGGTCCTTCTAGTTGTGGGATGTGGGACGCCGCCTCAATGTAGCCTGACGAGCAGTGCCACCTCCGCGCCCAGGATCCGAACCCTGGGCCGCCGCAGCGGAGCACGCGAACTTAACCACTTGGCCACGGAGCCGGCCCTACTCTTTTTCTTAATGTCTACTTTATTTGATATTATATAACCACTCCAGCCTTCCATGTGTACTGTTTGCATGACAGATCTTCTTCCATCCTTTTATGCCAACCTATTTATTCTTTTATATTTGAAGTATGACTCTTGTAAACAGCATATGGTTTAGGTTCTACATTTTTCTCTAGTCTGACAATCTCTTCCGTATAATTTGTGTTTAATTCATTTAATTTAATTGTTGATGCTGTTGGATGTAGGTCTAACATTTTGCTTTTTTTCTCCTTTCTGTTAATCTCATCTATTCTTTTTTCTTCTATTTCTCCTTCTCTGCTTTTTTTGGGGGGGAAGGGAAAATAATAAGAAAATTTTTTTTCAATTTTCTCTTTTTATTTCTCTTATTTTATTAGCTATACTTCCTTGTATTTTTTTAGTGATTTCTCTAGGGATTACAATATGTTTCCCTAGTTTATTAAAGTCTATGTAGTACTAATACTGTGCCATTTTATGTAGAATGTAAGAATTTTTCTGTTGTATAGGTATATTTACCTTCTCATTCTTTGTAATATTATAGTCATATACATGACAGCTCAGTGCATTATAAATCCCATAATAAGTGTTCTCATTTTTGCCTTAAACATTCATATATCTTTTAATGACATTAAGACAAAAACAAGAAAATACAGACTTTTGTATTTATTCACATATGTAGTATTTCTGATACTCATCATTTCTTGCTATAGATCCAGGTTTCCATCTGGTGTCATTTTCTTTCAACCTGAAATACATTTTATTATTTCTTGTACTACAAGTCTGCTGGCAACAAATTTTCCCTGTTTTTGTTTGTTTGAAAATGTTATTTCTCCATTTTTGAAGGGTATTTTCATGAGATGCAGAATTCTGGGATGACAGGGTTTTTTTTTTTTTTCCTTTCAGCACTTTAAAGATATTGTTCTACTATCTTCTGGCCCTCATTGTTCTGCTGAGAAGTTAACTGTCAAGATCATTATTCTTCTTTAGTGGTCGACATTTTTATCTGATTGTTTTCAAGATTCTCTTTATCTTTGGTTTTCAACAGTTTGACTGATCTATGGGTCAATGTTTTTCATCAAATTTGGGAAATATTTTGCCATTATTTCTTTAAAATAGATTTTTTCAATTTTTTTCTATCCTATTTTCTGTCTCTTCTTCTGTGACTTTAATTATGTTTCTGAAACAGCGTAACATTGTCTCTAAGATCCCTGAAACTGATCATTTTTCTTCAGTGTTTTTCTCCATGTTCTTCAAATTGCATCATTTCTGTTGATTCTGTCGTAAAATTCACTTACTCTTTGATCTTTCATCTCTGTTTTTCCAATTTTTATTTCAACCACTGTAGTTTTCAGCTCTAGAATTTCCATCTGATTCTTTTTTAGAGTTTCTATCTCTCTTCTGTGACTGCCTGTCTGTTCATCCATAAAGACATGTTTTCCTTTATATCCATTAACATATTTATAATAGCTGATTTACATAAAGTCTTTATCTGCTAAGTCCAATATTTGGGCCATGTTTGGTTGATTTTAATTGAATTTTTTTTCTTAACTATGGGTCACATTGTTTTCTTTCTTTTGTGTCTGACAATTTGTATTGTATCCTGGATATTATGGATAATACATTCAGAGATGTGGATTTTATTATTTTCTGAAAAGTGTTGATTTTTGCTCTTTCTCAGCAATTTAATTACCTGCTTTAATTCAAGGTAATTAAATCACCTTGAACTTGGATTGGTTTGATTATATGCTTTGTGAGGGGGGATCTCTGGAAAGCCCAGGATGTTTCCCAAGCCATTCTAAATTGCTAAGACTCAATCTCCAAACCCCTTCCTCCCTGTCTATTTTGTCATCTTGATTTTAGGCTTGGTTAGAGGTTTACAGTAAGCCCTTGTCTAGGATGTGGACTTTCTGATGTCTCAGCTGAAGTCGAGGACATTAACAGTATCTTACCATTCTGTGTCAGAACTCCAATTTCTCCCAGCGTTACCCAGTTTGTAGGATTTCTATATTTCTGTCCTGCTTTCAAGCTTGTAGCAGCCATTCTTTGGTAATTCTTGCAGTGAAAATGAAAAGAAGCAATAGAGAAAATCTACAAAGCCAAAAGCTGAGTCTTTGAAAATGTAAATAAAATTAATAAGCCTTTTCAAGATGATCAATCTACTATAGAGAGGAAAACAAGTTACCAATATCAGGAATGAAAAAGAAGAGATCACCATAGATTCTAACAATATTTCAAAAAGTAATTAAGGATTATTTTGAACAATTCTTTGAAGTACATTTGGCAACTTAAATATTATAAATTCCTTGAAACTGACAATATACCAAAACTGTTACCAGAAAAAAAGTAGAAAATCTTAATAGCCCTGTATCTGTTAAAGAAATTTAATTTCTATTTAAGAAACTTCCCAGGGGCCAGCCCAGTGACACAGTGGTTGAGTTCGCACGTTCTGCTTCTCGGTGGCCTGGGGTTCACCGGTTTGGATCCTGGGTGCAGACATGGCACTGCTTGGCAAAAGCCATGCTGTGGTAGGCATCCCACGTATGAAAATAGAGGAAGATGGGCATGGATGTTAGCTCAGGGCCAGTCTTCCTCAGCAAAAAAGAGGAAGATTGGCAGTAGTTAGCTCAGGGCTAATCTTCCTCAAAAAAAAAAAGAAAGAAACTTCCCATAAATAAAACTACAGACCCATAAAACTTCACTTGTAAATTCTACCCAACATCTAAATAAGAAATAATATCAATCTTACGCAAATTCTTTCAGAGACTAAAACAGAGTTTCTCAGCCTCGGCATTATTGACATTTTGGACCAGATAATAATCTTTCATGGTGGGGGTGGGGAGAGACTGTTGTTTGCATTGTAGGATGTTTAGCAGCATCCCTGTCTCCTACCCATCAGATGGCAATAGCAACCCCCCCCCCCATTGTGACAATCAAAGCCCTCTCCAGACATTGCTAAATGTCCCCTATGTGGCAAAATCCTCTTCTTCTACCCCATTTGAGAACCACTGGACCAGAGGAAGAAAGAAATTTCCCCAATTCCTTTTGTGAGACCTAAACCAGGTAGAAGCCTTAGAAGAAAAGAAAATGGCAGACCAATCTTCCTCATGAATGTAAATGCAAAACAAAAAATTTCCTTAACAAAATATTATCCGAGAATACACAAAAAGGATAATACAGCTTGATTAAGTAAAGTTTATCCCAGGAATGCAAAGTTGGCTTAACATTTGAAAATCAGTCAATGTGATTTGCCACATTAACATAATAAAGAAGAAAACTATCATCTCAAATGGATGCAGAAAAAGCATTTAACATAAGTTTTCCAATGCTCATTCATTATAGGAAGAAAAATTACTCATCAAACTAGAAATCTAATAGAGGGTATAGACAAAGATACATCTCTTTAATGATGAATACTTTTAGGAATAAGGTAGGATGTCCACTCTTACCACTTCTATTCAATATTGTACCAGAGGTCCTAGCTAGTGTGATCAGGCGTGAAAAATATCGGAAAGAAACAA
Organism: Equus asinus; assembly: GCF_041296235.1. NCBI lineage: Eukaryota > Metazoa > Chordata > Mammalia > Perissodactyla > Equidae > Equus > Equus asinus. The sequence continues at coordinate 36,857,206 of NC_091796.1, read as the reverse complement.
GTAAAATTGTCGTTGTTCTCATCACATAATTGTCTATATAGAAATAGCCTAAGGAACCTATAGAAAACAGCTGCTAGAATTAAGTGAATTTAACACACTCACAGAATTCAAGATCAAGTCCAATGTATAAAAATCAATTTTAGACTTTATTTTTCCTTTTTCTCCCAAACCCACCTGGTACATAGTTGTGTATTTTAGTTGTGGGTCCTTCTAGTTGTGGCATGTGGGATGCTGCCTCAGCATGGCTTGACCAGCAGTGCCATGTCTACGCCCAGGATTCAAACCAGTGAAATCCTGGGCCACTGAAGCAGGGTGCGCGAACTTAACCACTTGGCTACGGGGCTAGCCCCCATTTTATTTCTATATATCACAATTTGCTATCATATAGCAATAGATAAAAAAAACACAGAATATAAAATAAAAGAAAAGGTTTACAGTAGCATCAAAAACCATCAAATACCTAGAAGTTCTTAACAAAAAATAAACAAAATCTCTACATTGATCACTACAAAATACTACTGAGACAAATTTAAGAAAATTTAATAAATAGAAAGATATACCATGTTCTTGAATTGGAACACTCAATATTGTTAAGATACCAGTTTTTTCCAAATTGAAGCATAGATTCAATACAGTTTCAGTCAAAATGCCAGCATACTGTTATGGAAATTGGCAAACATTCTGAAATTTACATAGCAATATGAAGGGCCTAGAATAGTAAAGACAGTCTTTGCTGTTATAAAAGATTAAACTGAAAGACTTATGCTACCTAATTTTAGGTATGTAACTAAAGGTTGTGTAATCAATCCCTGACTTTAAAATACACTACAAAGTAATAGTAATCAAAACAGCATGGTACTGATACAAAAACAGACACACAAATTAGTGGAACAGAATTAAAAGCCCAGAAATAAACCCACACATCTATGGATAGCTAATCTTCGGCAGAAGAGCTAAGAATATACAGTGGAGAAAGGAAAGTCTCTTCAATAAATGGTGTTGGGAAAACTGGGCAGCCACATGCAAAAGAATGAAAGTAGACCATTATCTTTCACCATACACAAAAGTTAACTCAAAATGGGTCAGAGACTTGAAGGTAAGACCTGAAACCATAAAACTCTTAGAGGAAAATATAGGCAGTACGCTCTTTGATATTGGTCTTACAAGGATCTTTTCAAGTACCGTGTCTACTCCAGTAAGAGAAACAATAGGAAAAATAAACAACTGGGACTTCATCAGGCTAAAGAGCTTCTGCAAGGCAAAGGAAACCTGGAACAAAATGAAAAGACAACACATCAACTGGGAGAAAATATTTTCAAATCATATATCTGACAAAGGGTTAATCTCCAAAATATATAAAGAACTCACACAACTCAACAACAACAACAACAAAAACACGATCAAAAAATGGGCAGAGGATATGAACTGACATTTTTCCAAAGAAGATACACAGATGGCAAATAGGCACATGAAAAGATGTTCAACATCACTAATCATCAGGGAAATGCAAATCAAAACTACGCTAAGATATCACCTTACACTCGTTAGAATGGCTATAATTGCCAAGACAAAAATAACAAATGTTGGAGAGGTTGTGGAGAAAAAAGAACCCTCATACACTGCTGATGGGAATGCAAACTGGTGCAGCCAGTATGGAAAACAGTATAGAGACTTCTCAGAAAATTAAAAATAGAAATACCATACAACCCAGCTGTCCCACTACTGGGTATTTATCCAAAGAACTTGAAATCAACAATTCAAGGAAACTTATGCACCTCTATGTTTGTTGCAGTATTATTCACAATAGCCAAGACATGGAAGCAGCCCAAGTACCTGACTGGTGATTGGATAAAGAAGATACGGTGTATATATATACAGTGGAATACTATGCAGACATAAAAAAAGACAAAATCGTCCCATTCACAATGACATAGATGGAACTTGAGGGTATTATGTTAAGCGAAATAAGCGAGACAGAGAAAGACAAATACCATATGATTTCACTCATATGTGGAAGATAAACTAACACAGGGACAAAGAGAACAGTTTAGTAGTTACCAGAGGGGAAGGGGGTTGGAGGTGGGCATAAGGAGTAAAGGGGAACATTTATGTAGGAACTGACAAATAATACTGTACGACTGAAATTTAACAATGTTAAAAACTATTATGACCTCAATAAAATTTTTTTTAATTTATGTAATTAATACAAGTTGGCATTCACATTAAGATAGATAAATAGGTCAGTGGGACAGAAGAGAGTCCAGAAATGGAACCACACACTCATATATTCAACTGCTTTTTTAAAAAAGTACCAAGCAGTTCTTTGGAAAAAGGAAAGTCTTTTAAGCAAATAATGCTGGATATACTGGATATAGATACTGAAAAAAATGAACCTTGATCCGTACCTCGCATCATATCCCCAGGTTAATTTGATCATGAGGTATGAGAACCTGCTCCACAGAAGGGGCAGCTTGGCACAGAACATCAGAGCTTGTGCAGGTGGGGAGGGCTTTCATACTGGGGACTGTATTGGTGCAGGATGTTGGAGTTTGAACCTTGACCACCAATCTGCTGCACCCTCCCAATAAAATCCTAACCCTGTTTCAGGCTTTCACGCTTTCTCTGCTTCTACATCTGTGCACCTGAGCCCTGATACAAATTTATAATTTCTAATTGTTAGGCCTTCAACATTTCAGGAAAACCTTTTCCTTGTTCTGTGTCATTTTTATCTTGAATTCCCTCAATACGTACTCCAGACTTTCACCCTCTCCTCAATACCCATTTCTTTCACTCACAAGAATAAATTTACCTTGTCCTTCATCAAGAAAATTGAAAGTGAACCATATACTTCTTCAACTCTGTCTCTGAGCCCCACCACCCTGAAGTCACTCAGCCAACTAGCAAAAAGCTGTAGAGTCATTGGTTCAGTTGCTTTCTTGAAATATCTTCCCGGATGTTCCATAGGCATCTCAAGCTACAGTTAATTTCTCCCACCCTCCCCAAACCTTCTCTGTATTGTTTATCCACAAATAATTCTGCCAATCATCCTCAACTCCTTTTTCTCCCTCGCTTTTCATATTCAAACACGTATCAAGTTCTGCCAATTTTAAATCCTATGTTTTAAGAGCTATCTCCTTTCCATTCCCACTAGTGCTTCTCTATTTCAGACCCTCATCATGTCTTATCAGAGCTGTTTCAGCAGCCTTCCGCTCATCCAGCTTCTTTCAGCCCATTCTCTAAATGGTGCTAGAGTAATTTTTCATAAATTCCTGTTGGATTGTGTCATTTTTCCCCTTAGAGCCTTTCAGTGACTCTGCCTTGCCACACGTCTTGACATGAGAAGCCAAACCTTTCATGATGTGAACTATTCCTATCCTTCTTCATCTTCCACTTCTCCCCAAAATATATGGTGAAGTTTTTCTTGTTGATATATTTGCTTATGCTGTTTTCTTCTGCCTAGAACATATGTCCACCCTTCCTTATCCTCCTGCTTATCCTCCAAAATTTAGTTTGAATTCTTCAGGAATTTCCTTTCCGTTATGTAGATAGAGTTAGAAGCCTTGTCTTCGTGCTCTGATTAATACCCTGTATTCCTGAATCGTAGCATGTATCATATCATATTTAAAAAGATCTGTTTCTCTGTCTCCACCACTAAAATCACTTGGAGAACAGGAACCAGGTCTTGCTCATGTTTGCATATCGAGTGCCTAGCATATATCAAGTGCTCAACAAATAGTTGTTTTCTGTATTTGCCCACCCAGGCCCCATAGCACATAATGAAGCCCACAGAGTGTCCCCTCAATAAATATCTGATGAATATGTAGCCATGCGCCACATAACAACATTTCAGTTTCAGTCAACAACAACCACATATACACCAGTGGTCCCGTAAGATTAGTACCATGTAGCCTAGGTGTGTAGTAGGCTATACCATCTAGGTCTGTGTAAGTACATTCAATGATGTTCATACAATGATGAAATTGCCTAACCACACATTTCTCAAAATGTATCCCCATTGTTAAGCAACACATTACTGTATAAAGGAATGATTGATTTGGCAATTTATTGAACAGGAACAAGGAAAGCAAAAGTTGAGATAACTGATGTTTTTCATATGAGTCACTGAGAGAATCGTGGTGTCATTAAATGAGAATAGAAACAGATGAAGGAACTGGTTTCAGGTAAAGATAATGCATTGCTTCATCATGAGTTGGTTTGGGAGGTATGACAAGACATCCCTTCACAATGTTTCACCAGATACTTGGTCAGACGAGCTGTTTTGGAGAGCACTGTGGGCTGGAAGAATCTCTTTAGAAATCATACCTGAAGGTAGAGTTGTGTGGCAAGGCTCACTGAGAAAGAAGGAAAGGACGGAATCTTCAGGAATGCCTGCATTTAAGAGGAAGGAAGCAGAAGAGTTCCCAGTAAAAGAATATGGGTAGAAGCCTCCTAAAACTAGAAAAACAGTCAAGATCATACGTTATAAAGTCCAAAGAAAAAAGTTTTAAGAAAGGAGCCCATTGCTGTGAAGTGGTCCAGGAACAAACAAGATTGTTGGAAGAGAAAAGGTCGCTATATTTGTTCTTCAAAAATTGTTTTAGTAGGCATGTCTGTTAAAATTAATTACTCTTTTATAGAAGTTTGGCAGAGAAGTGAAGGAGAGAGAAGTTGGTAATGTAAAGAAGATGGTAAAAGTTTTTGTTTTTTAATTACAAAAGTACATGCCTATTGGAAGAAATGAAATATTCTGAAGCATATAAATTAAATTATAAAAATCTCTCCCTCAGTCACTCCATTTCTACTTCTCTTCTCTGGTTTGGTATTTATCCATCCAGAAATTAAAAATATTTTTTATATATTTTTGTTTTTACAAAAATGAGATCACGTTATACATTCTATTATGGCAAATTGCTTTTTTTTTCTTATTTAATAGTGTTCATTCAGTTTCTTTATGGTAGTATAGAAAACTACCTCATTCTTTTTAACGGCTGAAGAGTATTCTTTATGATGGATGTACTGTTGTTTATTTACTCCTCCTATTGAATATTTGCTTTCAGTTTTTCACTGTTACAAATAATTCTGCAATGACCATCCTTAAACAAATATTCTCATGCTGTTGTTTGTGTAGTTATTCTTATGCTGTTGTATATGTAATTCTGTAGGATAACTTCTTAAAAGTAGGATTATTAGGACAGTAGGTGCATTTTTATTTTGTGTTGACAAATCACCCACCAAAAGGCTATACCAATTTTCAGTTCCTTCAGTAAGTGTGTTAAGATGCTGTTGTCCCCACACCCTCACTGACACTAAGTAGTATTATGCTTTCCCACTTAAGGGAAGAGTTTTTGGTTTTAGGTTTAGGTTTTGATTTTTAATGGGAAGTTCGATCCAGTTTATAATCCTAGGAAAGAAACCAGTTGAGAGGAGGAGGAGTTTGTAAATTATAAGAAAAAGAGATTGGGGCCGGCCCCGTGGCTGAGTGGTGAAGTTCGTGCCCTCTGCTTTGGGAGCCTAGGGTTTTGCCGGTTCAGATCCTGGCCACAGACCTAGCACTGCTCATCAAGACATGCTGAGGCAGTGTCCCACACAGTAGAGCCAGAAGGATCTAAAACTACAATATACAGCTATGTAGTGGAGGTCTTTGGGCAGAAGAAGAAAAAAAAGAAAAAGAGATCATTGAGAGGCCGTGGACACAGCATAGGTCAATGGTATCAAGAGTATGAACAAAGGTATAATTTTCTTCTGAGACATTAAAAGGAATAGTAGATGAATAAAGATGGAAATAAATGCAAATGAAAGGAGAAAATTTTAATATAGCCATCTTTATTTTAGGGAAATTAAAAGCCAAGTCCGCTGTTGAGATAGAGGATTCCCAGGATAGGGTTTGGAATAAAGGTACAGAAAAGTTTCTATGTAAAATGGGGTAAAGAAGCAGGAAGCAATCAGTATTGAACGTGATCAGCATTAACTAGTACCGGGAGCTCAGCTGAACAGAGAATGAATGAATTTGGGGGAAGCCAGTTGTCTTGGTCACATTGACTTTTCATTGCATTTGCCTGGGTTTTTGGCTTCTGGGTTGAGGTAAATTTACCTTACATTCACAGTGAGGTAGTTTTATTCTATTTTCCTGTCTCATGAATAAGAAGTTATATGAGCTAAGATATACATCCGCTGATGGGTCCACATGGGAAGTGATCCTGGGTTCTGGTAAAAAAAAATTTTTTAAAGAACGCAAATTTAATATATTGCCTTATGCCCATATAAAGCCATAGTGCCAATAGTTTTTGTTTTCCTTATATCATTCTGAACATAAAGCCATTTAATTTCTTGGTTTTTATTAATAAATTATGATAAGAGCAAACATTATTAAAAATCCTGATCAACACAAATCAGAAGCCCAATACTTTGAAGGGTTTACGTAATTTGAATCCTGGTCAAGGGCCATCTGTGATTAGTAATGGATCCAGTAATACTCTATCAACTTGTTCTTATCTAGAGATTACCTCTGCTTCTGGGGAGTTTAAACATCTTAACTTTTGAAATCTTACTTTTTGAGGAAAAGTCCTCTTTTTTTATTTTAATTTTCACATTGTTTATGGGCATGGGGAAGACAAAACCAAAATGTCATGAGTCTGTGGTGAACTTAAGTTAGAAGGAAAAGGCTGGAGGAATAGTAAGGAATATACATCATCAGAACATCTCTCTAAAAAATGAACTGTTATAAGAGAAAATGTGCTAATGGTGGGAACACAGTTTATTAGAAAAGCATATGTGCATTTGTTTATTTTCATTAAAATTCGCTTTACTCCGTATTTGCCTTGTTGACTTTATAATGAAATTATGTGAGGACAGAGACTAATTCTTCCACGTGCGCTATTGTACTACTCCTTACATACTCTAGGTACATAAGAAATATGATAACAATTGAAAATGGCAAACACAAATGCATTTTGAAGCAAATTGGTGATATTTTAATTCCGAAGGTTCATTTTTAGTACTTAGAAACATTTTAGTTATGCAAGTCTTATTTTAGCATACTTTTTATTTCTGTAGATATTCTGGTTTTGAGTCATACTCTGTGGCTTTCTTAGCAGTTCATGGATCTGAGTCTCATTTCCCCAGCTCCAAATGTAGGCTTTTTGAAGATAAAGACCGTTTACTCTCCAAAATTTTTGTGGCAGGACACAAAATAAACCTTCAGTAAATTATTTAAATTATACTTCAATAAAAGTAAGAAGAAAAAGAAAGTTCTTACTGCCATGGATTGCAGTTCAACTCATGCTGAATTTATCTGCCTTTGTGTGATCTGTACCCCCTTCTGTGCTATCCACAGTTCATTCATGTTTGTCCTTTTCAGTTTATTGAAGTCAAAATGTGATGGCTGGCTGCTTGGAACATCACCATCCATCAGAAACTACCCAGAGTCCACTAACAGTGGAGAGAATAGAAGTGAGAAGAAGACAGTTGGGTTTCAGTCACATATGGAAGATGATGCCCTGTGGACATGTCAAAAGAAAGATACATGTCGACCCCAGAGAGGTAAGCTTAGCACATGTAGTAGCAAAATGAGAAACTTTTGGCAGCAGGTGGTTGTTGTTGGCTGTTAGTCGTGAACTCCAGATGATTTCCTACAACCTGAGCATGAGTTACATATGTTACAAACTGACACGTGCCTGCAAGGCCAGAGGTAGCACATCTACCGCATCAGTGAATTGCATCAGCATTTCTCTTAGAATACTCACGTGAGAAACGACCCAATTTGTCCCTCTTCTTGCAAGCAGCAAACTGTAAGAATTATTCAGCAGTAAGTATGGTCATAGACACAAAATAATGTTCAAAGTGAGTAAAGAGGACAAGAAATTGAACATAAATCTGCTGGGAATGTAAATTCTAACTACAGTTAATCAATTAACTGGAAATATGGGGAGAGTGGAGGAGAGGTCATGGATAGTTCTACATTGCGGCTAAAACAAAACCTCATAAGTCCTAAGCATATATTGCCTAGCAGTCTTTTAAGTGCCAATAATTCTTCCTATGTTATATGTCATAGATATTTTTAAAGAAATCAATTATAAATAACTGTGTGAAATATTGAGTGAAGCAGTCAAATTTAATTGTTTCCCAGTTGCTTCTGGAGTGGCTTTTGGCTCATTCTCTTCTGGAATTATTGAGGGGAGGACTTTGGAGCAGAGTGGAACAAGTCTGAGGTTCATTGTACAGAAGAGATACGCAGAAGACAAAGGGCCAAAGAAGGTCTTGGAGCCCTCTGCTGCTCATGCCTCTTTCCCAGTCATCTTACTCACAGTCATTAACCTTGATTCCCTTCTTTTTTTTTTTTGCTTTTTCTCCCCAAATCCCCCCAGTACATAGTTGTATGTTTTAGTTCTGGGTCTTTCTAGTTGTGTCATGTGGGATGCTGCCTCAGCGTGGCCTGACGAATGGTGCCATGTCTGCGCCCAGGATCCGAACCAGCAAAACCCTGGGCCGCTGAAGCGGAGCATGCAAACTTAACCACTCGGCCACGGGGCCGGCCCCTGATTCCCTTCTTATTTACCTCTTTTTTCACTGGGCTGGCACCTGCCCACCTCTGATCTTAAGAAACCAACTTTTCATAATCTCTCTAGCCACTCTCACATTTATTTATCTGAGCAACGGGCATTGCTTTCTGAGAAGATCTTGCAGGTGTGCTACGCCCTGTCTTTCCTTATCAGCTGCCAGCTTTGTCATGTCTTTTGGTTTTAACTATGATTAATCTAGAAATTGTTTAATCCTCTCCCAGACAATTGAGAGATGATAATTAGTCCAAACTTCAGAAGGGAGGCTATCCACAATTTGAAACAAAAGCAAAAGTACATTTTGTTTGACATGTGGCAGAAGTTCTGCAGACCGCCACTGCTTTAGGACAACTTAGAACAACTTTTGTCTTTTCAGGCTTTGCTACCAGAAACAAAAATGAAATTGAGGAGCTTCAGTATCCGAGATAGAATCTTCTTTACTTTCTCGGTTAGTAGTCCTTCAGAGATGGGAAACTCTTACTTTGTACTTTGGAGAGTGGAGAAGCAGTCACAATGGGTGTGGTGGTTCTGCTGCAAGACTTAGCGTAGGCTTCTGTTAACTTGTCAACAAATTTGTGTTGTATGTCAGCACTAAAATAAAACAGCAAAATGAGAAAAATGTAGTGTAATAGCAAACGGACGAATAACTTCTGGTATTGGTTAAGAGCACAGCAACATTAGAAAGCATCCAGTGAAAAGGCACTTTGATAAAAGCATCATCAGGCCAGTCCTTGCCGCGGTAGAGGTTTAATCTCTCCCGGGCCCAGTTACAGAAGCCAGAAGCCTGGAAAGGGCTTGTGTCCAAAAAAATCAATTTCTAATTTGAAACAAAATCATTTTTGACTAACAGGGGTTCAGAAATGCTGACATTTCAGCACTTTCCGTTGTGCACAGTGAATCCTACTAGTCATTTTATAATGTTGCTCCACCAATCAATTTAACCAAGAGAAAGCTGTTACAATTCTGGCGAAGTTTTCAGGAACAGTTTTCACTCATGGTTTTATTTTTTTCATTAGCTTTTTTTTTTTTTCCTCTTCCGTTTTTGGGGGGAGGGGTTGTAGTGTTGCAGTGAAGAAAATAGAAACTTTTTCATCTTTTTAAAAGAGTTTTGTTTTAAAATATTCACAGGAATTATTAACTTTTTTCCCTAGTCATTAGAAAGGCTGTCTTGTATTTTTCTCTCATTCTAATTTGGAGCCCTTGGCAGTGGTATACCTGATCATTGAGGTAGCTGAAGCTGCCCCCTGGAGCCATTCTGCCCATTGCAGAGGTTTACACAGATTACAGTACAGGGCAAAGTTGCTGCATTGGCATTTGCTGTGGCACCCACCGAATGGGAGACGGACTTTCCAAGGTGTGCTGCAAGGGTGTGGACACCTGTTTATCATGAGGCCGATGACCTAGCACTAATTGCCTGAGTTACACTGCTCGGTTTAGTATCTCCTTAATTGCTTTCCCCTCTTTAGTGTGTCTGAATTTTTTTAAATTCTTTTCTTATGTTTTATATCTTTTGTTGTCCTTTAATCATAAAGTCCTACATAGGACCTTTACTGCAGGACCATTAATCTTTATTATCAGTCTCCTACTCCTTTACCTCTTGTCTGCTCCTCACTATTCTGTCACCTTTATTAATACTAAACATGTAAAAAAGACACGATTCTTGTCTCAGGAAACAGTGTCATGATTGCAAAAATGTGCACAGTATTGTCAGAATTATGCTTAAAATGTAAATTGTTTTTCAGTCATCAATGCTTGGAAAGTTCTATTTTAGTTGCTTTTGTTGAGCTATGTGGATCAAGGAGACATTGCTTAGGAAAATCTAAACTTGAGTCAAGAACTTTTAAGCCAAAGGCATAAATCTGGAAATACCCAGTCTTCATTTGTCTTTTTTCCTCCCTGTGCAGCAGTGTTTCTATTCTCTCCTAGCTTGCCTAGAACCTCCTCTTCCAGAACCATCACTGATTCTCTTCTATAAGAGCCTTAGAATCTGGGAGCATTTTTTTCCCCTTATGCTGATGGGCTAGCAGAGGCTCTGAGGCCACTGAGCACACACATTCAGGAATCAAAAGCTTAGACCTCGGGGCTTGGCACTACCTGTTCCTAAGTCAGGCTAAAGCCATTCCGAAGCCCAACTACATTTGAAGCTACCTCCTGTCTGTTCCTCTTTCATTGATCTCTGAATCACCTTAAATCTTTGAGAGAGTTTGAGAGAGGCTGAACCTAGAGTAATTTGGCTCTACCTGATAGTATTGACCTTGCCCTTCATTTTGTCTTCGGGTTTTTTAGGTAATATAATATACAGCAGCTGTCATTTGTTGAGGCTCCCTGAGGAGCTCCCAAACACATTTTTCTTTCACTGGAAGAGGATTCTTGTAGACTCATCTGAAGTGAGGAATAGTCTCTGAAGCTCCTAGTTGTTCCTCTAAATGAGCCTGTGCTTGCAATGATGTGAGTGTTCTTTGTAACCCATAATGGATTGACATAGGTGACATGATTAAAGAAATAAACAACAGGGCCAGCTCCATTCCCTAGTGGTTAAGTTTGGCACGCTCCACTTCAGCAGCTTGGGTTCGGTTCCTGGGCGTGGACTTACAACACTTGTCAGCGGCCATGCTGTTGTGGTGACCCACATACAAAATAGAAGAAGATTGCCACAGATCTTAGCTTAGGGTGGATCTTCCTCAAGTGAAAAAGAGGACGATTGGCAACAGATGGTACCTCAGAATGAATCTTCCTCAGCAAAAAATTAAAAAGTAAACAAGTTGGAGTATCCAAAGTACAGAAACTATTTCCATCTTGCCTCTAAGGAACATTTACTTATGTGTCTTTTATTATTAGCATCATTGTTATTATTATATGTTCAATCACTGGAAAAGGTACCACAATATGTTACTACTGATTTCCAGAAGTCTCAGGTAAAAGGTTCGTTAAGTTGATGCCTTTATCAACAGAACACAGAAGACAAGCATAGTACAGGACTATGAATAAACCCAGACATGTAGATTAAATTGTTCTGCCCAATTCACTCAAAAAAGGAATTCAAATGCAAGAGACTAGCATTAAGAGTTGAAGTGGCTGGGACCAGCCTGGTGGTATAGTGGTTAAGTTCGCATGCTCCACTTTGGTGGCCCAGGGTTCATGGGTTTGGTTCCTGGACACAGACCTACACACCACTCATCAAGCTATGCTGTGGTGGCATTCCACATACAAAAAACGAAGGACGATTGGCACAGATGTCAGCTCAGGGACAGTCTTCCTCAAGCAAAAAGAGGAAGATTGGCAGCAGATGTTATCTCAGTGCCAATCTTCCTCACCAAAAAAAAAAAAGAGTTGAAGTTGCTATATATGGAATATATATTGTCCTTTAAACCAGAGGTTCTACATTTTCCATCCTCTACAATAGAAAGAAGTATCTCAAAATACTGTATAATTTACTTATTTTTTTTAATTTTTATTGAGTTAATGATAGGTTACAATCTTGTGAAATTTCAGTTGTACATTATTATTTGTCAGTCGTGTTGTAGGTGCACCCTTTCACCCTTTGTGCCCACCCCCAACCCCATCTATCCCCTCGTAGCCACTAAACTGTGCTCTTTGTCTACATTTTTTTTTAAAAGTCTTTATTTTTTTCCTTTTTCTCCCCAAAGCCCCCCAGTACATAGTTGTATATTCTTCATTGTGGGTCCTTCTAGTTGTGGCATGTGGGACGCTGCCTCAGCGTGGTCTGATGAGCAGTGCCATGTCCGTGCCCAGGATTCAAACCAACGAAACACTGGGCCGCCTGCAGCGGAGCGTGCGAACTTAACCACTCGGCCACGGGGCCAGCCTCTCTTTGTCTACATTTTTAAATTCCTCATATGAGTGGAGTCATACAGAGATTGTCCTTCTCTAACTGGCTTATTTCACTTAACATAAGAAGTATCTCAAAATACTATATAATTTACTTGTTTTTTATATCTTGTGTCTTCTCCCACTAGTATATAAGCGTTCCCTGTGTTCGTTGTTGTATCCCCATCTCCTAGAATGTTCTTTAATATCTGATAGGTGTTCATTATATATTTGTTAAATGAATTAATATAACATATGTATTGATTTTTCTTTATATGTTATTGCCCTGTTTTCCCACAAAAAGGATCTAATCAGTTAAACCTTTTGACCTCATTGCCTGCAATAATTTAGTGATTTAAGAAATGTATATACTTGTCCCTTCAAAGTCCTTACGGTGACTGATTTGTAATATCAAAGAGATAGCAATAGAGTGGGGTCTTAAAAACAGCAACACCTTGAGAGTCAAGAAAACTGGAGGGTTTTTTTCATTTCCTTTTATTCTAGTTGAAATTTAATTTATATACAATAAAATTGCATATATCTTAAGTGTACAGTTTGATAAACTTTGACAGTTGTATATACCCAGGGAAGCACCACCCAATTAAGATATAGTATACTTCTGTTATTCACCAGGGTTTCCTCTGGTTCCTTTCCTGTTGTTCCCTGCTGAGGCCTCTCTCCTTGGCTTGCAGACGACTGTCTTATTGTGTCCTCACAAGGCTTTTTTGCTGTGAGCGTGCATCCCTGGCCTGTCTTCCGCTTCTTAAAGGGACACCAGTCATATTGGATTAGGGCCCACCCATATGACCTTGTTTAGTCTTGATTACCTCCTTAAGGGCCCTCTCTCCAAATATAGTCGCATTCTGAAGTATACTAGAAGTTAGGACTTCAACATATAAATCTGGGAGGGAGCACAATTCAGTTCATAACAACTACTTTCTTTCTAATCTTTATGCCTTTTATTCTCTTTCTTATCTCATTATACTCGCTAAGACTTCCATTACAATGTAGAATAAAATGGTAAAAGTGGACTTCCTTGCTTTGTTCCTGATCTCATAGAGAAAGTGTACAGTCTTTCATCAAGTATGATTTTAGCTGTAGGTTTTTGGTAAATGCTTTTTGTCAAGTTATGAAAGTTCCCACCTCGTCGGCTGAGAATCCTTATCATAATGAATGTTGAATTTCATCAAATCTTTTTTCTGTACCTATTGGGATAATCATGTGTTTTCTTCTATATTCTGTTAATTTGATGAGTTACGCTGCCTGGGAAATATTGGTGTGTAACATCCTTTTTTCGTAATGACCTTGTCAGGTTTTGGTATCAGAGTTATGCTAGTGTCATAAATGAGTGAGGAGAATGTCAGCAAAAATGGCAGAGTAGGGACTTCCAGGAGCTTGTTCCTCCCCAGAAACACTGAAAAACCTGGCGAAAACTGTCAGTCAACCTTATCAGAACTCCAGAAGACAGTGAAAGATTTACAGAAACCAAGCAAATGCTTGACCAGGAAAAAGGCCACTGAAACATAGTAGGAGAACTTGTGGAGTTTTAATTTAGCCTTGCTCTTCTCTCTTCCCCAGCAGAGCAGCAGAATGTAAGCTGGCAGCCCAAGTTCCAGGTGTGAGGACTTGGACCCAGAGGAAGCAGAGCAGACCTTGTTCTCAAGGAATTATGCTTGTTCTAGTCAACATTGTACTGGAAGTGCTAGCCAGAGCAAAATGGCAAGAAAAAGAAATAAAATGCATCCCAACTGGAAAGGAAGAAGTTAAAGTAGCTGTATTAGCAGATGACATGATTTTATGTATAGAAAATCCTAGAAAATGCACAACAAACTATTAGAGCTAATTGCACAAAAAACTCTTAGAGCTAATGAATTCAGCAAAGTTGCAGGATAGAATTCAACACACAAAAGTCAGTTGTGTTTCTATACATTAGTAATGAACTACTGGAAAAGAAATTAAGAAAACCATTCCATTTATAATGGCATCAAAACAATAAAATACACTAGCAATAAATTTAACCAAGAGTGCAAGACTGGTATGCCAAACAGTACAAAAAGTTGCTGAAACAGCTTACAGAGGACCTAAGTAAATGGAAAGACATGGATTTGAGGACTTAATATTGTTAAGATGGCAAAACTCCCCAAAGCAACCTACAGATGCAATGCAATCCCTACTCAAATCCCAAAAACATTTTTTGCAGAAATGGAAAGACCAATCCTTAAATTCATATAAAATTGCAAGGGTCTCCAAATGGCCAATATAATCTTGAAAAAGAGGAAGAAAGTTAGAAGGCTGACACTTTCTGACTTTAAAACTTACTACAAAGCTGTAGTAATCAAAACTATGTGGTACTGGCATAGGTTATTTTGAGAGATCAGTGGAATAGAATTGAGCATCCAGAAATAAACCCGTACATCTCTGGCCAATTAATGTTTGACGGGAGCACCAAGACAATTCAATAGGGAAATAATAATCTTTTCAGCAAATGGTGCAGAGACAACTAGATATCCACATGCAAAAGAAAAACGAAGTTGATCCATCATTTATGTATCTCACACCATATAGAAAAATTAACTCAAAATTAATCAAAGACCTAAAAATAAGAGTTAAAACTATAAAACTCATTGGAGAAAACATAGGTATAGCTCTGTAGATCTCTGTGACCTTGGATAAGGCTATGGTTTTTCAGATATGGCACCAAAAACAGGAGCAAACAAAGGGAAAAAAATAGAACTTAGTGAAAATTAAAAATTTTTGGCATCAAAGAACACTAATGGTGGAATGAAAAGACAAACTATAAAATGGGGTGAAAACTTGCAAATCATTTATCTTATATGGGTCTAGTATCCAGAATATATAAAGAACTTTTACAGCTCAACAACAAAAAGTCAAATAACCCAATTAAAAACTGAGCAGAGAACTTGAGTAGACATTTCTCCTAAAAAAACATGCAAGTGGCAAATAAGCACATGAAAAGATGTGCAACGTCACTAATCATTACAGAAATCCAGATTAAAACCACAATAAGACACCACTTCACACCCACTAGGATTGTTATGATTTTTAAAATGGAAAATAACAAGGTAGAGAGGATGTGGAACAATCATAACCCTCATAAGTTTCTCGTGGGACCAAAATAATGGAGCCATTGTGGAGAACAATTTGGCAGTTCCTCAATAAGTTAAACATAGAATTACCATGTGACCCATCAATTCCTCTCAGAGGTGTGTACCCAAAATAATTGACACCAGATGTTCAAACAAAATCTTGTACACAAATGTTCATAGCGGCCCCATTTAAATATCCAAAACGTAGGAACAGCCCAAATGTCCATCAACAGATGAATGGATAAACAAAATGTAATGTATCCATACAATGGAATATTATTTAACCATAAGAAGGAATGAAGCGTGTTTTTTTTTCTTGCTCAGGAAGATTTGGCCTGAGCTAACATCTGTTGCCAATCTTTCTCTTTTTGTATGTGAGCCGCCACCACAGCATGGCCACTAACGGACAAGTGGTGTAGGCCTGCGCCTGGGAACAGAACCCGGGCCACTGAAGCAGAGTGCACTGAACTTAACAACCAGGCCACCAGAGTGGCCTGAAGGAATGAAGTTTTGATACATGCTACAATATGGATGAACCTTGAAAACATTATACTAAGTAAAGGAAGCCAGACACAAAAGGCCGCATGTTTTTTGATTCCATTTATATGAAATATCCAGAACAGACAGAGCAGAGTAGTGGTTACCAGGGGCTCAGGGGAAGGGGAAAATGGAGAATGACTGCTTTATTAGTACAGGGTTTCTGTTTGGAGTGATGAAAAAGTTCTGGAACTAGATAGTGGTGATGGTTGTACAACATTATGAATATACCTATTGTCACTGAATTGTACACATTAAAATGGTTAAAATGGTAAATGTATATTTTACCACAATTTTTAAAAAATGAGTCAGGAAGTATTTTTTCCTTCTCTGTTTTCTGAAATAGTTTGTGCAAGATTGGTGTTACTTCTTCCTTAACTGTCTGATAGAATTCACCATTGAAACGTCTGGCCTGGAGCTGTTGCTTTTCTTGTTGTTAGTGTTGATGGTGATGTTGTGTATGTATGAATTTTCTTATTTTGGATTTTATTTTGTGTGCAAAAGATTTTAAATACAGATTCATTTTCTGTAATAGAGGCTGGACTATTCAGATTTATTTCTTTTTGTGTTCAATTGTGATAAGTTTTGTTTTCCATGGAATTTGCTCATTTCATCTAAGTTGAATTTATTGGCATAAAATTGTTTATAACATGCTTTTTCTTTAATGACCTTAGCATCTGTATTGATATCCTTCTTTCATCTGATAGTCGTAATTTGTGGTTTTCTCTCTTGATCAGTTTCAGTAGGGGATTATTGATTTTACTGAATTTTTGGAAAAAAACCCAGCTTTTGCTTTTTCTTGATTTTTCTCTATTGTGTTTGTTTTCTATTCCATTGATTCTTATTCTTATTTTTATTATTTACTTTGTACTAATTTGGGTTTAATTTGCTCTTTTTTTCTAGCTTCTTAAGTTGGAAGCTTAAATCATTGATTTTAAATCATCTGTTCTAATATACGTATGTAAAACTATAACTTTCTCTCTAACCATTGCTTCAGCTGCATCCCACAAATTATGATAGGTTGTGTTTTCATTATCATTCTTGTGTTAGCAAGATGAAAGCACCAGGAATGCCTGTCTGCTGGTCAGAGTGGAAATTCGTACAACCACTTTGGAAAACAGGTTGGCATTACTTATTAAAGATAAACAACAAATACTCTACATCCTAGTGATTCTGCCTCTAGGTATATATACTAGAGAGAATCTCATACACACAGTGATTAACTTACAGATAGGTTCATAACAGCTATATTCAGTTAGGATACGCTAAACTATGGTAACAAGTGGGCAGAAAAAATCAATGGCTTAAAGAATAAGAAATTTCTTTCTTTCCTCTGTAACAGTCCAGGGTAGGAGTTCAAGTTGACAGCAGCTCTGATTCAAGGAATGATGGCTCTGCCATCTTTGTTTGCCTTCCAAGATCACCTTGAGCATTACAACAACACAGGGGTTGACAAACTTGGTCCAAGTCCGAATCTGGCCCACTGCTTGTTTTTGTAAATAAAGTTTTATTGCACATCTATTTCCATTTTTTATATATTGTCTGTGGCTGCTTTCATGCTATAATAGCAGAGTTGAATAGTTACAACAGGAGCAGGATGGCCCACAAAAGCCTAGTGTATTTACTATCTGACCCTTTACAGAAAACTGTTTGTTGACCCTTCCATAGCAGGCCAGGAAGGAGGAGGAAGGGTATGGAAGAGTACACGTGGAAGGTTTTTATAGGACAGGCCTGAAGTGGACATATAACATCCACTAATTTTCCACCTGACCACACATAATTGCAAGGAGGATTGGGAGATATAGTCTAGCTGTGTGCCCAGAAAGAAGGGAAGAGTGCATTCTAGTGGATAATTGGCAGCCTCTGTGACAGGAGCATTCTTCATAATAGCCCCAAACCGGAAACACTCCAGACGTCCATCAACAACAGAATGGATAAAAAGTCATAAATGCATGCAATGGAATATTATATGGCAAAGAAAACAAACTGCAGCCACGTAAATCATCAACATAGATAAATCTCACAGACATAATATTGAGCAAAAGAAGTCTTAAAAAGACTTCTATTTTTATAAAGTTCAAAAGCAGCAAAACTAAATCACATTTTTGGGATGCATATGTAAATTATGAAACTATAGAGAATAGGAAAGAAATAATTATGAGAATAGTGGCTGGCTCCTGGAGGCAAGAAGAGGTTGTACTTGGGGATGGATATTGATGATGCTTCCAGCTAGCAATGCTGCCACTACTTTATTTCTTGATCTGAAGATGGGTTATGCTGGTATTTTCTTTATCATTTCTTCTTCTTCTTCTTCTTATTCTTCTTCTCCTCCTCCTTTCTTCTCCTCCTCCTTCTTTCTTCTCCTTCTTTTTTTGGTGAGGAAGATTGGCCCTGAGCTAACATCTGTTGCCAGTCTTCCTCTTTTTTTTTTGCTTACTGTTCCTGAGCTAACATCCATGCCAGTCTTCCTCTGTTTCATGTGTGGGACACCGCCACAGCTAGGCTTGATGAGTAGTGTGTAGGTCCACACCCAGGATCGAAACCCGCAAACCCTGGGCTGCTGAAGTGGAGCACATGAACTTAACTATGCCACTGGGCTGGCCCCTATCATTTCTTCTTTAAACTAAATTGAATGTATAATATGGCTTAGCTATTTTTAAAATGCAAAATAAAACAAGGGGCCCAGAAACAGAGTTTTCCTAAACATTAAACTCTAAGAAGTTGTCTTATCATGAGATATTGATTGACAAGCAGGCGTAGACCCCAGCTATATGTAGTTAGGACATGACCCATTATGTTCTATTCCACCTGTGTGTGCAAAAATATATATGTATGTGTATTTACATATATTCACATATATTTACATGTATTCACATATATTTACATATATAAACATATACATTTATATATGAAATTTATCAGCCTAATGGATGATATTTTTACCAAGACTTTTATTTTAAAATGTATGTTGTCTGTGTGTATGTGTATAAATAAGAGGGATATGTCATTCTATGAATATGCATAACTGTATGTAATTGTTGGTATACTTAACATTAAATCAAATTTCATAGAAGGAACGAGTATAATTAAAAATTGATATATAGCTTCCTGGAAACTTAATAAGGAATAGAGTTTACAGAATTAAGAAAAAGAATCAACTTGCCCTATGCCTTAGAGCAATCATTCTTAATTTTGAGGGGGGCCCATACCCTTTCAGAATTTGATGAAATCTGTGGTCCCTTTCCCCAGAAAAATGAACGAGCACATCTACACATGTTATTGTGCCTGCAATTGTGAGGAATTTGCACACATGAAGTCCATCTGTGGATTCCATAGAAGTCCCTGGATTCTCTGCTGAAAGTCCTTCTTTACATTGTCCCCGTCAAATGTCAACTGTCTCAACCAAACTTTTGACAGAGAGGTCAAAACAGAATAAATAAGACTAATGTTCAGTTCTTCCAGAATAGTGACTAAGAAGATATTTCTATTCTATCACTACCAGGCATTTCTTCTCCCCTCTCGAGAGCTCACCTGCAAATCCCTCTCAGTTGTTTCTACTCCTGTTTGCCCATTTTTATTTCCCCTTGCATCACCCAGGATTCTACGCAGATAATTGATGTAGCAGTGAACTGCTTTACCTGCGTCTCTTGTTTCTGTTCGACTCTGTTCTAAATTCTGCCACAAGAGTAATCTCTCCTGAGACCAGTTTGCTTTTTTTAATTGTTGTTACTGTTTTGTTTTAGTTTTGAGGCCAACTAGCACAGTGTTTGAGAGTTTACAGTACAGAGTCATGGACCTTGATTGAATTCAAAACCCAGCCTCAGGGGCCGGCCCCATGGCCGAGTGGTTAAGTTCCAGCACTCCGCCTCGGTGGCCCAGGGTTTTGCCGGTTCAGACTCTGGGCTCAGATGTGGCACCACTCATCAGGCCACGCTGAGGCAGCATCATGCATAGCACAACCAGAGGCGTTCACAACTAGAATCTACAACTGTATGCCACGGGAGCTTTGGGGAGAAGAAGGAAAAAAAAACAAAGATTGGCAACAGATGTCAGCTCAGGTGCCAATGTTTAAAAAAAGAAAGAAAAAAAACCCTAGCCTTGTTCTTACTAGCCATGTGATTTGGGACGTGCTGCTTGCCCTTTCACAGTTTCCACTTCCTTATCTATTAAATGAGGACAGTAATTTAAGGACTGATGTAAGGATTAATGAGATAATGCATGTAAAGTGATTTAAAGTGATTAGCAAGGTACAAGGACGTAGTGATGCTCAATAAATATTTCCTGAATACATTAAATATTTAGCCTTGAGACTTTTAATTTAATGCTTTTGCTAATTCCATGACCCTTATTCCTTCTTATCAAAACTGTACCTCCTGCATCAAATCTTCCCTAATCCTATAGCCAGATATAATCTCTCCCACTTCTTTTTTTTTAAATACCAGTATCTTTTTTCTTCCTTTTTTTTCTTTTTGCTGAAGAAGATTCACCCTGAGCTAACATCTGTTATCAATCTTCCTCTTTTTGTATGTGAGCTGCCACCACAGCATGGCCACTGACAGATGAGTAGTGTAGGTCCATGCCCAGGAACCAAACCCAGGCCACTGAAGCAGAGCACGCCATACTTAATCACTAGGCCACTGGGGCTGGCCCTCTCCCACTTCTTAATTCCTTAAACTTTTTATACTATTTATTATGGCAGTATAACATAATGGTGAAAACTCTGGGATCAGATTGTCTGGACATGGATGCTGCCTCCGTCACTTACTAGCTTTGTGACCTTGGGCAGATCATGTAAGTTCCCTATGCCTTATTTTTCTTATCTGTAAATTAGATATAAAAAATAGTATCTATCACAAAGGGTTTTTATGAGGATAAATGGCAAAACTATAGAGATAGAGCTAGAAGGGGATAGAAACAGACCACACAGGGAGAAGGGACTGACTACAAATGGGCATGAGGGAACTTTTGGGAGTGAGGAAATATTCTAAAACTGGA
This sequence comes from Equus asinus, assembly GCF_041296235.1. Classification (NCBI taxonomy): domain Eukaryota; kingdom Metazoa; phylum Chordata; class Mammalia; order Perissodactyla; family Equidae; genus Equus; species Equus asinus. The sequence goes on along the minus strand of NC_091796.1, from coordinate 36,836,184 downwards.
TTGTAAAAGTAAGTAAATACCATGACAAAAATTTTTTAAACTGGGTTGTGGCCATAATTTCATAGCTGTATAAATGTACTACTATTTGTCAAACTGTACACTTAAGATGATTAAATTTTATGGTATTCAAATTATACCTTAATGAAGCTGTTTTTAAAAAAAGAGTATATATAGTATAGGGAAAAGGCTTGGAACAGTACCAGGCACATAGTGAGGGTCCTGTCTGTTGGCTGTTATTATTATCTGATACTGCCTTGGGTTATTTGTGATTCTTTACCAGATTTTCCAGAGTATCTCAGTTTCTTACTCTCACACCGTCCTTCCCCTCCCACTAGACTAAGCCTGAGCTCAATCCTGGCATCAGGATTGCACATCATTAGGCCCTCAGGAAATATTCACTGACTGAGTGCACTGTGTGGAGTCTGAGTCTAGTATGAGAATCCACAGGTTTGGGTTGAGGGTCCCACAGGTTTGGGTATACAAAGAGGACCGAATTGTGCATTTAGATGGCTGGTCTTTTACATCTGTACATAATAGAGAAGAGTCAATATTGAGTACAGCTTTTGAATACCAAGGATCGTGGTAATTGTTCTGATGCTATTCTCTGTAGATGTAAGACTCTTGCTTTCTCTAGGCCTGATTTTCTCTAATCACACCTAAACTGTGCCATTCCCAGAGATAGCATACGGTATTCTTGGCATTTTAAGGTCTGGTATTCCCAACACACCAAAGCTGTCTTTGTGTTATTTGAATATTCGTCCTTTCCTCAAAGAAATAGTGACTCTTCCCAAATAACTTTAAGCAGCCTGGGCAATAGTTTCCCAGGAACCACAAGAAAATTGTGAATGAGATTCTTATAGTTTTCCAAGAAAAAAACTGTAATATTTTGTGTTGTTTGGAAAATAATATTAAAAAGAGGGAGAAAGAGAAGGAGAAACTTATTATTATTATTAAAAATAATAATAATTAGAAAACAAACAAAAAATCGTTTTTTCTCTATCCCATCTTATTTAGCACCCCAGAACAGAAAAGGAATTATCAACTAAACATTACCTGTTAGAAAGGAACAGAGGCCACAGCAGCCCTGGAATGAATGGTTAGCTGAGCATCTCTTCCAGTAGGACACTGGTTTTAGCCCAACGCATAGTTCTTTAAAAGAAACCTTCTAGATTTATGTCTACCTTGAAAGTTTTGGGGGGAGGATCAATTTAATTTGGGGTGTGTGGAGATACAAACTGCTGGAATTTTATATTTTGTCAAAGAGAAGAAAAGTCTTTTCTTATGGTAGTTAAAGGGAACAAAATAAAGCAATCTACCTTCTTGGGCATTTTCACAGTAAACCCAAATCAGCAGGAATATGATAGCCCATCCAGTTTAAAGACAAAATCTCTAGTTAGTCCGTTATTGCACAAATGTACTTTTTTAAAACAAGATAATGTGGATTTCTGATGTTTACACAACCAAAACAACCCACTGAGTTTTCCATCTGCTATTGTTTCATTTTAGGGGGATATAATGGCTTACTTTGAAAGCTTGGGGATTCTATCATCTCTAATATATTACTCAGATTGGACTTTTCCAGTTCCTTTTATTGAATGCCCAAATCATTTCCCTTATTGTTCACACAGGGACAACAACAGGAGTTAGAAAAGATGCATCCACATCTCCTATGGCAACAGGAAACCAAAAGGAACTTGTAACCACAACCACATCACCATTCCAACACAACTCCTCCCGGTAAGCCTCAGGGATCCTTTGCTTTAACATTTTCTGGATAAGAGCAGTTTTTGAGGTTTATTTAATAAGGAGTGGGAAAATCTTAATGCCTGTTACTTGGGAGAGAGGCCCTTATTTGGAAGTGTCTAGATTTGGCCAGGTGGAACTCATGGAACCCTTTCCTTTACACCTGCCCTTTTTTAACTGATAATGGTAATTGGCAAGGATTTCCAAGGAAACGCAAAACTAATCCTATCTTTCATCAGAAAATCTGCTTAGCAGCAGGTCCTTCCCAATTTATTACAGAATGGTTGTACACTTGCACTATAAGTTTGACTAACTGAATTAATTGATATTGAAAATTGTAGTGGATTTTGTCCTGTAGTTAAAGGACTGTCAACATTTACTTATGCCAGAGATATTTGAGGAGTTAATACTTTGATCAGCATTTTCAAGAGTCAAGAAAAGAAACATGCTATTAAAATTTCTCATATCTAATAAAACCAACTCCCATATTATGCATTGAAGGCTGAATATATAAACATCAACACCAAAAGGGCTTGGTTCATGTTTCCTTGGGGATATGATTGATTGAACACTTAAATTCCTAGCATCTTATCAGATGAATACAGGTTTTAAGACTTAATTTTAAAGAACTTTTGGGAAATGACTCTAACACAGAGGATAATAATAATAATGGCTGTCATCTATGAAGCATCTACTATGTGGCCAGCACTGTGCCAGGCCCTTGGTATCAAAGGCTTATCTGATTTAATGCAAGATCATCTGAATCGGTCTTCATCACAGCCTTATGAGGTGGTAATACTATCATCCTCATTTTAAAAATTAGGAAACTAAGGCTCAGAGAGATTGAGCAACTTGCCTGATGTCACACAGCTAATAAGAGATAGAGCCAGCATTTCAGACTTCAAAGCCCATAATCTTAAATATTATAATAGTTGACAACAACAACCTCCCTATTTTGGAGGCCACCCACAATCAAAAGAAAATTTAACTAGTTTACCACATTCTTTTTCCATTACTCCTTTCTTTTATTTTTAATACTGTCATTGTTAGCATTTTGCCAAACATGCGTGGTAAGTTGTGGTTCTGAAATGTCAGGGCTCCCTTCTTGGACCACTTGACATTTGGCTGAATGCTTGCACTTGAAGATGATCCATCCTAGCTCACCTTGAGGGATTCCTTTGGAAGAGTTACAGGTAAAGAGGAGAAACAATCTGGATTTTCAATCTTGGTGAATTTTTCTATTACTGTAGATTAAAATGAGATCTTTAATGCTACTTTAATATGTTTTTGATGATTGCATTTCAGTTTAGGAAAAAGCATGAAAAAGAAGAATAAAATGTTTCCCCAGTAAGGGTTTTGTAGAACGTCCTCAGTGCACGTTTTCTGAATGGACCGTAGCAACTTTAGACTTTTACAAGCCCAGGTGAAAATTGCTGTGAGGACTCCTGTTTACGGACCTTAAAAAAGGATTCTTTATCTGTTAGTTCTTAATACTGCAGATCAGCTAAATATAGATTCTCAGAATCTTCTTAAATAATGAGCATTTGGCTAAATAAAATAATGTGTAGCACACCAGATTTTATCCTTAAAAGTGCACGTTGGCATATTATAGGTCTATTATACAAAATGCAGAATCGGAAAAAAAAGAATCAGTACTATGAAAATCAGTTACGAGGAAGGCACAGTGGTTGCTTTCCAGATTTCAGAATCAGGATTGTTTGAATTATTTTTACTTCAAAGTGTAAAAAAGGAGTTTTTATGGACAACTTTACAGTTACACGCAAACTCTTAATGCAAGAGACAGGCCTATTCTTCTTCATCCCAACAGACCTTTAAAGGTACTGAGGAGAATAAGAGTAAACGCCCTTCCCTTGTCCACCCTAAATGCCAAGAATTTCAAGAGTTACAAAAGAGGATGGGGGTGGGACAGATGCCCGTGGGAGACAGGTTTTCCTTTGTTCGTTGCAAAGAGCTAACACCTAGAAGGATCCCATATGGGCCCATATGCAGGTGAGAAAACCAGGCGTGGCAGTCATCTTTCTCATTCACAATGTAGGTTGTTAATTATACTCTCTGCTGCCTGTCAATATAATGTGAAATTTTCATTCCCCATTCAAGATAGAAAAAGTTGTGGCTGAAAATGTTAACATTTGCATTTTTATTTGTTGATTTATTTAAAGGACAGCCTCTCCTACAGCAATCCATCACTGAGTGACACCCAAATATGAATAATGTATTGTAGACTTGCAGTTACCGTGTGTAATAAGTGCTAGAGACAGTAAAGGAATGTTAACTATGTTGTAAATGTAATATTTATTGACTCATAAAGTTTATTGCTTTTGAGGTTCAATAATACTGACCATAGGACGTTAATATCACTTATCCTGATTTTAGCTGGGCACCTTTGTACGTAGAAATATTCATCTCTCTCATGCTAGCAAAATAAATATGTGACTTACAGCACAAGCAAAGAGGGCTCAATAGTGTTCTGTGCTGACAGCTGCAGCGCTCCTTTCTGTCCATTTCACTTCTGGCCTCCAGCACTGGTCACACACCCATGAGCTATCCAAGAGACGAAGCACAGTGGTCATCTTGGCACTGGCGGGTGGCACCACTGAACTAAACGGTGCCATGCATTTCTGCTTGGCTGGAACAGGCAACTCCCCACAGACTGCTCCACCTAGAGAGAAGACTAGAGGGGCCTTTCTCCCTGTCATTCTGAGTACCTGGTGGGGAGGCATGCCTTTGCTCAAAAAGAAAGTTGAACAGACATTTTTCCTGCCATGCCACTGAGTCAGGCTTTACCGATTGGACTTGATCCTCTAGTCTCCAATATGAAACCAGAGCTGAGCGGATTACCAGTGAATTTGTTATGAGCACAAATGTTACTGATAATTAACTCTTTTGTGCCTTCCAGAATTAGGTGTGCCCATTGCCAGCAATGGCAATACAGGAAATATATGAGACTCAGAGCAAAAGTAATGTTAATTAGCAACCATCAGCTGTAATTGTCATCTCCATTAAGATGCAGAATTATGTATTTCTTCGTTATAAATAACCTTTCTAATTGTACTTGATGTATGCCAATTTAATCAAAAAGTATACTTGCAACAGACAGATATTTGCATTAATGTGGCTTTGGATCTTCAAATGTTTTATTTCAACTGTAACTGAGAAAAAAGGTCTCTTGCAGCTGTATGTACCTTATAAGTTGGTGTCTTCCTAGAGGTATGTAGATCTGACACATTTTTTGGTAAAATGAAGACAGAAGCTTCTGGGGTTGTTCAATGGAACAAAAATCTTGTCACTTTTTAAAATACTGGTTGAGTTTCTGTCTCTCAGTCATATGACAACACAGTGATGCTTATTCCAAGCAGATAAACAGGGGCAAGTATTGTGCATGCAGCAACAGGATTACATTCTCGGTCCCACGAGTAAAAGGTTACTTATCAAACATATAGTGTGCAAATATTTTCCCCCATTCCGTAGGTTCCCTTTTCATTTTGTTGATAGTTTTGTTTGCTGTGCAGATGTTTTTGATTTTAATGTAGACCCACTTGTTTATTTTTGCTTTTGTTGCCTGAGCTTTTGGTGTAGCCAAAAGATCATTTGAAAGGCCAACATCAAGGAGCTTTTCCCCTGTTTTCTTCTAGGAATTTTACATTTTCAGGTCTTACATTTATTTAAATCTTTAATGCATTTTGAGTTGATTTTTGTAAGTAGTGTAAGATAAGGGTCCAATTTCATTCTTTTGCGTGTGGATATCCAGTCTTCCCAACACCATTTATTGAAGAGGCTATTCTTTCCCCATTGTGTAATTCTTGGCACCCTTTGAAAATTAGCTGACCATTTATGCTTGAGTTTATTTCTGGGTTTTATTTTGTTCCATTGGTCGCTGTGTATGTTTTTATACCGTACTGTTTTGATTACTATAGCTTGTAATATAGTTTAAAATCAGGAAATGTGATCCTTTAACTAGGTCTTCTTTCTCAAGATTGCTTTGGCTATTCAGAATCTTTCGTGGTTCCATTCGAATATTAAGATTGTTTTTTCTATTTCTGTGAAAAATGCCATTGGAATTTTGATAGAGATTGCATTGAATTTGTATATCATTTTGCGTATAATGGACTTTTTAACAATATTCTTCTAATCCACAGACACAGGATGTCTTTCCATTTTTTACATCTTCAGGTTTTCTCATCAACGTCTTACAGTTTCCAGTGTACAGATCTTTCACCTCCCTGGTTAAATTTATTTCTAAGTATTTTATTCTTTTTGAAGCTATTGCAAATAGGGTTGTTTTCTTCATTTCCTTTTCAGATAGATCATTGTTGGTGTAAAGAGATGCACCTGACTTTTGTGTGTTGATTTTGTATCCTGCAGCTTTACTGAATTTATTAGTTCTAACAGCTTTTTGGTGGAGTCTCTAGAGTTTTCTGCGTATAGAATTATGTCATTTGCAGAGATAATTTTACTTCTTCCTTAACAATTTGGATGCCTTTTATTTCTCTTTCTTGCCCTATTGCTTGTACTTCCAGTACTTTGTTGACTAGAAGTGGTGAGAATGGGCATCCTTGCCTTGTACTAGATCTTAGGGGAAAAGCTTTTCCCCATTGATTATGATGTTAGCCATGGATGTTTCATAAATGGCTTTTATTTTATTGAGGAAATTTTCTTCCATACATACTTTGTTGAGAGTTTTTATCATGAATGGAAGTTGAACTTGGTCAGAGAAGATGTACAAACGGCCAAAAGGTATATGAAAAGATTGTCAATATCACTAATCATCAGGGAAATGCATATCAAAACTGCAATGAGATATCACCTCACACTTGTTAAGATGGCTGTTATCAAATAGATAAAAGATAACACGTGTTGCCAAGGATGTGGAGAAAAGGGAAGCCTTGTACATTGTTGGTGGGAATGTAAACTGGGACAGCTATTATGGAAAACAGTATAGAGTTTCTTCAACAAATCAAAAATAGGACTACCATATGATCCAGCAATCCGTCTTCTGGGTATATACCCAAAGGAAATAAAATCAGTACCTCAGAGAGCTATCTGTGCTTCCATGTTTATTGCAGCATTATTTGCAAAGCCAAGATATGAGAACAACCTAAGTGTCCATCAACAGAAGAATGGACTATGGAATATTATGCAGCCTTAGAAAGGAAGGAGATCCTGCCATTTGCAACAACATGGATGAACCTGGAGGACATTATGTTAAGTGGAATAAGACAAACACAGAAAGAAAAATATTGCATCCATCTCACTTATATGTAGAATCTAAAAAGTCCAGATACATAGAAGCAGAGAGTAGAATGGTAGTTACCAGGAGTGGGAAAGTGGGGGAAATGAGGAGATGCTGGTCAAAGGGTACAAAGTTGCACTTATGTACGATGAACAAGTCTAAAGATCCAATGTGCAGCATGATGACTATAGTTAATAATACTGTATTGAATATTGGAAATTTACTAAGATTTCAGGTGCTCTCACCACACACACACACACAATGGTAACTATATGAGGAGATGATATATTAATTAGCTTGACTGTAGTAATCATTTCACTATGTATATTTATATCCAAACATCGTGTCATACAATTTAAATATATACAATTTTTATTTTTTTTTAAGACAGTTTTTTTTTATCTTTATTTCTATCTTAAGTAACTTGACATGAAAATCCAGGTGCTTCCAGCTCCAGTTATGATGGCATAGCCTTTAAAGTGGTAGAACAGCTGATGGCGTCTTGGTCTTTTGCCATGTCACGAAGAGGGACAAACTTTCTGCATTTGTCCCTCTTCATTCTCTGTGGATTAGGAACCAAGTCTTTAGCCCCTGGGCAGTTTACGCTCCATTTAGTTCCCCAAATCACATTGCCAGTAACCAATTACATTGTAGAGAAGGGATTATAACAGTGATCTGTTTTATCTCAGCAATAAAATTCTGGATTGACAACTGCCAGAGTATTCAATACCTACACAAGAAATGTATTTCTGTTATACTAGTAACGAAAATATGATGCTGAAAATTATAATTACTTGTTGACAATCCTTGGTATAGTGGTTTAGAGTTGACACAATGCTTTTAACATGCATTATCTCATTTAAATTGCACCCAAACCCTGTGAGGTAAGTAATAGTATTATCCTGTTTTACAATGAGAAAATGAGAACTGAGAGAAACTGAGTGACTGCCCAAGGTCACACAGTGAGGAAGCAGAAAGAGGACTTGAATTTAGCTCTTCTGATCCCAAATTTTAGTGTTTTGCCAGTATTCCATGCTGCCTGAAACTTGTATTTGGTTCTGAAGTATAAGCACAAAGCTGATAAAATTCCAGTGTAGGGCAGGAGTCAGACAAACATACTTTAAGAGTTAGAATTTGGGGGCCGGCCCCATGGCTGAGTGGTTAAGTTTGCATGCCCCGCTTCACTGGTCCAGGGTTTCGCAGGTCCAGATCCTGGGCACGGACGTGGCACTGCTCATCAGGCCATGCTGAGGCGGTGTCCCACATGCCACAACTAGAAGGACCCACAGCTAAAATATACAACTATGTACCAGGGGGATTTGGGGAGAAAAAGCAAAAAAGAAAAAAGAGTTAGAATTTGTTTTTATAACTTGATAGGAAGAAACCTGGTCTTACAGAGCAGGGAACATGCTGTAGTTCCATTATACACAACAGCCAAATTGTTGTGTATGCACAAACAACACTTTCTTGCACTTGTGCCCAGGATCCTAACTGCAACAAAATAGTTTTTTAAAAAATCAGACTGTTTTGTCACCTGTACACTAACACAGATATCTTAAATACTCAACCAGATTCCCTCATGTGCCTAGCAGAGGAAATGATAATGTGTTATTCTCCCAAAGGTAGAGAGGAAGGAGCTAAACTAAAACTCAAACCAGAGCCCATGGGCACTACGTTGATTTGTGCAGTAGGTTTGAATAGGAGACCTCACTGCCTCTATGTAATGGAGTATGTGACTGATGACCATATATGTCGATGCTAGCTACTATTCACTGAATGCCTGTTGTGTATCAGGTATTGTGTTGGGCATGTGCAGATATATCCATTTATAATATATGTTCATACGAATTGCATATCTTTGTAAAGCTTTTTTAAATGACTGTTAAAACTCGGTTTCACAGTATTACATAGAATTTCTTCTTAGATTGTTCAAGTGACTGCCTAAAATGTGGGTTGTTAGGCCAAGAACTATCATTTTAGCTTTATCTGCCCTCAGAGTAACAGTTTACACACTGCACAAATCAAACTAGCATTTCCTATAACATTCCCATTTCAAATATATTGTAAATAACAAAAACAACCTAATGAAATGATGCGCATAAACTGATAATAAGAAGGAATAATCTGAAAACTTCAGAAAAGAATATATTGAATATGTAAAAGAAAATATGAAGTTATAAATATGCCTCTCTGTCTTTCATTTTTAATCAGGAGGAGGAAATACCCAGCCATTCAAAAGGGTTTTTGTTTAAGTTGGGCTTTTAACTTGGAATTCCCTGCCAGCAAGTGCATTACTAACAAGAACAGTCGAATGCATGGAAATTCTTATGTGTTTGATGAAAAGATGTTGCTTTTAATTAAGCCATGATGTTGGGCCATTAGCATAATTCCCACTGTTAAAAGCCATTAATACAATCATCCATTCCTCTTGCTCACAATGCTTGTAGAGTGTGTAAGTTAAGAAAACAGAAACAAATAGGCTGAGTAGAAATAATAAAGGCAGAGCGTAATTTTAAGAAATGAATTTAGCTTGAGGAAGCTTGCCAAGGCATTCTTACCATAGGAAGCACATACTGTACAGGGAAAATGTATATTACAACAGCTTATATTTACAAGTCACTTAGAATTGTAGTCCTTTGGCTTCAGGAAGTCTGTCTATGTTCTGGGTGAAAAGATTATAAGAGTTATTTTATTGTTCACACTTTTTTATATTTTCCAAATGTTCTACAACAATGAGGTAGTGCATAATTTTTAAAAATATGTTTTAAAAGAAAACAAAGGGGACACAGTTGTAGGAGGTAAACCCATTTCAAAGTTTTAGACCCTGTAGTTCCAAGTAGTTGCAAAAACCCTAAGGTTACCCTTGGAACATATGACATAAATATGTTATTTCTTTGTTGAGGCAGCAGTAGGTGAAGGTTATGCTTCCATGGTGAGTCCTCTCTAGGGTACTGAACTCTGAAAAATGCTATGATTAGTGACATCTGTTCAGTATTGCCAGCTCCTATCATTTCATGGTTTTTAGCCTCATGAACTGCTGTTTTAGAGTTGTTCATTTGGTCCAAGGTCATCAAATTCCCTTAACTTCAATGTTAAGAAATATTTGTTGAGTGTCAGTTACTGTTCTAGGCACTTTAATGCTTTTGTAAAAATTCTCTTATATAGGTTACCTAATGTAATCCTCAGAACCATGGGAAAGTAAAGCGCAAAGAGGGGGTTATAGAACACTTAAGAGCCCAGGTGGACTAATTATAACACCTAGGTTTATAGGCCTAGGTTTAAATGCTTGCTATGTAGTTTTGAACAAATCATTTAGTTTAATCTATAAAATGGGGATAATAATATCTCTTTCATAGGCTTGTCATGATGATTAAGCAAGATAGTTCACATAAAGTCCTTAGCACAGTCTTGGTATATGGCTAAATAGTAGTTGTCATGTAGAACTTCCCAAGATCACACAAGCAATAAGGGATATAACTTTGGACCTTGCTCTTACAGTTCCAAACTCTGTGTGTTCCCTCACACAAGGTTAGGAATAGGGTTAGGTCCATCATAGAGGCAGGTGATAGGGTTGTATTTTTTAATATTCACCTTGCAAACATGCCTGTTACTTTACCTCTCTAAGCCTGATTCCTCCTCTGAAAATAAGAACATTAATTACTACCTTACAAATTTACTCAGAGGATTAAGTGCGACTAGGTATGCAAAGCCCTTAACTTGGTGCAGGCCGTAGTGTGCACTCAGTGTTAGCTCCCTTCTTCTGTGCTCTGGGCAACAAGACCTGTTTGGGCACCTAGAACAGTGCATGCAAATGATACTAGCCCATCTGCCAAATGTACAGGCTGACAGTGCTCTGCAGAAATATGACTTAGAAGCGAACGTTAATAACTTTGCCTTCAAAAGATTTTTCTTGTGCAATATTGGCAAATTTTTCTAATGTCTTAAAATATTCTCATTTGTTTTTCTTCCAAATAGAGGAGAGTGGGGAGTAAAATTCTTGGCTAGATAGTAGAGTTAGAATTTAATGCTGCGTTCCTAGGACTTCTGTTTCTAGGATCACTCCAGGCCTCATTGGAGTTACTGATAATGGATTTCTTCCTCATGGTAGCCCTTTTTAAAAATTCTGAAAGAGTTTAATTCCCTTCTGAGCAGTGGTTCTAAAATCTATCTGCATGTTGGAATCACCTAAGAATCTTTGTAAGGGTACCTATTGCCGGGCCTCATCCCAGATTAATAGAATCAGAATTCCCAGGAATGGGCCGCAGCGGTGTGTATTTTTTATTCTCTCATGTGACTCTGATGTGCTTGGTCTAAGGACACACATTTGGAAGCCCCTGCTCTGAACCTGCACATCTTCCCTAACCCCAGCACACCAACATTCTCCCTTTCTTCTTTTTTTTTGTTTTTATAAATTTATTTCCATCTTTTTTTTTTTTTTTTTTGAGGAAGATTAGCCCTGAGCTAACTACTGCCAATCCTCCTCTTTTTGCTGAGAAAGACTGGCCCTGAGCTAACATCCGTGCCCATCTTCCTCTACTTTATACGTGGGACGCCTACCGCAGCATGGCTTTTGCCAAGCGGTGCCATGTCCACACCCGGGATCCAAACTGGCAAACCCTGGGCCGCCAAGAAGTGGAACGTGCAAACTTAACCGCTGTGCCACCAGGCTGGCCCCAATAAATATTTTTGAAAACTGCAAAATGTTTCTACTGATGTAAAGACTGTAGGTCACGTGGCATTGACATTTATTCAAACCAGAAGGTTTCCTGCTAGGATTGTAGCGTTGTTTCATTTCTTCAGTGGAGTCTTTTGTATCAATGTGAAAATTTTAATTTCATGCCCTGCAGACTACACAGTCTTTTGTGCTCTCTCTGCTCCTGTTGTTGCATAAAGGGTAAATCCCTGTGGCACGTTCATTTTAGATTGAAAAAAGTAAAGTTGATCCATTTACGATCTCAAAACAAAGACAGATAAAAATCTGTTGGCAAAAAGCTGTTATTTAAGGAAAAAAAGAATTTTTTCCAGCTCATATGGCTTTTCATATGGATGAGTATGGGCTCAAGGCTCAAAAGAGGGAAAAACCTCTCTGTTAACATTGGCTGCTGGTACCATTTCATTAGTACAGATTATCAAGAATTTTCTAATTGAAACACAAGATATCCTCAATTGTTTGTGTATAAAAAACAATCAGACTGGGGCCAAGATCTTTTTTTAACCAGTCACTGCTGGCAAAAAAATTAAAATCTCTTCTTCATCAGAGGTTTAAGATCAAAGATATCACAGAATTATTGAATTATAACTTAATACCATAAACTATTTAACATTAACTTCTAAGAAATAATTCATGAACCCTTATAATAATTGTGAAATACTGTGTGCTCTCTAATGAACTATTTCAAATTTACTTTCTTGCCACCACCTTCAGCCTATGGTCCTAAAGTCAGATTTAAACTGCTAAATTAGGTTAATTGGCTGTGACTGGGCACCCAGCACTGGCCCCCTCCTAATACCACCATCCGTAATCCTTTTTAGAGGGCTGTGTATAGGGATTAGGGAGGATCTGTTCAAGAATCTGTTGGCTAATAAGTTTTTAAGGAAACTGACACCAGCGATTGGCAGCTATCACTTAAGCACTTATGCATATTTGGGACAATTGCAGTGGTAATACAGATTTTTTAAAGTAATGTTTAAATTACCTATAATCCTACAACCCACTGTATACATTGTATATACCACTGTTAATATTTTAGTATTTAGTATATTTCCTTCCAATCCTTTTTTCTTTCACTTCTTATACGTTTCTCTTTCTTTAGACTAAATTTTTCTAAATTGAAAAATACCTGAAAGTTTAAAAGGCAAAAGTCTTTTGTGTTAACCGTTCCATGAATAAATAAGAAAGAGGTAGGTGGGAATTAGCAGTGCTAAATAAAATTTCCTAGATTGGCCTGTTAGCAAGGTTCAATGTTGGAATGAAAATGTACATGTTTCTCCCACAAGTTTCCTCAGGAGTACTACAATGTGATTGTGTTTCCAATAAAACTTCTCTCCTTTTTCCTTCTTTTTTGGATCTATGCACAAATTTAATCTGAATTATAAATCATTGTTATAAAATGTATGGTATATTCTAAAAGAAGACTCCTACATCTATCTTGATGAGAAAAATGTGTATTAAGGTTAAATCATGCAATTAGAATGAATTTCTTTGTAGAGGAAAGAATGATTAAATGGAATCTTCCTGATTAGGAGTAATGCAGGACAAAGGCATTTCCTGGAGGATGCCTCTCAGACTTGCTGGTTGCCTTGCTACTTTATCTGCTTCCAGAAGCAGAGACAGCTTTGGTGAACCAGATTGCTTCACCTTCCAGGCATCCTTAGTTTGAGCTAAGAAAGAATATTATTCTCTTGCTCTGAGCCTCTCTTGGGACACCAAAATAATGTTGGCTTTTCACCTCAGCATATCCCATTTATTTATTCTTTTACCTCCTTCCTTCCGTTTATCATTGATTTTGACCCAAACAAGAGATGTCGGGTTCAATTACTATGCTGGCCTAGTGCCAACTATAATGAGCCGAGAGATCCTGGCCTTCCCATCAATCTTCATCAGATTCAATCTTTTTTACTGACATCTCTTGTATTTCAATATCAAATTCATTGGGCTTTTCCTTGTCATCCAATTTTCTGAAGTCTTCCAAGCTGGGATAGATGGTTGATCTCCCTGGGTGTTTTTACTGCCAGAGCACTGGGGAAACCCAGTGAGTCTCCCAGTCTTGGTAATGCTCTGTTAAAACTCTGGTTTCTTCCCCATCAATTTCTGATTTTTCCATTCCATATGTTTACAGCAACCAAAATATTTCTACCCTATGTGGCTACTCTTGTTTCCTCCTCTGTTGACTCCCCTTCCTTTTCTCCCTTTCTACAGACTACTATTTTCTAGCATCGGTAAACCCTATGAAAGGAAATTGGGACAGTAAATCAGATAGAGTTTCCTATGCTGTATATTATCTCCACTCCTGCCCCCAGTAACAACGTAACATGGGGGTAATATTAGGTGCACTCAGATCACATCTTTTATTGTGGTCTGGGTGAGAGGCGTATTCATTGGGAGAACATCCTGGTTACCATAACGCCAATCCAACGTGGCTTACATTCACAGCATATCAGCTGCTTCACCTGCAGTGTTCTGTTTTGCATTTAATAGGAAAATTGGGAAGTTTCCTTTTTCAGGATACACATTGTGTGTTGTTGTCCTTATTCACCCCAAAAGGCTGGATATTCCCTCATCTCTAATTTTCATCCAAGGTGTCATAGACTATGGCCAATTGGGAGTCTTAAATTAACCCAAACATGCCTCTCCATGCAGCTGTATCCAGAATTAGGGAAACAGTCTCTGAGTTCACAATCCTGACAAACCGCTTAAGTGATGACTCTTCTGGGAGCTATCTGTACTTATCAACAAGAGGGTGAGCACTTGAACTGTATATCTGTTTCTACTGTTTTATGATTTTGCCCTCTGTCAACCTGTATCACCTTCTTTGTGACCAGAGGATGGAAGGGGATTATCGACTATGTTAAACTGGAAGAATCTCAGGTCTCTTCCTTCCAGAGAATTCCTGTTTCAGCTTATTCACAGTTCCAGTCTCCCAGCTTCAAGTGTGACCCTGAGAACAAACAGAATGCCTTAATCTCCACCTCATTCTGTCCCCGCTAAAGCAGCCCTAAACGTCTGGTTTTACTTAAGCCTAAAGACAACAGCCTGTGGCACACACATAGAGAAATTGTGTCGGGGAAGGGGCGGGAGCTCTTTCTTTTCTGTTGGGTTGTTCTCCCTAATAGGTTCATATAAAGGTTATAAAGTCCATCTATCCATATTGTCTCTCTTTGAAAGTACAAACAGTCATAAAACAGAACACTACCGTTCAGTTTTGTAATCTTAAATTTCAGACAATGCACTGATGAATTATTTATGTTATAGAATGCATTTTCAAGAATGTGTAGCATAAAATGGAATGAATGCATATCTATACGTGCCCTGAACTTTCTAAAGTGCATGCTGATATATCAGGGTGATCATTTTGTAATATAAATAAATGTCGAATCACTATGTTGTACACCTGAAACTAATACAATATTGCATGTCAACTATACTTCAATAAAAATAAATAAAAATAAAGAGCATGCTGATAAACAGGGTACCTAGCATCCCTCTGGCCTGGGAGAATTTACAAAGCAAGCACTCCTACTCCCAGTTTTGGTTTCTGCATAATGTTCTCCGGCAGTTAGCTTACTGCTTTTCCTGCTGGAGCCTAGCAGGGAACATCCTTTGACTCCAAGCTAACAGTTCTTTTCTCTCAAGATAACCAACATTGTGGTCTATTAATTTTACTTGTTGTGCTGGCTCCCAGCCGTATAAATTAGGCTTTAATTCATAATTAGTAGGAAGTTACAATTCCATAGAAAAGAGAACATTCTATATTAAATGGCCATTATCTAACATCATGATTTCACAAAGTGATTAAGATGCTAGAAAATAATTAAGATATCTTGTTTTCCAATACTTAAAAGTATCAGCATGGGGAACAGGGATGGTAATTTCTTTTAATCTGTGTGTATCTCCTGCTGCAAGGACAGAAAGAAAAGAAATTCTCCTTAAGTAATTTCATTTTTATAGTTTCACAAATTATCAGATTTGCCCAAGTTTGCTTTTCAGATCAGTATCTCTGAGAGCAAGTACGTTACTTGCCTAGTAATAGTCTTTTACCCAAACTCACAAAGAACAACAACAAAAAGCCAGGAGTAGGTATCTCATGAACTTTGAATGATGGGCATTGTTGAAGAAGACTGAGTGACCTCCGGAAGGCTGTTTCTGTTGATGATAATATCTTTGTGTGAAGACTTTACTCAGGGCTGATAGCCAGGAGAGAAAATGATACAGGTCCACAGGCCCTCATCCAAAACCCTTGGAGCCAAATATATTGCAGAATTCACAGTTTTTTTAAGGTAACATGTTGCATATACTATATGGAATACAGCATAATGTATGACTATTCACATTAAATGGAATAAACAACAAGTGTAAATAGCCCCATCTCAGCTCAGGTCAGATTCTGCTACCAAATAAGTTTGGGTTAGGTCAAATGTTGCTACCAAAAAAGGCTATGAAAAAGCGTTCAGTACTCTTAACATTTCACAGTTACAGGTAAGGCTTATAAGCCCACGTCACCACTCGTGGACATTTTTAAGTATTCCTAAATGCAGGAATCTCTATAAAGGGAAATGTCTCTGCTCTCCTCTAAATCATTTCTTCATGTTGTTCTAGATAAAATGCTTGGCTACACAGATTACAGGAGGAACCCATTAAGATATTTCAGGTATAGTTGGGTTAAATAGTCACTTGTCAGAGAGCACTGAACTAGATTGTTTTTATAATTACTGTCTTATTCAAGAAGTACAAGTTTATAGGGATATTTAGTGAAAAGTACAGTTTTCTCACACCAACCGTCTCCCAGCCAGACACATACCCTCCTTGCATGTAACTATTACCAGTTTCCTGTGTGTCCTTTCTGGGATAATTATCTATGTACAATCTTGGCTATGTGTATGAATGTGTGACTGTAGGACTGCCTTGTTCTTTTAAATCCATACAGTGTCCCTCTGTATGGATGTGCACTCATGCATTTTACCAGCCCACTAGTGAATGGATATTTGGGTTATTTCTAGTCTTTTATGATTGCAAACACTGCTGCAATGAATATTCCTATGTATGTCATTTATTACGTGTGAGAATATCTATAGGCTAAATCCCTAGAAAATCAATTGGGGGTCACAGCTAGGTTCATTATAAATTTTGATGGATATTGCTAAATTGCTTCAATGGAAGTTGTACAACTTACGTTCCCACTTGCTATATTTGAAAGTGCCTATTTTATTGTACCTTCAAGAGTGTAATCTAAAAGTTTGATTCTTTGCCAGTCAGAAAGGTGAAAATGGTATCTTGTAGTTCTAATTAGCATTTCTCTCATTATGAGTGAAGTTTTATATTTGAGTCATTTATATTTTCTACAAACTATTGTTCTATCTTTTGTCCGTTTTTCCACTGAGTTGTTAGTCTTTTTCTTTTTGACTTATAAAGTGCTCTTTACATAAGAAAAAAATGTAGCCCTTTTTGCAATATATCACAAATATTTTTCCCAGCTTATCTTTTATCTTTTGACTTCGGTTGTATGGCTTTTTTTTCTATGCAGAAAAGTCTCCCATGCAAATGATTTTTTCAGGTCCCTTTCAGTTGGTTCTACCTTTGATTTGTCTAATTTCACTCTGCGTTCGTCTCTGTTGTAGTTTATGATAGTTTTTAGTGGCACATTTATCCAGAGTTTTCTCTGATCCTTCTATCTAAACTCTCTTTCTCTGTGTACATCCTGCTTCCTAACAACAATTTAAAAAATAATAATAGTAACAACTTTCTTTTATTGAGCACTTATTATATGCCAGGCATAGTGCTAAGCACTTTATATACATCATCATAATTCCTCAGAAAGATAGACATTGTTTTTACCCTCATTTTACATGAAGCAACTAAAGTTCAGAAAAATTAAGCAACTTGCCCAATCACATAGTTAGAAAATGGTAGAGCCAGGATTCAAATATAGTATCTGGCTTCAGAGGCTGAGCTCCTACCACTACCTTGAATGTGATGTTTTTATGAAGAATATTAATTTGGAGCTATTACCAGAAATACTATAGTACAGTTATGTTTATCCCTTTAAGGATAACTAAGAAATTATTCGCTTTAAATAACAATTCAATCTTCAGGAATGAAGATTCCCAAATTCTTCCATAGTTATTCACATTTTACTGCTTGTTTTCTCACTGGTGTCTGAAAAGCCATGACTCTCAAAATAGATAAAACAGGATGGTCATCTGTTGGAAGTACATATACATGTGAATTTAGCCCAACCGATTGTCCTACTTTTCTGAAACTGTCTAGCTACAGTTTTGTTTAAATGATAATGACTCAACAGAGTGACAGTTTCATCATCTGGATCCACTTTTTAAAGCCCCAGCACAATAGATGATATTAACTTCGTTGATCTGGAGGTTGGAACCACAAAACTGGCATAGAGACAGGAGTTAAACTTTTGGCCAACAGAATTTCAGTTTAACTGGCTCTGTAGAACTAATGTTAAGACCGAAGAGAACCCATAGGAACTCTTGACTTCTCCCGTCCCTGTGCCAGAGTGAGGCCTAAGTTCTCCACGCCTTGCTCATAGACTGTGGGGAGTGGTTGGCATGAATGCAAGAAAAGAGTGCTTATCACACGGGGATCACTGATACCTATCTAATTCAGTATGTCAGAAAGGAAGATAGATACTAGATCTTTATGAACCTGGCTAGATTATGGCTAATTTATGGTAAAAACAAACCTAATTTGAGCTATTTTATCTGGGATTTCCTCAACCCTTCACTGTGTCTTGCCATTTTATTTCTGTTCACTGAAACAAGTTATGTTGATGTTATCTTGCATGAATGCAGTAGAAAGGAAGTTCAAGAAAAGCATACTTGTGGGGCCAGCCCTGTGGTGGAATGGTTAAGTTCGTGCGCTCCACTTCAGTGGCCCAGGGTTTCACTGGTTCAGATCCTGGGTGTGGACATGGCAACACTTGTCAGTCCATGTTGAGGTAGTGTCCCACATGCCACAACTAGAAAGACCCACAACTAAAATATACAACTATGTACTGGGGGGATCTGGGGAGAACAAGCAGGGAAAAAAAAAAGAAGATCAGCAGCAGTTGTTAGCTCAGGTGCCAATCTCCCAAATACTGATTTTTTTTCCTTAAGATAACAGAACAGGAATACTAAATACAAAATTTAGCTTGAGCAAAGTAATGAAAACTATGGGGGTTCTTTTTAGTTTTGTTTGTTTTTTCTTTTTTCCTTTCTTTCTTTCTTTTCTTTTTTTTTTTTTTTTTTGGTGAGGAAAATTGACCCTGAGCTAGCATGTTGTTAATCCTCCTCCTTTTGCTGGAGGAAGATTGGCCCTGAGCTAACATCTGTGCCAATCTTCCTCTTTTTTGCATGTGGGACACTGCCACAGCATGGCTTGATAAGTGGTGTGTAGGTCCATGCCTGGGATCCAGACCTGCAAACCCCAGGCCACCGAAGTGGAACGTGCAAACTTAACCACTATGCCACCAGGCCAGCCCCTGGGGATTCTTTAAAATGAGAGCAATGGCACGTCCATAAAGTAGAACACTGCCACAGTTTACAAGACATAGGTAGATCTACATGCACTGTTGTGGCTCGCTTTCCAAACATTCTAAGTGAAAAAACAGATCATAGATCAGTGCATCAGCATGGTTCAATGTAAGTTTTAAAATACCTATGTGTCTATGCATGTTGATTTGTATATGCACATATACACATGTAATTGTACAAAAAAGATTCACTAAACTGGTAACAGTGATCTCTAGGAAGGGTGATGGGTTTGCATTTGGGTGGAGGACAGAATGTTGAGGGGACTTTCCTTCTTTGTATAATTCTGTACATTTGAATTTTTATAATGAAAATATTTTTATATTATTTAAACAATTAAAAACTTTTTAAGAAAGTAATTGTAACCGGGTAGTTTCATTTATTATTTATTGAGTACTTGACATTAAGGATACAATAGTTCTTCCCTCATATTGTTTCCAGTGTAATGAGGGAGACAGATATTAAACAAATAAACCCTTAGAAATAAATAATTATGAATTGTGATAAATGCTATGAAGGAGAAGAGCAGATTATTATGAGAAGAAAAGTAACTGAGATAGTCCAATTCAGACAGTGGGGTTAAGGAAGGCCTTTCTGAAGTAGCGATATTTCAGTTGATATCTGGTAGGATGAGTAACAGTTATCCAGGAGAAAAATAAGTAGATGGTTGATATTCAAGTGTTTATCTTGTTATTATTCTTAACTATACATAAATACTATATATGTTCATCTGTATTAAAAAGTAAAAAAGAGAGAGAGATTGAGAGAGGAGAAACATTCATAAGAGGTGAAACAGTAGATATGAAGGTCTTGAGGCAGGAAGTAACTTGTCCATTCCAGAAACAGAAAAAGACCGTTGTGGCTGGAATGTAATGAGTGAGGCAGCGAGTCGTGGGAAACAAGAAGGGAGAAGCCGGCAGGGGAACAGGACTTCAGGGTTTTGCTGCCTGTGTTAGGGTATTAGTCAGCGTTCTCCAGAGGAGCAGAACTGAGAGAGGGAGAAGGGGAAGGAGGAAGAAGAGGGGGAGGGAGGGTGGGAGGCGAGGAGCAGGAAAAGGAAGAGGAGGAAGAGGGGTGGAAGGGAAGGAGGAATGGTTATTTTAAGGAATTGGCTCATGAGTTGTGGGGCCTGACAAGTCTGAAATTCATAGGGCGGGCTGGCAGATTGGAAATTCAGGTAAGAGTTGATTTTTGCAGTCTTGATTCTGAAATCTAAAGGGCAGGCCAGCAGGCTGGAAACTCAGAATATCTATGTTGCATTCTTAAAACAGAATTCCTTGTCCTTTAGGAAACCTCAATCCTTGCTCTTAAGTCCTTCAACTAATTGGATGAGGCTCACCCACATTGTGGAGGATAATCTGTTTTACTTAAAGTCAACTGGTTGTAAATCTTAATCACATCTATAAAATATTTTCACAGCCACATCTGGGCTAGTGTTTGACCAAACAGCTGGGCACCATAACCTAGCCAAGGTGACACATAAAATTAACCATCACATTGCCCTTGTGAGCTGTTTTGTACTTTAAGTGCAAAGGGATGTCCCAGAAGGGAATTGACAGAATCTGTTTCGAGTTGGTAAAAGTACACTCTGGCTGCTCTGTGGAGGGGAGCAAGAGTGAAATGGGAAACCACTGAGGCTGTTGGAGTTATACAGGTGAGAGATGATAGTAACTGGGACCCAAGGGTTGAAATGGCATAGGAAGAATGAAAACCTTAATATGTTTAGGAAACGGAACCAACAGGACCTTATAGAGAAGAGGGCAGTAAACAGAGGGAGCTATCAAGGATGACTCTAAGATTTTTGGCTTCAGAAATGGAGTGGATGATAGAGCTTTTTTTTTTTTTTAAGATTTTTTATTTTTTCCCTTTTTCTCCTCAAAGCCCCCCAATACATGGTTGTATATTCTTCGTTGTGGGTCCTTCTAGTAGTGGCATGTGGGACGCTGCCTCAGCATGGCTTGATGAGCAGTGCTATGTCGGCGCCCAGGATTCGAACCAACAAAACCCTGGGCCACCTGCAGCGGAGCGCACGAACTTAACCACTCGGCCATGGGGCCAGCCCCTGGATGATAGAGCTTTTAATGAAATGAGAAAACTGGGAGAGGAGGAAACAGATTTAGCCATGAAAGAAGGGGTAGGTATGGGGCAAAGACGAAGGCTTTGGTTTAGGGAAAGATAAGTTTGAGATTTGTGCTTACTTGTCTGACATGTAAGGACACAATGAGGTTACTGATATTTCATATCTGGCTAGTGTGTCTTGTACTACTGATGCCTCTGTTATCCTTCTTATTAGTTAATCCTTGATGTTGATTTGAATCATATTAATACACATTTTTTAAAAACTTGATTATTCGCCTCTGAGATCTGTTTCACCCTACAAATGTCTTACTTGTCCTTTTTCTCCCTGAGAAACTGGAAGTGTGGATTGCCATTACATGGATAGCATGCAGCTTTCTTCTTGTAACTGTAATCTGGGTATTTTGGGAAATAAACGTGTTATGTTCTGGCACATTCAGAATGCGAATCTTAAGTATATTTCCAAAAACGTTACTAAACCCTAAGCAAAATAATTAATATTTGCAGTTAAGGTTAAATACTTCCAGTGGCAAAAGCTGAATACCATAAGGAAGCAAGATACCTTCTTAAAGCATATTCTTAAAGCGTGATTTTGAAATTCAGGTCAAGATCCTAGCAGAATGCTTCCTCTTTGAACCAAGATGTAACAGGGATTGGATTTATCCTCCCACCTGAAACAACTAAACACACCAAATATATGAAACAACTGTTTTCAAATATTGTACATCAAGGACAGTTCTCCTTTAAAGAGAAGGAATGAATGAAGTTAACCCTACAATTACATTTCCGGACCACAATTCAGGAACCTCAGTGGAGCCCAACAAGTTCACTGACTTGAGGAGGCAGAGTTGGGAGTCTGAGGGAGGCCAAGGTGACTAGTGTTTGCAGGCAGAGTACTGGATAGGAGAGAGCTACAAAAAGAGAAAGCTCTAGATATCTATAGGGTATCTAAAGTGCTTAGAGAGCTGGCCTTGGGAGGAACATCAATAGTTGATTTAAAAACAAGGCAAATGACTTCAGGTGGTTTTTCTTGATTCTTGATGAATTGACTGATGTTACAGATATTGTTCAGTTGGAGTCAGTGCCAGGTGCCAAGTCAGTGCCAGTGACTGAAGAATTACCCTTTGTGAATAGTTTATGTGGAATAATTACAAGCAAGAATATTTTCAAAGAAGTTGAGAAAATCCTATTTCAGTACAACCTGAAGTGGAATCTGCTAGGATGTATTACAACTGACGGTGGTAAAATTATGTATGGTGCTGAAAAAGGCCTAATTAACCAAATGTACGGAGCTTGTGAAAACGTAAGATATTTAAAGCTTATGGTTATTCATTGTGTTATTCAGCAGCAGCTACTGTGAGGAAAATATTGGAATGTATCATGTGTATTGAGTCAGTAGTGTCAATGGTAAACTTCACTTGCTCTCATAGACTTAACCATCATCAGTTCCGTGAATTTTTGTCGGCTGTAAAGGATGAATGTCCTGACTTGCTACCCACTAGTTCAATGGCTTAGAAGTGGTAAAGATTTTTGTGATTTTTTTGAATTTCATGATTTTTTTGAAGACTGAGATTGAAACTTTTCTGAACAAGAAAAATCCCCTTCAACTCCTATTGTTGAACACTGAATCACGTTGAAAATTAGGTTTTGCTGCAGACTTGACAATTTTTCTTAATGAATTCAACCTAAAATTACAAGGCAAAACAGATGTTTATATACAAACTTGTACTGTGGTAGTCATTTCAACAACTAACCTTGTTTGAATCACAAGTAATATCAAGTTGTTTTATATACTTTCCATGCTGTCAAAAGTTAAAACAAGAAGTGAGACCTCCATTCTCTCACAAATTTGTATTGGATATATCTTCTGAGCTCAATCTACAGTTCCAGGAATGTTTTTCTTTCTTTCTTTCTTTCTTTCTTTTTTTTGGTCAGGAAGATTGGCCCTGAGCTAACATCTGTTGCCAATCTTCCTCTTTATTTATTTATTTATTTATCTATTTTTCTTCCCAAAGTCCCAGTACATAGTTGTATATCCTAGTTGTAGGTCATTCTAGTTCTTCTTCGTGGGATGCCGCCACAGCATGGTTTGATGAGTGGTATGTAGGTCTGTGCCCAGGATCCGAACCAGCAAACCCTGGGCCACCGAAGTGAGCACACAAACTTAACCACTACGCCACTGGGCTGGCCCCAGGAATGTTTTTCTAACTTGGATGTAAATGCAAAGGGTATTCTATGTTGGAGAATCCATTTAACTGTGCAGTTCTATATAACCATCAATTGGAGTGATTAATGTTCAATGTAATGACATGCTACATGGCAAACATTGGGAAGAATCTAATAGAATTCTATATATTGTCAATTAAAATCATATGCTTGTGGGTTAATATCACTATTTGACAATACCTGTCTGCATGAAAAGATATTTTTGCAGATGAATTATATAAAAAATCTCTTTACAGATCAGCATTAACAGATGAACATTTTCAATTTGGATGATAGGGAACATTAGCTTTGCACACTAATTAAGTGAAATTATCTTCTCTCCTACCCCTCAAAAAAATAATTCCACTCTTCTCATTATAAGACCTGAATGAAAAAAAGTATGCACAGTTATGATTCCATTTTTAATTTTGTCAGTAAAAAATATTGTGGAATTAATTTCTCCCTTGTTATATGAGTACCTTCTCATTTTGCCACATGGCCAGCAAAGCCTAAAATATTTACTGTTTGGTCCTTTACAGAAAAACTTCTGACTCCTTCCCCAGACAGCATACCATAGCCACTGCCAGGGTCCCACACTGTCCACTGAGTAAGGCATACATGAAACTGATTCAAATAGCACTACAAATGCTTTGAAAACTTAACTGACATTATAACAACACTTCACAGAAGACAGGTTGGAACTGTGACCTGAACCACTCCTGGTTGAATGCCTGCTACAACAGAACAAAACAAAGCAAAATCAACAATATCCTTAGAATTTAAACAAAACCCAGAGTCTCATGACATAATAGTCAAAATGCCCAGGACATGATCCAGAATTACTTGGCTATGAAGAACCTTGAAAATCTCAACTCACAAGAGAAAAAACAATCAATAGATGCAAACCAGAAGTGACACAAATGTTGGAATTATCAGACAACTTTAAAGCAGCTGTTATAACTGTGCTTCATGAAGGAAGGGCAAATACTCTTCAAACAAATGGAAAGATAGAAAGTCTCAGCATAGAAATAGAAGATATAAAGAACCAAATGGATATTTTAGAACTGAAAGATTAAAATACTGAAATTTTAAAATCCACTGGATGAGCTCAATATCAGAAAAAAGATCACAGAGGGAAAAGTCAGTAAACTTGTGGGGAAATCAGTTGAGATTATGCAGTCTATACAACAGAAAGAAAAAAGATTGAAAAAAAATTTAAACAGAGCCAAAGGGACCTATATGAGAATACCAGAAAGAGGAAAAAGAGCATAAAGTAGAAAAATATTAGAAGAAAATTTCTCACATTTGGTGAAAGACACAAGAAGATTCAAGAAGCTCAGCAAACCATAAGCAAGATAAACTCAAAGAAATCCTCTCCCAGACACATCATAATTAGACTTGTGAAAACTAGAAACTGAAAAGATAATGGAAGTTGCCAGAGAAAATTGACGTTTGTCATATAGGAGAACAACAATTTGAATGACTATGTATTTCTCATAAGAAACCAAGAATAGAAAGAGTGCAACATTTTTAAAGTTGAGGGAAAAGAACTGCCAACCCAGAATTCCATATCCAGTGAAAATATCTTTGATGAATAAAGGTGAAATGAAGACATTTTCAGATGAAGGAAAACTGAATTCATCACCAGCAGACCTGCTCTAAAAGAAATGCCAAAAGTACTTGAGATGAAAGATTGGAAAAGGATAAATAAAACTGTCCTTATTCACAGATGAAATGATTGCCTACAGAAAATCCCATGGACTCTACAGAAAAGTTCCTACAACTAAAGGAGTTTATAAGGGTTGCAGGATAAAAAGCCAACACACAGGGGCTGGCCCTGTAGCTGAGTGGTTAAGTTCGCGCGCTCCGCTGCAGGCGACCCAGTGTTTTGTTGGTTCGAATCCTGGGCGCGGACATGGCACTGCTCATCAAACCACGCCGAGGCAGCGTCCCACATACCACAACGAAGAATATACAACTGTGTACTGGGGGGCTTTGGGGAGAAAAAGGAAAAAATAGAAAAATCTTTAAAAAAAAAAAAAGCCAACACAAAATTCAATAGTGCTTCTCTGTACTAACAATGAACAATTGGAAACTGAAATTAATACAACAATGCCATTTACAAGATCTGCAAATCATGGAACAGTCTATCTTTAAGTTATTTAATGTGCTCCATGTATGGTATAAGACCCATACAACTGTATACTTCCACTTTCCCCCTCCCAGCCTTTGTGCTATTGTTATCATACATTTACCTTATACATATCTTATAAACTCCACTTTGTGTCCTTCCACATTTCTATCTGGTATCATTTTGATACTTCTTTATATATTCTAGATAGAAGTCCTTTGTTAGATATGTAATTTGCAAATATTTTCCTCCAGTTTAGCACTTTTCTTTTAAAATGTCTTTCACAGATAAAATGTTTTTAATTTTGATGAAGTCTAATTTATCAATTTTTTCTTTTATGCGTTGTGCTCATGATGTCATATGTAAAAATTCTTTGCCTAACTCCAGGTCACAGATGTTTTCTCCTATATTTTCTCCTAAGAGTTTTAAAATTTATGTTTCACACTTAGTCTATGATCTATTTAGAGTTAACTTTCTAAAAGACTATTTTTTAGGGCAGTTTTAGGTTCATAGCAAAATTAAGAGGAGGATACAGAAATTTCTTATCTGCCCCCTGCCCCCACACCTGCAGAGCCTGCCTTATTGTCAACACACCCCACCAGTGAGGTACAGTTGTTACAATTGATGAACCTACATTGACACATCATAATCAACCAAAGTTGATAGTTTACATTATGGTTTACTCTTGGTCTTCTACATTCTATGGGTTTTGACAAATTTATAATTACATGTATCCACCATTACGGTATCATACAGAGTGTTTTCACTGCCCTAAAAATGCTCTGTGCTCTGCCTGTTTATCCTCCCTGCCAACCCCTGGCAACCAATGACCTTTTGTCTCCATAGTTTTCTCTTTTCTGGAATGTCATATAGTTGGAATCATACAGTATGTAGCCTTCCCAGATTGGCTTCTTTATCTTAGTAAGATGCGTGTAAGCTTCCACCATGTCTTTTTGTGGTTTGATAGCTCATTTCTTTTTAGTGCTGAATAATATTCCGTTGTTTGGATGTACCACAGTTTATTTATCCATTCATCTGTTGAAGACATCTTGGTTGCTTCCAAGTTTTGGCAATTATGAATAAAGCTGCTGTAAACATCTGTGTGCAGTTTTCTGTGTGGGCGTGTTTTCAGCTCTTTTGGGTAAATACCGAGGAGCACAGTTACTGGATCCTATGGTAAGAATATGTTTAGTCTTATAAGAAACTACCAAACTGTGTTGCAAAGTGGCTGTACCATTTTGCATCTCCACCAGCAAGGAATCAAAGTTCCTATTGCTTCACATCCTCGTCAGCACTTAGTGTTGTCAGTGTTCCAGATTTTGGCCATTGTAGTGTGTGTAGTGGTATCTCGTTGTTTTAATTTGCATTTCCCTGATGACATAAATTGTGGGGCATCTTTCCAAGTGCTTACTTGCCATTTGTATATCTTCTTTGATAAGATGTCTGTTAAGGTCTTTGGTCCTTTTTAAATCAGGTTATTTGTTTTCTAATTATCAAGTGTTAAGGGCTCTTCGTACATTTTGGATAATAGTCTTTTATCAGATGTGTCTTTGCAAATATTTTCTCCCAGTCTGTGGCTTGTCTTCTCATTCCCTTGACAGTGTCTTTTGCAGAGCAGAAGTTTTTACTGTTAATGAAGTCCATGTTACCAATTATTTCTTTCATGGATAGTGCCTTTGGTGTTGTATCTAAGAAGTAATCACCATACCCAAAGTCACCTAGGTTTTCTCCTATTTATATTCTAGGAGTTTTATAGTTTTGCCATTTACATTTAGGTCTATGATCCATTTTGAGTTAATTATTGTGAAAGGTGTAACATCTGTCTCCAGATTCATTTTTTTGCATAGGGATGTCTGTCCAGTTGTTCCAGGCTGTCTTTGAACATTTGTTGAAAAGGTTATCTTTGTTCCATTGTATTGCCTTTGCTCCTTTGTCAAAGATCAGTTGATTATACTTATGTGGGTCTACCTCTGAGCTCTCTATTCTATTCTATTTGTTCTTTCACCAATACCCCACTATCTTGATTACTGTAGCTTTGTAGTAAGTCTTCAAGTCGGGTAGTGTCAGTCTTCCAACTTTGTTCTTCTTCAGTATTGTGTTGGCTGTTCTAGAGCTTTTGCCTCTCCATATAAACTTCAGAATCAGTTTGTCAATATCCACAAAATAACATGCTGGGATTTTGATTGGGATTGATAGCATTGAACCTGTAGATCAAGTTGCAAAGAACTGACTTCTTGACAATATTGAGTCTTTGTATCCATGAACATGGAATATCTCTCCATTTGTTTAGTTCTTTGATTTTGCTCATCAAGGTTTTGTAGTTTTCCTCTTACAGCTCTTGTACATATTTTCTTAGATTTATAACTAAGTATTTCATTTTGGGGAATGCTAATATAAATGGTATTGTGTTTCTTTTCTTTTTTTAATTTTTCTTTTTTTTTTTTTTTTTTGCTTTTTCTCCCCAAATCCCCCCAGTACATAGTCGTGTATTTTAGTTGTGGGTCCTTCTAGTTGTGGCATGTGGGATGCCACCTCAGCATGGTCTGATGAGTATTGCCATGTCCACCCCCAGGGTCCAAGTCAGTGAAACCCCAGGCCACTGAAGCAGAGCATACAAACTTAACCACTCAGCCACCGAGCTGGCCCTGTGTTTTTAATTTCAAATTCTACTTGTTCATTGCTGGTGTATAGGAAAGCATTTGACTTTTGTGTATTAACCTTGTGTCCTACAACCTTGGCTATAATCACTGTTAGTTCCAGGAATTTGTTGTTGATTCTTTTGGATTTTCTACATAGACAGTCATGTCATCTGTGAACAAAGACAGTTTTACTTCTTCCTTCTCAATCTGTCTACCTTTTATTTTCTTTTTTTGTCTTTTTGCATTAGCTAATATTTCCAGTATGGTGTTGAAAAGAAGTGGTGAGAAGATATCCTTAACTTGTACCTGAACTTAGTAGGAAAAATGCAAGTTTCTGAACATTAAGTATGATGTTAGCTGTAGGTTTTTTGTAGATATTCTTTGTCAAGTTGAAGAAGTTCCCTCTATTCCTAGTTTGCTGAGAGTTTTTATTATGAATGGGCATTGGATTTGTCAAATAGTTTTTCTACATCTATTGATATGATCGTGTGTTTCTCTTTTCTAGCCTGTTGATGTAATAGATTACATTACTTGATTTTTTGAATGTTGAATCAGCCTTGCATATCTGGAATAAATCCCACTCGGTGGAGGATTTTTGCATCCATGTTCATGAAAGATATTGGTCCATAGCCTTCTTTTCTTGTAATGTCTTTGTCTGGTTTTGGTATTAGGGTAATAATGGCCTCATAGAATGTGTTAGGAAGAATTCCGTCTGCTTCTGTCCTCTGAAAGAGATTGTAGAGAATTGGTATGATTTCCTCCTTAAATGTTTGGTAGAATTCACTACTGTACCCATCTGGGCCTGGTGCTTTCTGTTTTGGAAGGTTATTAATTACTGATTCAATTTCTTTAATAGATATAAACCTATACAGATTATCTGTTTCTTCTTGTGTGATTTTTGGCAGATTGTGTCTTTCAAGGAACTGGTCCATTTCATCTAGGTTTGTGGGAATAGAGTTGCTTGTAGTATTCTTTGATTATCCTTTTAATGTCTATGGGATCTTTAGTGATATCCCCTGTTTTATTTCTGTTCTTAGTAGTTTGTGTCATCCCTCTTTTTATCTTAATTAGCCTAGCTAAAGGCTTATCAATTCTAATGATCTTTTCAAAAAACTAGGGGCCAGCCCTGTGGCCACGTGGTTAAGTTCACGCGCTCTGCTTTGGCAGCCCAGGGTTTCGCCGGTTCAAATCCTGGGTGCAGACATGGCACTGCTCATCAGGCTGTGTTGAGGTGGCGTCTCACATGCCACAACTAGAAGGACCCACAACTAAAAAATATACAACTATGTACTGGGGGGATTTGGGGGAGAAAACATACACACACAAAAAAAGAAGATTGGCAACCGTTGTTAGCTCACATGCCAATCTTTAAAAAAAAAAAACAAAAAAACCTAACTTTTGATTTCATTGATTTTCTCTATTGAGTTCCTATTTTCAATTACATTGATTTCTACTCTACCTCTTATTATTTCTTTTCTTCTTAGATTTAATTTGATATTCTTTTTCTGGTTTCCTAAGGTGGACACTTAGATAATTGATTTTAGATTTTTTTCCCTAATATATGCATTCAGTGCTATAAATTTCCCTCTAAGCACTGCTTTCACTGCATCCCACAAATTTTGATAAGTTGTGTTTTCATTTTTATTTAGTTCAAAATATATTTTGGTTTCTCTTGAGATTTATTCTTTGACCCATGCATTATTTAGAAGTGTATTGTTTAATCTCCACATATTTGGGGATTTTCCAGTTAACTTTCTGTTACTAATTTCTAACTTAATTCCACTGAGGTCTGAGAGCAAACATTATATGATTTCTATTCTCAGCTTGGTAAGGTGTGTTTTGTAGCCCAGAATGTGGTCTATCTTGGTGAATGTAAAGTTATTTTTGTTTAAAGTGTGAGGTTTATGCTGAAGTTCAATTTTTTTGCATATGGCTATCCAATGCCTGCAACAGTAATTGTTGAAAAGCTTATCCTTTCTCCACTGGATTTACTTTGCACATCTGTAAAAACCTCAACTGATCCTATATTTGTTGGTATATTTCTGGACTCGATTTTTTTCTATTGATCTGCCTGTCTATCCATTCTTTGCTAATATCACATTGCCTTGATTAATGTAGCTTTACAGTAAGTCTTAAAACCATGTTGCATGAGCCTTCCAACTTTGCTTTTTTCTTCAAAATTGTTGTGGCTGTTCTAGTTCCTTTTCCTTCCCATATGAGAAACTGAGTCTTAGATGAAAAGGTAAAGATTATAGGAAAATATTATAATAACATGAGTAAGAGATTTTACTCTTCTGTTTGTTACTTTTAGTATATTAAAATTGTTCTTGATTTTAGGATCCCCCATATACCCACAGATTTTTTGGTAAATACTTTAGCCTCCCTTCAAGGTACACTGACTGTGCATAGTTTTCACTCTATAGCTTATAAGTACTTCAAGAAAAAATATGTTAAATTAGAGTTAGCAGAGTCCTCTTGTGACAGCACCTCTGTTGAATGGAGAACGAGATAGAAAGGTAAGATTCTGAGTTGTACCCTCAATCCTGTGTCTGCACACATCTGATTTTCTCTCTGTGTGAGAAGTTCTTCTGTGAAGTCTGCAGTCCCACAGGCAGGTTCAAGACCACCCTGTTATTCTTACGAGCCTTTTTGCTGATGTTTGACAAGTGATTGTGAAGCATTTATAAAATATGCTGTATTTTCTATAAGTGCTTCAGAAACATTAATGCCAGCCTAGGTTTGCTTTAGCAATTAAAAAGTAAAGAGCTTTCTAGAAGAATGATTTTAGGATTCCCGAGAAGACCTATTTTAAGATTCCTGGCTCAGTATGGTAATTGGTTATCTTTCGGCCTTCTTTATAAACCCACTCTTTCTTGAATTGGTACCATTCTTTTTCCCTGACCCTGGTAAGAATAATATATAGGGATATAAAGAACCATAAGAAGGGCTATAAACAAATATTCCCTATAAATACAGATTTTTAAACCCTAAAATAATTATAAGGAATCTAATTTAACAGTGTATATAAAGAATAATACTGTATAACCAAGTAGAATATGTTCTAGGAATTTAAATATGGATACTATTTTGGAAGCCAAAAATAGAATATTTCTTAACAATGTATCAAAGAAGGAAAAGTTTATTAACATCTCGGTATATACTGAATAGTTACTTGATAAAATTTATTTTTCATTCCTGGTTTTAGTAAGACAAAAGACAAAATATTTCTTAACATAATAAAGAATATCTGCATGGGAAATACTTAATAGTGAAAAAAATAGAATAATTCCTGTTAGATCAGCATTATACAAAGGTGCCTATAAAACCTGTAGTTTTGGCATTTCCATGGAAGTTCTAGCCAATATAACAACATAAGAAAAAATAATACAAAAATGAGAAACGCATAAACTTTATCATTATTTTCAGTATAATTGCTCACCCATAAAACCCATAAGAATCAACTGAAAAAATAATTTAAAGAATTAAGAGAATTGAATAATATACAGAACTCAATTACTATGAATCTCTATAGCAGCATTAGCTATTTAAAAGATATAGTGGGGAAGGGGGACTCATTCATAATAGCAATGAAAAAATTAGGAAATTCCTAATAATAAACTTAATAGAAATTTATGGAACCTCTCTGAAAATGTCTTTCCTAGCTAAGATGATTAATTGAGCACTTATGTTTATCTCTTCTATTTCCTGAGACATCGGTAAGATGAGAGTAAATGAATGTTTTTAAAGGTATAAATTCACAAGAATAAATACAAAAGGAGAAGAATCATTAATATACCAGAGATTTATATACATTTTTATAAAATGGAAAATGAATAGAGGATTAGTAACTTGTTAAACAGGACAGAGGAAGCTGCCACATAGAAAGCACTGAGGAAAGTATTCACACAAAAAGAGATTGATGTCACTGAACTTTGGAAAATTTTGGGAATTAGAAGCAACATGAACAATGGAAAGTGGTAATATAGGGCAGAACTAAAAATAGTATGAGGTAGATGTTTCAGGTAAGAATCAAAAAACTTAATACTCCAGCCACAGTGTCATATGTGGAATATTAGTTCCAGACAGAAGACTGGAGATTAATACTCTGGAGAAATTCAACAGAGAAGAGACGACTCAGGACTCCCTTTGGAAGGTGAGATGAATCAGATAGGGCTGAAATTGGGATGAATTCAAAGTCTGCAAATGGAAAGGCTGGCCTCCTTCCCTATCCCAGAAGTAGATCATATCTCCCTCCCAGGCAGAATATTGAAAGAGTCCTCTCTGAAGAAACTTAATAGTCCCAGAAAAAAGATGTCCTCATACTGATATGGCATGGTATATCCACTTTGGAAAACAATCTGGCACTTCCTTAAAAAGTTAAACATAGAGTTTGCAGTCCTACCCCTAGATATCTACCCAAAAGAAATGAGAACATATTGGATAAACCTTGGGAACATTATGCTAAATAAAAGAAGCCAGTCACAAAAGACCACATATTGTATGATTTCATGTATATGAAATGTCCAGGCAAATCTATGGAGACAAATAGTAGTTTAGTGGTTGTCTAGGGCTGAGAGGGGGCTGGAAATAGGGAGTGACTGCTGATGGGTACAGGATTTCTTTCTGGGGACAATGAAAATGTTCTCAAATTAAATTATGATGATAGTTGCACAATTCTGTTAATGAACTAAAGCCACTGAGCTGTATGCTTTAAATAGGGGGACTTTTCTGTATGTATGTTTTACTTCAGTAAAGCAGTTTAAAGTTCATAAAGAAGCAGTCAGCCACATTGAATGCTGAGAGACATTATGTAAAGTAAGGACTACAAAAAGTCCATTGGGTTTAGCAGCATGGAGGTTGGTGAATTTGATAATTTCAATTTTAGTGGAGTTGTAGACGACAAGTGCCAAATTGGAATAAATTGAGAAATGGTTTGGTTATGGAAAGGAGAGAACTTCTTAAATGCTCTTGGTTACCCAGTAAGCAGGAGAAGATTGAAAGTTCTAGAGTGGATAATCAATGCTAAAAGGTCCCTAAGAAGCACGAGTGGGAGTGATTAGCCTTGTCTAAGAGAAGGATCACTTCTTTCAATGTAAAAGGAGGACATGATGAGTGCTAAAAGACTTGTAAGCTTGATAAAGACAATTTCTATTTAATGATCTCTGTTTTCCCTGAAGTGGGAAGCAAGGCCATCTGTTTAGGATAAAAAGGGAGAAGGAGAAATGAGGAGAACAAAACAGCTGATGAGAGAAGTACAGTAGCTTTGTCAGAAAATGTTTAGCACCCACTTAAGGTTAGTGACGACGAGTCTATATTAGATCTGGGTTTTGTTCGTTTGTTTGTTTCTTTGTTTTGTTCATTCACACTAAGTTGCCCAACCATAATTCATAGAAAAGGCAGACGTTTGGATTCATGCAGTGTTGTGATTTTGCCAGATTTAGAGGACGGGACAAAAAGACAGGGGACATGTTTTTAAGATCATTATTAATAGAATGATTGGAATGCTGGACCAGGAAATTCAACATAAATAAGGATAAAGGGTTGGGAAGAAAGTATGCTATTAATGGTCCCACCAAGACAGAGATTTTAGCTATCTTTTTCACCACTTTATTCCCAGTTCTTAAAACAATGATGGTTTGAATTAAAGGTCTAATAAGACCAGTGGACATAGATAGTGGAAATAGTTGAAAAAACAAGCTTGAGGGTAAGATGTGGGCATCAGGAAGTAGTGGGATGTTTGAATTACTGAACTCAGAAGAGATGCCATTTTAACTGATGACAAGTTCCAGGATATGAAGAGAAAGGCTTACTAAAAAAGTGTTTGACCTGAGAGGTCAAAGAACTAAGAAGTCAGAGTGTTGGTTGAGTTTCATTCCTGTGATGTTGACATCAGCAGGGATGATGGTAAGAGCTGAACTGAAGAAGACAGAATCAAGTGTTAACATCTTCAGTGATTGAGAGTGACGGGGCAAATAGATGAAGAGAGGTTGAGGGTGGTAGAGGAGATGACAGGATACTGAGAGCAGTAGGAGTTTAATGTGAGACTGGGGGTATAATGATCGAAAAGCAATAGTGGAAGCAATGATGATGCCAATACCACCTCTTGACCCCAAAATATATACGGTATGTAGAGTAATAACAATTCTCACTGAGAATGATGTAGGGGAATTTGAGAAGAGAGCCAAGTTTCAGTAAAAATAGATGGAGAAAGTACTCTAAGAAGAGTACAAAATATAGCCAAGTATATCATGAAGCAAAAGCTTCAGAAGCATTGGAGGCCATGGGAAGGGCTGGGAATAGAGAGACAGTACAGAACATAATAGAGATAGTGATATTTTGGTAACCTATGATGAATTGTAGTGGGGAATACCCTTTGGACATTGACTGATTGAAAAAAGGAAGAAAAGATATAATAGTTGATTTAGTCCCAAAAGACCTTGGACCTAACCTAAGTGCTCTTTAATGGGGGATTGGTTAATAAATTAGAGTAAATCAGGAGACAAAGTCATCTGAAATCATTAAAAATAATGTTGTAAAAAATTGATGTGAAAAAATAGTCCCAATATATTAAGTGAAAAAGTAGTTTACACAAACCCTATGTGTAGTATCTTTTTTTGTAAAAGGAGAACAAGAAGAATAAATGGATGGGTAATACTTTTCAGAATGTTTGAAATATACTGCGATTTTTAAAAGACTAGCTATTGGGGGCTGGCCCAGTGACGCAGCGGTTAAGTGCCCATGTTCCACTTCAGTGGCCCGGGATTCGCCGGTTTGGATCCCAGGTGTGGACATGGCACCACTTGGCAAGCCATGCTGTGGTAGGTGTCCCACGTATAAAGTAGAAGAAGATGGGCATGGATGTTAGCTCAGGGCCCATCTTCCTCAGCAAAAAGAGGAAGATTGGCAGCAGATGTTAGCTCAGGGCAGATGTTCCTCAAAAAAAAAAAAAGACTAGCTATCCAAAGATCACAAAAGCTGCCCAAGGAGGAAGGCATTAAAACTTAAGCATTGGGCCATTCGTTTTTTCAACAAATATTTAGCACCTACCTTGTGTCAGAACCCTTCTTGGCACTAGAGACATTGTCAATAAAATAATGATCGTACCTTCATGGATCCCATTACCACTGAAAGAGATAGGCAATAAATAAATAACGTACTCTGTAGTGTTGAGTGATATAAAGAAAATAAAACACCATAAAGAGATAAAGTAACTTTAGTGTGGTGGCTGTTTTGGATAGAGTGTTTAGGGATGCCCTCTTGGAGGAGGTGTCATTAAGGAATGGAGAGAGCAAGCAAGATCTGAGAACGGAGCATCCTAAACAGAGGATGCAGCATATGTCCAGGCCCAGAGGGAAACATCCAGAATAACAGCAAGTTTTTGGCCTGAGCAACTGTGTTGATGGAGAGGAGCAGGATTTAGAGAAAAAAATAAGAGTTCTGTTTTGGATAGTTTGAGATGCCTATAACACATCCACATGGAGATATCAGGCAACAGTTGGGTTTGTGAGTATGGAACTCAGGAGCAAGGTTGATGTTGGATCTATACATTTAGGAGTCATTGATATATTGATGTTATTAAAAGTCATGAGAATGAATGGAATCACCTAAGATATAACAGCTAAGGATTAAGGATTAAGCCCTGGGGCATTCCATCCTTTAAAAGGCAAGAGAAGAGGAAGGTAATCAGGAGAGGTCTACTGAAATCACAAAAGATGAAAAAAGGGAATGGAAGGGGAAAGCTCCAGCGTCATGGTTAGGTTCTCATCCAGAGCAGTCTATGGAATGGACCATGAAATTGATTCGTTTCCTAGCCTTGTGCTAATATTCTCAGACACCATGTCAGACTGTCCCTTTCTTGAGTTGGTGGCATGGAGCCAAATCAAATCTGCAGAGGTTACATCCTCCCCTGGGTTTTGTCTAAGTATCTTGCTAGCTCAGAGGCAAACAAAACTGGAAAGAGAGCTCTAGGAGGACAGAATTAAAGCTAGGACAGCCAAGTTCAAATTGCTTCCTGGATGGGCCTGGCAGAATAGACCAAATTAGCCCTCTGCTTATCACTTCTCCGTAATGAAGCTGTTAAAGTCAGCCTGTGTGCCTAGGTAACTCGTGAGTACTGGCACTGTGAGGTACAGAGACAAGAAAAGCCAAAGTTGTTAATGCCTGTGGCCAACATATAGTCTGAGTTTTTCAAGAGATGGTATTTTGTGGATTTGAATAAGTTATGTGTCTCTTTAAATACCAAACATCCCCATCAGGGTCAAGCCAAGTTAATTTTATAGCCTCCTGCCACATGTCACCTCAGCAAACTAAGATAAACTGCTCATAGACACAGTTTGATAAACACACTGCTCTTTGCTGGTATTTGGTGCAAAATACCATAGGAATTCATTTTTTATTTTGCTTTGTTGCATGTATAATTCTGGTGTAAAATTGGATGATTTCTCAAGCTTTGATTTTTAAAATAGTCTTTGCTATTTTGTTGCTTTGTAATCTGCCAAATTATTTGGTCTTTTCTGATAGCAAAAGTACTGTTACAACACTTAATGAACAAAATTAGCTATGAAGTGCTACTGAGCCCCTGCCTACCACAGACTTTCTGATTCTTCTGCCATAGTGTAGTCCGTGACTGAATGTGGCTTCTAGAGAAATGGAATTTTTATGATGACAGCAGACCATGAAGAGCATTTATACTTTAGGGTAGATTAAATTGTTGGTGAAAAGATAACCCAGTTGATTAGGGTACAGATATGTTCACACTGAGTTACAGTTAATCATACTATACTTTTTAAATAAAATGTAGTTGGAAACAGCAACCATTTTCTTCTTTTACTTTTCCTTTAGTTACACATCTTATTTATCTTGATGGAAAGATTGAAGATACACTAGTCTAGGAAGTCAAGGGGTCTGGGTTAAAAACCACTTTGCTCTGCCGCTCACTTGTTGTGTGACCCCAGTCAGTTCACTTATACCTCTCTGGACCTCAGTTTCCTCATTGATAAAACAAGAGAAATTATTCCATATTATGTCTAAGACTCATTCCTCAGTGGGGAGGCATTACTAGTGTTTGCCAATATCTCATTCTGGAGCTACATGACTGTTCTGGCCAATTAGATGTAAAAAGTGTTGTGTCACTTCCAGGCTGTGGAAAACCTATGTACGGTTCTTCAGTCTCTCTTCCCTTCCAAAAAAATAGAGAAGCTCACATGTTCCAGGTGATGCAGTCATAAGATAGTGGAGCCACTGTCTGAATGGACCTACTTCAAGCATATAGCATAAGCATAAAATATATTTGACTTGTGTTAAGCCTTTGGAATTTTGAGGTTAATTTGTTACTGATGCATAACCTAACTCATCCTGACTAATACATCAAGTCTAACTTTCTATGGTTTTGTGGGTCATTCTATATTATAAATATTTTTTTACTATATCGTATGTGAATAAGAGTACTAGGAAGGAATTTGAAGTCACAATTTTTTTTTCAAATGATAGGTTGGCACCTATTTAATCAGTTTGAACACAAATCCTTATCATTACTCTGGATTTCAGTTTGCATCTCTTAAAGATTGATTTCTGACATGCTTTTTGACCCCCCATTATTTTGGCTCTGCTTTTTAATAGAGAGGGCAGCTAGTTTATTTCCTCATTCAGAATATCTCTCCCTAACAGTTTTAAGCATGGAATTCTATAGAAAAATATAGGCTTTCCATTGTTTCTAATTTAAAAAATTTTTTTGAATTGTCTGTATGAAGAGATGAATATTAGCAACAAGATTGCCACGTGTCTCCAAGGAAGGTTCAAACAAAGCCTATTCTTTGAGGGTGAAGTAGGTCTGTCTTACTTATAAACAGACTTTCCTGGAAGCAGTACCCAACTCCTCGGCTTACACCTTAAACGGAGATATTTTGGTTGAACACAGAAACCGTGGTTTTACATGACAGAGATAATTGTGTTGAAACATTGCTTTGATGCTTTCAGAATAAAAGCTGCAAAAAATTTTCTGGTAAAAAAGATTTCAATGTATAGGTTTTCATACCATAGAAAATACATGACGTTTCCTGAGATGATAGTCTGATCTTGCCTGGGCCTTGAGGGCAGGGCCAGCTACATAACTTACAAGACCAGTGCAGAAGGAAAGTCCTTCGTTCAAAACGTAGGATGAAAACATGCACTTAAAGGTACTAAAATACAAAGCTTTATTCCTTTAAGAAGAAATTTCTAAAGCAATGAGTAATAGTGACACATGAGTAATAACATAAACCTACAGATAGCAAAGAAATTTTATTTTTGATATAATTTCATATAATACAATAAATAATACTTTATTAATGTAATAACTTGATTGATCGTAAGATTTTTCTGGCTCACTTTTCAAATTCATTTATTGGATCATCAAAATTTATACTTTTAGAAACTGTATTTTAAGTGATCTAATTAAAAGCAGATCAGTTGCTCTTGGCAAATGAAAGATCACACATAATTTTTGGTAATTTTTAATTTTGAGAAAGTTTTTTTTTTTTTTTTTTTGAGAAAGATTAGCCCTGAGCTAACTACTGCCAGTCCTCCTCTTTTTTGCTGAGGAAGCCTGACCCTGAGCTAACATCCATCCCCATCTTCCTCTACTTTATATGTGGGACACCTACCACAGCATGGATTTTGCCAAGCGGTGCCATGTCCACACCTGGGATCCGAACCAGCGAACCCCCAGCCGCAGAGAAGCAGAACGTGTGGCAGAACATGTGCACTTAACCGCTGCACCACCGGGCCGGCCGGCCCTGAGAAGGATCTTTCTGCTGATGTAACTGACACTGAAGCTGTTAAGAATACTTTATAGGCTGTGACAAATTGGAATAGATTTCTGATAAATTCTTTCAAAATATGAATTTTATTATATCTAGAGCTGATGATTCTTATGGAACAATTTTTCTAAAAAGATTTAACTCTTCATACACATTAGTTTCATGTATGTTGGAATTTAATTTTAAATATAAACTTATACATCATTTTAATGTTTTCTCTGGTATATCTGGTAACTTATACATCATACAAGAAACCAAAAGCCACTTAATGATGTGTTTATAATTCAAAATGCCTACTTGTGCTTTCTATTGCTGTATCTTCAATTACAAAGAAAAATTAATTTCAAAATTGTATTCCTTGTTAATTGGTTCACTTGAAGCTGCATATGAAAATGGTGTTCTTTTCCATCAACTGCAACAATCTTTACATTTAATTTCTATTTCTAAGCCTGTGGATATTTGCTTTGTAATGTTGCAGCAGTTTTTAGAACCAGAGATTCTAAACTCTTTGAAGAACTCTGATATCTCTCTGATATACTTTATTGCAATGTCCACGTGTGTGCTTTTGTCATGATTTGATGACAGTTATTGCCTAAACGCTAGCAGTTCTTATCTCAGTGCTCTGGCCAGAGAGCTAATATTTTTGCATAGGGAATGGGTTCTGGGAAAAGACAGGCAAGCCAGCCTGTCACCGCTGCCACCACCACTGCTGCTTCTGCTGCCTCCATGACCATCACTAATCAGGGCCTAGGTCCTGGCCCCAGCCACCCCCCGGGGCCCTGCAGCACCCCAGCATGCTTCTGGCCTGAATGTGTACAGCAGGCAGGCAAGCCAACTGTTTGGCACACAAACTGCCATTGCCCACTGTGCCTGTGCCCACACACGCATGCCCACCGTGTCCCCTCTGTTCACACACATGCTCCCTTCTCCCATCAGACTTCATTTACAAAACACAAAATCAAAGATAAAATCATTAAGAATTTCAAACAGCAGCAGTAGAGCATTAAACCAAGTGCAGGGCCCTTTGCAGCTACACAGGTCATACATGCCCTACTTGAGACTTCACTATATACCTGTAGGAATTACTTGACCTCTTGTATGAATGAGTATGGAGGCAGATACATTTATGCCTTTGGCTTTCCATACTGGAAATACGTAAAGTGGGCCATGGACGAGGGCATCATTGACCATATTTAGTTTCCCTGCCTCTACACTGCTACAAACGTATCCTTTTTGATAAGAATGCTGGACACCAGGGCAGTCTTTCTTTGAAATGATCTCTTTGTAGATTCAGATGAGGGTTTCTTTTCTCAAGATTCTAGAGAAAATTAGAGTAGGATAGCAAGAAGGAACTAGCATTTATTGAGTACTTATTATATGCTAATTTATACCAACTGATTCGTTGAATCCTAACAGGAGTTCTGTTCGCCTTTTATTCAAGAGAAACTAAACTGAGAGACTGAATAACTTTCCCAGTATCACACAGCTTGCAAATAGTAAAGCAGAGATTTAAACCAAGTCTGTTTAGGGGCTGGCCCGGTGGCCTAGTGGTTAAGTTCATGTGCTCCACTTTGGCAGCCCTGGGTTCACAGGTTCGGATCCTGGGTGTGGACCTGCACACCACTTATCAAGCCATGCTGTTGTGGCATCCCACATACAAAGTAGAGGGAGATTGGCAACAGATGTTAGCTCAGGGCCAGTCTGTCTCACAAAAAGAGAAAGAAAGAAAGAAACCAAGTCTGTCTGACTGCAAAGACTTTGAGAGACAGCTTTAGTGTCCTGGATAAGAGCACTGGAGACAAACTACCTGGGTTCAAATCCTGACTCTGCCATGTAACGACTTCATGTTGGTGAGTTACTTCCCTGAGCCTCGGTTTCCTCATGTATGTGATGGGGATCTGAGTAGTACAGTATCTACCTCATAGGGTTGTTTAGAGGGTTAAATGAAGGTTAAATATATGTAAAGCATTGAGCACAGTGCCTGACATGTAGTAAGCCTGCAGCAGATGTTACTGCTCTATCATTATTATTATCATGATTACTTTGCCCACACCACAGTCTCTCTTCACAGCTAGAAGAGAATGTTGGAGTTCAGCAGAAGAGAAGAACTTACAGACCGACAGCAGGGGCCTTCTTGTGTTTACTTTCCCTAAAGTTCCCCTGGAAGGCCCTCTTGCACATGCTGTGACCTTGGATCTCGTTCTTGCCCTGGGGAGTCCATCTCTGTAGGCTTCTTGGATTCTGATGTTCTACTGGTCTGATCATTTTCTATCTGGGTTGTGTGTGTTACAGGTATGAGACATCTCTGTTGGATTTGGTTCAATCTCTGAGCCCAAAGTCTGCTGCCAAACCTCAGCCCCATCCCTCCAGAGAAGCTGAGGCCTGGAATCACAGTACTCGCCGACTCAGTCCTCTAAAATCAACCTGGAACAAGATAGGGGCAGGCAGGACCCCTGAAGACCTGGAGGAAAAGCAAATTCTGGAAGATATCTTTTTCATTTGACACTGAAGCACATGCTACAAAATTACCATCAGAAATTTGTGGGTTTCTTTATATACTGATCTAGGATTTTAAATTATTTGATTGCAAAGTAATAGTGTCTCTCCTTTCACAGGGACCTATCTCACTAGCATCCTGTTATGTATTGAATATAGAAATCGTTCTAACAACCCAGGGTGTTTTTGATCAGACCAGTCAGTAGATAGTACATTAAGGGGGGTGGGGGTGGAAGGCAGTATCTTTTCTATGCCAAGCAGAGATTAGAAAATTAACATAGGACACTTGCTGCATGGCAGAGGCCACTGCATATTCAGCCTCATTTCAAGAGTGTTTCCTTTTCAATATTTTACTGGAAAAGGTTGGCTCTCTTTTGTATATAAGGAAAACCTTTCCTCTGAAAGACCCCTCTAATTTAAAAGTCACCCTTTGTAACATAAACAATTTCAAGAAGACAGGCCCTTTTACCTCTCCACCCTTTTCTCTCACCACCTACCTCCAAGTATAGTCATTTAATTCTGAAGTTGGAGTTGTTGCCCCTACCGTCACAAGCAACACTGAGGACCAATTACAAGTCAGTCTCAGAAGTCATCAGCCTGCCAGCTGCCCACCCCATAACCAAAAGGGCTCAATGGGCTAGAGAGAGGGACCCAACCAACCCTTGGAAACCAGCATTAAATCACACCACAGAGTGACTGCCCTAGGGAAATCCAGTGGAAGTGCACGCCTGAAACAATTTTCCTTCCATCCTCCCATTTCCCAGGATAAATAAGAGCAATCTCAGTGTTGTTTCTTGACCCAAGTATCTATTTTATTCACCCTTGAGGACTTCCCATGGCTGTGTCTGGGGAAGATGCCACTAGAAGGAGAGTAGCATCCAGCAACTGCAGGCTGATAGGCTTTCCATGGCCCCTCCTCTCACCCCATGAGGATCAAAGGCACTGGATTAACCAGACCATACACATGTCCCATGGCCCCAAAGAACTATCTCTACTTGCCAGATTATGTTCCACCACCCCAAGCAGAGTCTCCCCCAACCCTTTCCCACTGGGCTCACTCTGACCCAGGGAAAGCCTGTGGAAGAAGCGCACTTGAGGCCTCCTTCTCTCTCTGTTCTCCTACTTAGCAGAGCTCTTGAGATGGGTCCTTCAGCTTACAGTGGGCTCTAGTGGCCTCTCAAGCTGATGGGCAGTATGATGAGCCTAGTAGAGCTAGTGAGTTTAAAACTTTTCATTCATTGGAAGCAAGGGGATGTGTCCCCAGATGTGTATTGCTTGATGACTTTATCTGATCTGGAGAGTGTTGCTTTTTTTCTCTCTCCTTTTCACCAGCCCCTGGCTTGAACTGGGACCAAGACTCTTTGTCAGTCGGTATTGGCAGCCAGGGTCACTTAGTGAGCCTGCATGGCTTCCCTGAATTCTTTATCAAAAGTGGATTATTTCAGCCTACAAAAGCCTTATTGGGCAGCTTCCTTGTCTGGATAGATCTAAATCTTATTGTCTCCTCAGGCTGAGGCCCTGTTCCTTCCACCCAGACTTCCTTCACTTGGGTCTTTTTGTTCTTTAGAGGAGAGAAGAAAGGAGCCTGCCCGTACCATATTCTTAATCTGAGGTAAACATAAGGTCAGGACTAACTAGTTGTAGTCATGCTTTTGAAAAGTTGAAAAATCGTTGCAGATTACAATATCCTTTTAACGTTCACCTCTGTGAGAGTAACCGAATCAGTTTCATCCCATTTCAGAAAGCTTTGGGAAAATGGAGCTTTCTTTGGTGTGGCAAAAATGGGTAAAAGCAAACTGAGACCCTCGGCCATTTTCTCAAAGTTAGGTTTCCAGAACTATCTTTTCCTTCCTCCATGTGTCATGACCATGTCAAATAACCCAACTCCCTTGGATCAGCCATCATCACACTCACTCATTCTGGATGCCAGTGTCTTTACTGCTCTCCAGAGTAGGAGGATGCCAGAAGGACCAAGAAAAAGATTATGATTTCTTTAGAAGCTTCTTTGCCTTTAGAAGAATCATAAACAGGA
The DNA here is from genome assembly GCF_041296235.1 of Equus asinus. Classification (NCBI taxonomy): domain Eukaryota; kingdom Metazoa; phylum Chordata; class Mammalia; order Perissodactyla; family Equidae; genus Equus; species Equus asinus. Next base: position 36,792,566 of record NC_091796.1, on the reverse strand, counting down.
TCTAAATAAAGGCTTTTGGCGGGGGTCACATGCCACAGAATGGAGTTTAATTGCTTCTTTACTTCCCCCTGCATGATCAATTTGGACAGGTAAAGATGGATTTTCAGCAGAGCGTTGATTAACATATTTTTCATATGCCACGTTGCCCTACCAGTTGCCTTTCTCTGTCCTGTAGGCATTTCCTGAGTGTCAGGGCAATAGGATGTGAATCTGTGTCTAATCTAATGTCTTCATTATGAATTGAACAGTATATGTAAACATTTTAATCTGTGTCTTATTTTGAGAGAGAGATACATGAAAAGGTTGTCGTAGAGCCTCGAGGCTGTTGTAGAGCCTGAGGCTTAAGCTAATTGCAGACTAACCTCCCAAGAGAGGGGCTCTGGCACAAAGGATCTGCCTGTCCTCCCTGTGAAATGCTCCTGACAGTGACTGGTGGGGATTTGCTTGTCCAGCCTCCAGCCGCTTCCCCAAAGCAAGAGAGGACACGTAGTGGGGGTGCAGCAGATAGTGCTACCACATTGCCCACCCTGCTCCCTACCATTCTACCAGAGAAAAGCCAATCAGTGTTTGCAAAATGGAAAAGGATGAAGTGTCCATTGAAGCTCCTTAAGTAGGGTCCAAAGTGCTTGATTTACAAAACCAAGGCTAATCAAGGAAAAGCTTTTGCTGACAGTCACTCTTCCAGGAGGCACACTTGTGTTTATCCAAACCTGACTCCATGGTGGAGACTTGTCTAGGACACCCCTGGTGTCATGGGGATGGAGGGGCTCTCTCCTCCTTCAGAGCCATTCTTTTCTCTTGGCCCTGCTTCCAGCACCATGGTTCATATGAGAGATTTGCTGGCCAGAGACCCCAAGAAAGGACAGGCCTAAAGGAGCAGAGCCGGATGATGTCCGCAATCATTAGGGATGTGGGGGCTATGGAAGACTCCTCCCAGCTCACAGGTCATCCTCACCTCAGTGTGCGTTGGGTTTAATGTGGGCAAATGTTGATATACATATGAGACTTTAAGTTAATAAATTGTCTCTATGACTGTTTTCCCTCTGTGGTTTTGATACTGAATTGTTCCTTGAACATCCCTCATCAGATCAGTGTGGCATAGCTTAAAAGCAAGACCAGAGCCCCAGGTTATCAAAATGTGATTTTCCTCAGTACTTGTTAAAACAACAGCAGCTTGTGGTCTACTGAAAGAAAGGAAATGGTTTCCCACATCCTAGTAGCTTTTCCTGGCTGGCTGCAGCCCACTCTCATCACGTGGACACCAAGCCTCCTCTCAGTCGTGTGGTTACTGGAATGAGTTTCAACGTATGTGCACCTCTGAGTCCCTTCTCTGTGCCTGTCCCCAAACTTGCTCAGCAAGGGAGAAATATCACAGTGCTTTAAGACAGGAAAAATGGTCCTGTCTAGTTGGCTTTAGGTGCTGGGAGAAGGTAGGGGAGGGCTTGAGTGCATGAAATGCCCAGTTCTGAGATCACACCTGTGAATTCACCTAAGACAGCCAGAGACCGTCTCCCGCCCCCTGTTCCCCAAACCAGCCTGGCACCTCCACCTGGACAGAAGACTTTGCAGCCACCCCTCAGAGGCAGAGGTGCCAAGAACAGAAGAATCACTCGACCAGCTCCCAAGCCGAAAATGAAATAAGTAAAGTTTGCCACAGTTGTCATAAGGTTACCCTTGGGAACAAAGCTGGAGATGAGTGGGGTGAGGGTAAACCATAGTCCTCAGAGGAAGAATGACCTGGCAGCTAGAGAACCAGTTTCATGAATTAGTTACCGGTTACATGTTTCTCAGAGTTGCTGTTCAAGGTGGGTTGTTCCTAGACCCCCGGGGTTCCATTGCTCCATTCAGGAGTAGAACCTTATGACCTCTCAGCCTTCAGCTTCACAGTTATTTTCCCTCCCTGTTCACGTCCACTGCTCACACACTCAGGACTGAATAAGCGCCTAGAAAATGGTCGGAGCCTTTTCGACCTCCATTCCCCCTCCTGCCATCATCCCGCCACCTTCCAGAGTCTGCTAGGCAAGTGGTTAAAGCATGAGCTATGGAACCAAGTAGACCTTGGTACAAATCTCAGTTCACACTGCTTACTAGCTGAATAAACATAGGCAGTATATTAACCACACTGAACCCAAGTTTCTTAATTTGTAAAGTGAGGATGATAATGCATAGCTCATAGGATGGTTGTAAGGGAGAAGCTCAATGAGATAACGTATGTGAAGGGATAGTGTCTGACACAAGGTGCCCCGCTAATAGCTGTCATTATTATCATTTATTCCTCAGTGAACCTACAGATTCAATAGAAGACAAAGCTTCATACTTTAAAATCTTTAATAATAATAAAACAAGAGCCAGTACAGTAAATTTTCCACTGACTGGTAGGAGGCTATAAATGCTGTGGTTTCAGGACGGCAAATTGCTGGGCTGAGTTTACTTAGGTTTTATGGGAGGAAGAGCAGGAGGGGAAAACAGAGGAGGGATTTGACCTAGGCTTTGGAAGAATATCCAAGATAGATGGAAAGTGGGAAGGGACTTGGGGTGGGAAAGTGCAGAAGTGGAGTACTCATTGGCAGGAAAGCTCAAGATGTGTTTTGAAAGGATGGTGAGGAGTTCATGGCTAATAGGGGAGGTACTAGAAGAGAAGGCATAGAAATAAGCTGAAAGAAGTATGTTGGGCCCAAATTGTAAAAAGCGTTGAATGTCAGGCAAGGGAGTTCTATCCTTCAAGTAATGAAAGCCATAAACTACTTTAGAATTACTTGTTTAGAAATATCTACCTTGCAGTAGTATCAAGCTCTATCAGAGGGGATGGGATAAGGCAGGGAAAGAAACTAACATCTACTGAGTGCCCACTAAATGTTAAGCAAGGTCTGTAGATAAATTATTTCACTTAATCCACTCAGCAGCCCTAAAATCTAGGTGGCAGTATCCCCATGTTGTAGATATGGAACTGATCTGGGAGAGGGCAGGTGTTGTGCCTCAGCCACTAAGTTGGGGAGCTAGTAAGTGGACTAGGGGATGAGCTGTCTAATTCTACAGCCATGTCATTTCTGCTGTACTCATCTTCCTCATGTAGTGTAAGCAGGTGACATTTCAGGCAGAGACACCAATTGTTAGGAAGCTATTGTCACAGGTCAGATGAGATATTGGGAGTTTGTCACCCCCATCCTACCCCAGCAGTCACCCCTTAGTTTTATACTGAGAGGACTGGATAGAAGGGTGTAGATTTGATATGTTGCTACCGTCAGGCTTTCTAATACTTCCTCCCAAGCCTGGACCTTGTGATGACCCACCCACAGGAGAGTTAGGGACTGCAGATCACACACACCTAGAATCTACCTCACATGCCAGGGACTGAGTTGGAGAGAAAGACCTCAAATGCAGCATTTACATCAACCTTGCCCAACTGAGAATGTGCACCAAAAGAAGTCAGAGTTGCCACTGACTGAAAAGATAAATAACAAAGCATCAGGAATGGAGTGATGAGCAAGGGTTGGGGCAAGAAGTCAGAAATTGCTCCAGTGGAGCTCCCTTCATGGAAACACTAGTGGGGAGAGTTGATAAGGTGCTGAACCCCAGTGGTGGCAATGACAATAGCAAAGGGAGAATTTTAGAGCAAAATAAGTAGTGTCCATGAACCCTCATTCCCTGCTGGTGGGAGTGTAAAATGGTACAGCTGTTTTGGAAGACAGTCTGGCAGTTCCTCAAAAAGTTAAATATATGGGGCCAGCCCCATGGCATAGTGATTAAAGTTCAGCATGCTCCACTTCAGTGGCCTGGGTTTGTGGGTTCAGATTCCAGGTGCAGACCTACACCACTCATCACCCATGCTATGGTGGTGACGCACATACAAAATAGAGGAAGATTGGCACAGATGTTAGCTCAGGGCCAATCTTCCTCAGAGGGAAAAAATAAGTTAAATATAAAGTTACCATATGCCCAGCAGTTCTACTTCTAGGTATATACCCAAGAGAAATGAAAACATAGGTCCACACAAAAATTTTTGCATGGATGTTGGTAGCAGCATTATTCATAAGAACCAACAAGTAGAAACACCCTAAATATCTACCAGCTGACGAATGAATAAACACACAATGGAATATTATTTGGCAATAAAAAGGAATGAAGTACATCCTACAACATGGATGATCCTTGAAAACACGCTAAGTGAAAGAAGCTAGTCACAAAAGACCACATGTAGTATGATTTCATTTATATGAAATGTCCAGGTAGGCAAATCTATAGGGACAGAAAGTCGATTAGTGGTTGCCTAGGGCAGGAGGAAATAGGAGTAATGGAGGCTGATGGCGAAAGGGTGTGGGGTTTCTCTTTGGGGTGGTGAAAATGTTCTAAAATTGATTGTGGTGATGGTTGCATAACTGAATATACTAAAAATCACTGAACTGTACACCTTCAATTGGTACATTTTATGAGATGTGAGTTAGATCTCATGAAGCTATTACAAAAGAAGAAGAAAAAGTGTACAGGGCCTTGGTTGCTGGAAAGTCGGAAACAAAAACCAGATCGGTGTCTCTAGACTGGGCCTGGTTGAAAGCCAGTCGGTGAGGCGTTAGGGGAGAGTGAGTCCAACTATTCCTCTTAGAAATCTGGCTGTGAATGAAAGGAGGGACCAGAATGGTGGGTGGAAGAGAAAGTTCAGGCTAGCTACAGGGCATTTTGTCAAGCTAGAGGGGCCTCCACTTGATTCAAGTCCCCCGATTCCCAGCCTGGTCCCAAAAGGTGTTACTAGAAATCCATGAGCAATTTGCCTTATTTCAGAAAGACTAATGGAAACCTTGCACTCTTCTAGAGAAAAGCTGCGCAGGCCAACTGTAATATTACTTCTTTTCTTTGACCTGGGAATCACTATGTCAAGTTGTGATAACCTTGGTTATTGTGTGGGGTCATCTCTGACTTGTTGGCATATCTATATAGACAACATGTAAATCTGTGCTTCATTAATAAAAATGGGCAGATGAATCTACATATGCACTTCGGTAAACAAATTGTTTCTGAACATGATGTACTTGGGGATGTCACAAAGGAGCTCCTTGGAGGTGCAAAACTTGGGAACTACTGTTAACGAACAAATGAAAGAGAAAAGCCCTGGACAGGAAGAAATTGAGACGAGGGACAAAAATAATGTCATTGTAGGGTGATGACCTAGGAGTAACAGAGTTAGCCAGGAAGAAGGATGGAAAGCCAGGCCCTGTGCCAGGAAAGGAGGAGCATGTGGCGTGTAAGCCAGTGGGTGTCAGGAAAACACCAAAAACTCATAAAGCGTTTACTGTGCGTCAGACCCTAGTCCGGGCCCTATGTGCCGTCTTATTCAATCCTTATGAGATGGGGCCTCTTTTCATCCTTTTTAGAAATCATTTCATTATATGGCTTTTTCTTGTAAGCCACCTCAAATCCACTATGGAATGAGGCCTGGCATATATCTATGCACACCTAAAATTTGAGGGTGATATCTTTGACACCAATAATGAAAATGAGGCTTGGCAAGTCAACCAAGGTCATCAGCTAGAAAGTAGAATTCAAAGTCAGAAACTGGGGATGGGAGTGTCCTTATCAACTTCTTCCCCTCTCCTACTTCCAGTCGATCTCTGAGTAGTCTCAAGTCCTCCCTTCTCTCAGCCTGCCACTGCTCTCTGTCTCTGCTGATGCTTCTCTGGTACAACAGTCTCTTCATTGGTCTCCTGCCAGATGGCCTGGATTCATCATTGAACATGTGACATTACCTCTCTGCCTCACTCTAATCTTTAAATGGCTTGTAACAGAACCTACTTCCTGGGGTTATTGTGAAGGTTAATGAGCTAATGCGTGTAGAGTACTCAGCATGGAATAAATAAGCACTCGGTAAGGGTTACCTGTTACTATTGTTCTTCTCCATAAAGCTACCAGGTCATCTTATCATGTCACACCCTGGCTTAAAGTGCTAGATAGTTTCCTGATGCCCGTAAGAGAGAGTTTGGGCTTCTGAGCATAATGCACAAATCTCTTCCTGATTTGGCCTTCTGTGGTCTTCAACCTCCAGCCCCTTCTTTTCCTCTTTCTCTCTTTTTCTTTCTTTCTCTCTCTTGACTTCTGTGTTCCAACCACTGTGAACTTCCGTTAGTTCCTAAAGGCACTGTAATATCCTTTCCCTCACTTCTTGTGAGCTCTCTTAGCCCTTTATGCATCCTTTATCATAATACTTACTGTGCTAGAATTGCCTATTTGTCTGATTCCTCCTCAGCCTATGGGCCCCATGATGGCCAGTATAAGATGTCAGTCTTATTCATCACTAACTCCCCAGAACTTAGCATGGTTCCTGGCACGTTGTAAGCTCTCCATTATTATTTATCAGACAGATGGATAGGTAGGGGTATGGGAGGGACGGAGGGAGGGGGAGAGGGAGGGAAGGAAGAAATGAAACAGATCCGTGTCTCCAAAGTCCAGTACTCTTTTACTCCAGGCTGCTTGCAGCTCTTTCCTAAAGGAGGAAGGGCCATACCGATAGGATTGCGGGAGAGTGGGGCTTGGGGATGCTTCCATCACTCCCTCTCCAGTCCTGTCCTCACAATGACTAGCATTTTCTTTCCAGGACAAGTCTGAGATTTGTGATTTCCTGCTTAAAAATCCAAAGGATTCCACAATGCTTACAGAGCAAGGAGCACCCCTTCGAGTGACGTACCAGGATTCTCGGCATCTGAGCCCCACATGCCCTTGACACTGCATCTCCCTCCCTTCTCCACTCTGCTCCCTTGCAACTCACAACTATGGGCAGTCTCTGGAGACACACTGCTCTTTCCTGCCTGTGTTTCTTTTCTGGGTCCCTCTCTTTTGCGCGCATCTTTCCACATTCAGCTCAGTTGTCACTGCTTCCATGTTTCCTGATCTCCCCAGGCATTTTTCTCCTGGCTCCAACAATGCTTTATAGAGCCTTCTCTTAGAGCCCCCCTCAACTGTGCTGTACTGATTTGCATACTGTTTGTCTTCCCTATTAGAATGTTGTGTCCAAATATAACCTATACTGACATTGGAGTCAACCTGGACTTATCACTTAGGTGCTGTATACATTTATGCAAGTTACTTATACACTCTAAGCCTCAGATATAATAATTCATAAAATTATTTGTTAAAATGGAGGTCTCCCTTACAATAATCTCTCCCTTACAAGTTTGGTGCCTGGAACACTGTCCTAGCCTGGAAACTAGCCCAGTGGAAAGCCAGAATGACGAGCTCAAAGTGTCCGTGAAAGTAGGGCTAGTCATAGTGTGCAGTGGAGCCAGAGGAGGCTCTGAGAGGGGGCTCCTTGGAACGTGGAGCAACCAGAAGGCCCAGGAGTAAAGAGCACTGTTGGAGTTGGTGAGAAAGTAGAAGAGGTGGTTGGCTAGAAGAGCAGGCCCCATTTGCAATCTGGACAGGGCATCGGCACTCCCCCTGCCCCTCTCCTCTATAGTCCACAGCCAGGCGGCCTTGGCTGTCACCTCATTGGTAGTGCCACACAGACAATGGCCCATGGCCTGACCACTGCCAGGATGCCTGAGGCCTGCTGTCCTTCACCCGTTCTGCAGTCATGAGCTATGATTTCCCTCTTTGTCCTTCTCTTCCCCATGCATCAGCCCCTTTAAGTTCTGTGGGCCAGTCCGGAGCCGGGGTGAGGGAGCTGGAGGAAGGGAAGGCTGACTCTCCTGCCTCCTGTTGCTGCCAGTGGAGGGAGAATGAGCTCCCCAGCCCCAGTTTTCGGCATTCTCCTCCCAGCTGGAGGTGATTTAAGCTTGTTGGATTTATATAACATTGGGAAATGGTAAACTGTGTAAATTTGCTATGTTTTCCAGGGACAGTTATTTATGGAGGGGCATTTTTAACTCAAGTGCAGAAGTGTTAAATCATTATAATAAATTCATGCTATTCAGACTTTCTTACATTGTAATAAATTTTTTCTAAGCATGAATGAAGAGATCCATGATTCCTCTAATATACCATTATGTATTTCTTCTCAAAATGACACAGCTTACTATATCAACTTGGAGAATAATAGAAGGAGATTTACTGCATTGCAAAAAAAAAAAAAAGTTGAGTAGCAATGCCTCTGAGAAGGGACTTGGGAGCAGTGACCCCAAGCAGAGCTTCTCCCTGTCCCTGTGCTTGCTTCTTACCCCGTGGGAGGAGCAGCATGTGCAACCGCAGCGCAACAGGGGGCCCTGGCTAGGGGTGTGTCCCCAAAATCTCCCAGCTGAGCTTCAGAAGAGCCTTTGAGCAGAGAAATGGGGCCAGGGAGCCCAGTGGCCTCTGTCCTGTTTTGTCCAGGGGGAGGTGTTGGAGTGGGGCTCTATCAGAAATGAAAACTCTCCCCATGATGTGAAATCCCTTCCAAAAGCATCAGCCTGCATAGGGAGCTGGCCTGCATACAGCCATCTCTCATCATCTGTCTCTTGCCTCACTCCTCACCTGGACCAGAGAATGCATAGCTTTCATCAGATTCTCAAAGGAACCTGTAATCGAAAAATTAAGGGGCCTGCTCCGTGGCCAAGTGGTTAAGTTCGTGCTCCGCCGCGGCGGCCCAGGGTTCGGATCCTGGGCGCGGACATGGCACTGCTCGTCAGGCCACGTTGAGGCGGCGTCCCACATCCCACAACTAGAAGGACGTGCAACTAAGATATACCACTGTGTACAGGGGGGATTTGGATTCAGGAATCACCGGTCTTCAGTAAACTCAGAAGCATATTCCGACTGTCCACAAGGTACTAGGCAAAGTCCAACAGGACCCTTACTGCCCCTGGCAGCATACACAAACTATGTCGAGCTGCTGCTAGAGTGCCGCGAGGTTAGTGCAGTCACAGAGGCCTGAACAGCAGTCCCTGGGAGGGGGACTCAGTCAGAATTTTCCCAGAAGATGGGACACTTTTGCTGGGCAAAGGTAGGGAAGGAAGGGTGCTCTGGGCAGAGGAGCAACGTGTCAAAGGCGTGGACACAGAGGCCTCAAGATGAGTGAGCTTGTGGACGGCCTTGACTGCTAGGCCTGCTGTTTAAACCTGGAGGGGCAGCAGGGTCCAAGGGTAAGAGACCACATAGATTCCGTTACTCAGCCACAGTTTACAGTCTACCCAGAGGCTTAGGTTCAAGTCTTTGCTCTGCTGCCTTGGCCATGTGACATTGTGCGAGTCCCTTCACCAGGGCAAACGCAGTGCCTCTATCTGCCAAATGTAGACAGCACACACACGCACACCTACCTTGCCTGGCTCTCGGGCTCCGTGGGGATCCAATGAAAGGACGTTCTTGCACCTGCTGGGTAAACAACTACAAAGCACTGCATACGTATCAGGGGCTTTTATAATTTATCTGAAGGCTGGCAAAGGGCAGTGGGCCCCTCTGAAGCATGGAGAACTGGGGATTCCATGACAGCCAGGCAAAGCCAACCATTGCTGCTCACCTGCTATGTGTCACCACCTCAGGCAATGCCCCCAGCTCCCTCCTCAGCCTCCAGCACAGCACCCCACTGCCACACTCACCCCAGTTTCAGAACACATTTTACCTCTGTCTCTTCCCAGAGTTGGGACTGTATCAGAGCCATCACCTCACCCCCCGTGCAGGGTCCTGGCTTCTCAGGCCACCTCTGCCTCAGTGCCCTGACTCTCCAGACCCCAGCCTTGAGCAGAGAGCCAAGAGCTGTTCCGGGGTGGGCACTCCTGTGCTGTGGTCCACATGGCCACCTGCCTCCATAATGGATGCATGTGGGCTGCTCACCCGCTTCCTTCGCCCCGTCCCAGCCCCACTGTCTGGTCCCCACCTCTAGTATTTCCATATCTGTCCCTTCTCTCTACAGAACTAAAGGCAATATTGTTCCGTTTTGCTAGTCAGGCTGCTCTCGGGAGTGGGTATGGGAACAGGCACTTTTCACTGTTCTGGAGCCCGGGCTAGGCAGCATTTCCTTAGTGGGCTGCAGGCACAAACCACACTGCCCAGGACACTCACTTCTCATGTCCGATTGGAGGGTTTCTCCTTTCAGGTTCCCAGCACGTTTCCAGGGGCAGACTTGGGGGGGGAGGGGAGAACTGGTCCCCGCAGTGCCCGGTCCAAACGGCTGACAGCTCTCCCCAGGCTGACCCAGCTAATGTTCAAACCGGCCACATTTTTTTTTCAAACATTTTATTTTGAAGTCAGACTTACAGAAAAGTTTTGGAAATAATACAAAGAATTCCTGTATATCCTTCACTCATATTCCCCAAGTGTTAACATTTTAACTCATTTGCTTTATCATTCACTCTTTCTCACACATATATAAATACACATATTATTACTTTTTTTCTGGAATATTTGAGGGTAAGTTGCAGACATGATCCTTTACCCAAACAGTTCAGCATGTATTTCCTAAAAACAAGGACATTCCCTTACATAACCACGGTACAATGATCAAAATCAGGAAATTAATGTTAATACAGTGCCATGATCTAATCGACAGAACTTACTTAAATTTTGCCAAATTGCCTTTTTAACAAAAGAAAAATAATTCTGGCTCAGGATCCAATCCAGGATCACAGTTGCATTTAGTTGTCATATCTCCTTAGATGAGTACAAACCATTTATTTTGCAGAATATTTTGCAGACAATTTGGGTTTGTCTGATGTTTTCTTATAATTAAATTCAGGTTATACATTTTCAGCAAGAGTAAGTGATGCTGTGTCCTTCTCAGTACATGATACCAGGAGGCTCCTGATAGCTATCTCTTTGATTTTAGGTGATAGTAACTTTGCTTACTTGATTAAGGTGCCAGTTTCTCCATTGTAACAATTACTAACTTTCCTTGTGTCATTTGTAAGTATCTGGGGGGAGGTGTGGGAGGGAAACGCACAGACTATGTAAATGTCATTTCTCATCTACCTTTTTCACTCCCTAGTTTCAGCGTCCATTGATAATTTGGCACATTCCATTGAAATCCTTAGTCTTCTGCTGTGTTCCCACTACCCTCTTTGACCAGCCCAGTGCTAGGAGAGAGACTGAAAAAGGAGACAGTTCATTTCTTATCCTCAGGTCCTTCAACTGTGGAGGGAGCCACAAACAGAGCAACGCAGAACAGTGGGAACAAGGGCCCAATGAAGTGGTCCCCTCTCTGAGGGCATTAGGAGGTCAGAAAAGTGGTGCTCAGTTTGAGCTAGACTCCCTTCAAGCAGATGGACCCTGAACTAAGGGCAGGGAGAACATGAGTGGTCAGAAATCTGGAATGACATGAGAATCCATGGCCATAGGCCATCTTTGAGGGCCCCAAGGGGACCCTGTCTCAAATGCCTGGAGCTCTCAGGTTAGTGAGAAGACCAGAATGAGCAGGCTTTCTTCTGATCCCTGGTCAGAGCTGGGGCAAGGCGGGCAGAGGGGCCTTGCTGAGACTGACACTGAGACTGTGGCAGGCAGGTTGCTTCAGGAGGGGCCCGTGGGGGGCATGCCCCTACCCTGCACCCCTTCTTATTCCTTCAGCACCTACTATGTGCCCGGCACGGAGTTCAGTGCTGATGGCACAAAATGCTCTCCAGTCATTCACGATTAAAGGGGGTGCCTGGAGCCCAGCACAAGTACTTAGCACTAGGTCACCTAGCACTCAGGCAGGGCAAAGCAAGTGTCAGTGGTGAGTACAACGCTGCTGAGGTCTCTCACTCAGGCAACGCTCGTCTCAAGAGCTGGGCTGAGGGCATTCGTGGTGTCCCTCCTCTGCCTTCTCTCTTCCTCACCCCCCCTCCCCAGCACCTAGCAGAGAGCTGGGTGCAGTGGAGCCGAATCCTTGAGACCCAGCACACCTGCTCACTTTAGAGGAGGAAACAGAGGCAGAGAGGTCCGAGCCTTCCAGGGACAGCCCTGTCTCCGCTCTCCTGTCCTGTGGATAGGCTGCATGTTTGTTTCGGGCTTGGAAACACAGTCATTGAAGAAGCTTCGCTACATGTGTGCCTTGAAGGGGCAGCCTCTTCCAAAGTAATACAACGATTACAAGCATGGAATCTGCCACGGGGAGACCTGGGTGCAAGCCCCAGCTCTGCCACACCATGTGACTTTCAGCATACCCCTGAGCCCATCCATAAAACAGAGACCAGAGGTATTGAGAAGGTTGACTGGGATGGCATAGGTGAAGTGGCCAGGACAGTGTCTGGATGATCTGTAAGTGGATTGTTTTTAAACGAGGCCCTGTGTCTTCCCCAGCATACTGCCCGCCTACCTAAGACACCTTGCGGTTCTTCAGGTCTGTGGTCCTTTGTTCCTCCAGGCCCCCCCACCCCTGGGGTCTGTTTAACTCCTGCTCTCCCTCCAACAATCGGCCCAAGTGTCTCCCCCTCCCCAGTCTGGGCTACTTGCCTTCCCTCCTCAGGGCTACCCCAGACCCATGCACAGTCCACCACGCTGTCTTGCACTCATCTTTGGGTTCTCAGGGATCCTCATACGGGGGAAGGAGTGCGGCTGATTTGTAGTCTGGGCTCCATTACTTTCTTGCAGTGTGATTTGGGGCAAGTTACTTACCTTCGTCAAGCCTCTTATTGTTTATCTGGAAAGTAAGGTGATAGCACCTTGCAGAATTATTTGCAGGACTAGAAATAAAGCCTATAACACAGCTGCATTATGCCTGGAAGGTGGCTATGAGTGTGCTGTCCTCACCACTCCAGCCCTAATCCTTCGCACAGTGCTGGCATTTGGTATATGCACTATAAATATTAGTTGAGCAGGTCAGGGAACAAATATACTCCCCATCCCAAGGTAATTTTTATGCAGAACTAATTGAGGCCCAAGTCCAACCCAAAGAAATAGCCCTAATGATGGGATCCGAGGCCCTGATCGGGGCCTGTGGGGTGCTGTGTGGGGTCTGCCCAGCGGCCCTCATGTTAGTTCCCAGCGGCTGTCCATGGAGTCCACGCCCTGCCTGTGCCTTCAGTTGCCTTGCTTCTAAAGTCCCTCTTTGGACCCCAAGAAGACCTCAAGAAGAGAGTGGAAGGGAGACAAGGCTGGTAGCACCTGAGTCCACTGGATTTCCTGCCACCCCAATGCCCATGGCCCCTATGCTGGGTCCCAGGAGGAGGGAGGGAGAGAGGGGAAATGACAAAGATGATGCACGTGGAGATTCTGGGGACGAGAGGAATCTTCATACCTCAATAAGTGGAGTGCGAGGCCTTCAGACATGGTTAAAATTTTCCCTTTATTCTGAGTGATCGAGAACCAGTTGGCATGGATCTTAAAATTTTGCTTATAGTTTTCACTAGAGTTCAGCTTACTGGGGAAAATAGAGCTGACACAGCTCAAATGTTTTTTGAACTTCAGGTAGCTGCATAAAACGTTAATAAATATTACACTTATTTCTACTTAATTTCTTCTCCTCGTTAATAATAAAATTCACTGGGTCTTTGGTTTTTCTCTCTCTCTTTCCATGCTCTCCCTTTTGTCGCTACCACCAGCAAGTGCTACTAGGCAGGGAGAATTATAAACTCATTAGCAACATGTTTAGTAACTGGTCACTCACTCACCTTTAAGAATTCCAGTTCCAGGCCCAATAAGCCAGCAGAGGAGGGGAGGAAAGGGCTGGTACCTAAGTCAATATAGACAATGCCATTTCTTAAAGGTACAGTCGGAATTATTGAGAAAACACATGTGAGAAGAAGGAAGGAAGGAAGGGAGATGGGCAACATGAGAGAAGGGTTGGAAGGGAGCCACTGTGCAGACAATTTACAGCCGAGAGAGACAGGATGTAGAGACTAAGAGCACAGCTTTGCAGACAGACCTGGGCTTGACCCCTGACTCTGGGTCATCTAGGCAAGGGACTTAACATCTTTGAGCCTGTTTCTTTAGCTGTAAAATAGGGATAATAATACGTACATCAGAGAATTATTGTGAGAATCAGATGAGATAATAATTAAGCAGCTCTTAATACACTGTCTAGCACAGAGCAAGCACCCCATAAATGCTAGCTACACCCCTGCCTCCAAGAGAAGGGCCCAACTGATAAGTGTGATTGGAAAAACTGATTCCTCCACTCAGCCAGTGAGGTCCTGAGCATCCCCAGGCCTACGCTTGTCTCCTGGGAATCCCACAGGTCAGCTCCGGGAGCCTGGGCACATTGCTGCCTGGCTCTGGGTCTCCTCATTGACAATGAGGAAGATAGTGGGTTCCTCACACCAGTGTACCCCACGTCTACACACTGAAGACCAGGGTAACCAAGAACAACTGGTAACACTGGCTGCCTCTGCGGAGAAGAATGGGTGGCCGGCTTCAGGAGTAGGAAGAAGACTTTTCATTGTATGCTTTTTCATACTTTTAAAAACTTAAATATATAGATATGTTAGCTATTCAAAAAATAGATAATTTTTAAATGCAAAGACCAAATTCAATGCAGCCCGTGGCCATATGAACCAGGAGGAGCATGGCGGCAGACGACAGCAGCCACAGTGGTGTTGGGAATGCTCTTGGGGAAAAGAGAGGGCAAAGAGAAAGGAAGGGGCAGAGGAGTGTCGGCTCCCATAGCTGACCCGTGGGATTCCCAGGAGATGAGTGCAGGCCTGGGGATGCCCCGGAAAAGAGCGTCAGCAACTAGAGACAGAGGTGTGCGTACCTCAACACGACAGGACATCCCTGGGAGTGTCACAGGCTGACTGAACCTAAAAGAAAATGACTTAAAGGGGTCAGGTGTCAAGTTCAAGTTTGCTTCACTTGGGACATGAATTGTCAATGGAATGGAACTAAGGAAAGGAAGGAGGAGGGGATCAGAGCCTGAACCACTCATTCTATCTGTAGCATAAAGTCACAACTCCCAGAACCCTTGGGGTGGGATGGAGCTGCGTATGGCTGTCTCACTTACTCCTCACTACTCTTGGAGGAAAGAGGAGCGAGGGGGGATTATCATCCTCATTTTAGAGATAAGGAAATTGAGGCTCAGAGAGGTTAAGTAACTTTTCCAAAGTGAGCCAGAAGGTACATGAGAGAACTGGGGTTTGCATCCCAGTCAGACGTCAAAGCCCACACCTTTTTCGCTCTGTTGCACTAGTCTCCACCTTCCTCCTGGTCTGGACAAATCCTGGTTAGATCTCCACCAAGGGCACAAGCACAGAGGGAGATGCTCAGAGTCCCCTGAAGAGATGAGCAGTTAGGTTCACATGAGGGAAGAGAAGTTGAGGTGAGACTGGGGTGCTGGTGCTGCCTGTCCAGCCTTCCACCCCCCTCACTAGCCAGGCCTCAGGGCATCTGAGAGTGTTGAAGACCAGAGATGGATGGGGGTAGGGAGGGGAGGGCAAGCAACCCAAGCGAGGAGTTGCAGGGAGAAGGGAGGACAGCTTAGAGAAAGAGAAGGAGGGCAGTAGAGAGAGGAAGCTATAAAGTATAAAGCTTATCCTTGCAAATACTCCTCTGAGGGGAAAGGGAGGGTTGGCTATACGCTGATTCCAAATGTGCTATTATCACTTTCAAAGCATTTCTAGAACACCTACCTCTCTGGAACACGCCTGCTGTTGTCTGCAGTCTGTTCTTTCCTTTCTTCCTTCACCCCCTCCTTCACACAGGCAGCGACTGAACATGTGACCGCCAGGAGTGAACAGTCCATCAAAGGTGGGACATCAAGGGTAGCTGATCATTTTTATTTAGGGGTGGATTCCATTTAGGGAGAAAGACAAATGGCATTCACAGCCAAGTCTGATGCTGTCACCTCGGGCGGGGCTAGGCCCCTGAGCTCACTTCCCAGATGTCCCTCATCCACCTTACTCAGGTTGGGAATGCTCACTGAGGTTCAACTCCAGTGTAATTCAAACACTGGCCCCGCAGACCCGTGCCAGGGGGAGCAGCAGATCAGCCCAGCCCGACTGCAACAGGATTTGGAAGGTGAATGGAGGAGCTGGAGGCATTCGTGTGGGTGGGAAGCTCTGGTACGTCCGTCTGTGTCTCCCTGTGCTGCTCCGTGTGTGAAGGAGTGGGTGGGATCCAGCTCAGAACAAGAAAAATGTCAGATCTTTATAAAAACCCAAAGGAGACAGGAGCTACTAAATGAAAGGTCTCAGTAAACATATTCTTTTCATATTATCATCACACAGAAAGGCGGGAGAAGGGAGAGAAGAAAAGAGAAAAGTAAGAGAGAAGATATGATTACAAATGGGTGGATGAAGAGCTGAAAGGCCTTTGAAGGTGTCGTGGGAACAAGGGCTGGAGGGAGACCTGGGGCCGCACTAGGGGCCAGGCCCACCCTTGGACAAGGCTGCGAGAGGCCACAAGGGCCCCCAGTTGGCCAGAGTCAGCCTTTAGGCCTCAATGCAGCATAGAAAACATGAGGCAAACTGAGGTATCTAACAATGAAATGACTTGATATCTGGGATTTGCTTTAAAATAATTCCTGAGTTGACCTATGTTGAAGCTAGGTGGTGTGTACATGGGGGTTCTTCATGCAAGTATCTGCACTTTTCATCATGCTTGAATTAAAAAGTTTATAATAATAAAATGTCTTTTAAAAGTAGAGGAGCTATGAAAGAATCGCACACTGCAGGTAGAATACTAGCAGGGAATATAAGCCGTAGAATACAAGGAGAAATTAATGAGAATTCTATCTTGGGGTTTTTTAAATAACAGCACAAATCAGGGGTTCTTCACCAGGAGATGATGGATGACTGTCGGGTCCCTGAACCCCCTGTAACCATGTGCCAAGTGACCTGATACTTTTCAAGGAATCTGTGACTTTCCCCCTCAGAGGTTAATAAATTGTATTCTCTCTTAAATGTGCTGTGCATACATTAGTCACTCGGTGTGTGGTTTAAATAAAGGGTTTGTTTTATAGAACTGGCATATTCATATCTGGGTCCTGTGTTTTCATCTCTCCTCTCAGTCAACCATGCCTAGAGCAAAGCAAAATTGGCTGACCGGCTTCACAGCCCAGCTCTGGGGGGTGGGGGTTGGGGGACAGAGGAGAAGCAGAGACAAAGGAACAGGAGAGGTCTGGGGAAGCCACTGAGGCTCCCTGGGGTCTGAGAGAGTGACAGGAGCAAGTGTTGTTGAGGTTGTCATCCTCTGGCAGACTCACTGGCTTTTGACTACAAACGTCCAACAGAAACAACAGTTTTGAATAGTCTGAGGCTCAAGACCCAGAGAATTCCTTAGACAATCCCTTTCCATTCCTCTCAGGGTAGCAAAACACCCAGTGTGACATCCAGCCCCTTGCAGTGAATTCTTCCAAGAAGTCCAGCTCCCCATAAGCTCCCCAGAATGGGCGGAGCAGGCTGCCACCTGGACATTGCGGCCTGGTGGGCAGGGGAACTGTGGGTTAGTTAGGGGCCAGTGAGAGTCTCATCTTGCACCCATCTCCACATTTAAGTCAAGGCTTGAA
This sequence comes from Equus asinus, assembly GCF_041296235.1. Taxonomy (NCBI): domain Eukaryota; kingdom Metazoa; phylum Chordata; class Mammalia; order Perissodactyla; family Equidae; genus Equus; species Equus asinus. The sequence continues at coordinate 36,775,258 of NC_091796.1, read as the reverse complement.
GGCCTGCCCCATTTCCTGGGGTATGAAGGCTTTTTCTTCCCAGACTAACACTTCAGAGGCTGGTATGAGCCCTGGGAAGAGAGGTGGGAGATGAGGGAACACGGGGGCCAGGCATTGCTCTGTAGCTGGGGTTCCGAACTCTGCTTTCTACCACTCCCGCTTCAGAGAAGACAGACGAGGGCTGAAGCCACTCCCCTCTCCCACGGGAGGGCAGAGACAAAGACCCTTGCCTCCCAGGACTCTTGTCTTCTCCCTGACCAGGCAGCCGAAACCATGAAGCTTCCCTGCCCCCTCACATGGAGGGAGATGGAGGCCCTTGGTGAGAGTCTGCCCTTTCCTAGACCAGGCTGCCGGGCTGAAGGCTGGGCCTGGTGCGTGTGTGTGGCCGGGAGAATGAGGGAGCACAGAGAGAAAGGTCTGTCCCAGGACAAGGCCTGATGAAGGCTCATGGCTGGTGTGCATCTCACCTCAGGAAGACCTGATGCCTCCTCTCCACCTCACCTCCCCCAAGTCCCCCTTCCTGTTCTTCCTCCTTTGGAACCCCCCCCCCCCCAACACACACACACACACACACACAATACCTGCCTCCTCAAACCTCCTCTGGCATGCATCTCTCTCTTTTTCTCTCTCTCTGTCACCACAGACAGATGCAGCACTCCAGGAAGCTCCTCCCTCTACACCCCGCCCCCCCCCCCCCACCAGCACCCTGACTCTGAGGGCATGATCCAGAATCCTCAGGTTCCTCCATCCGTGCAAACTGTCCGTGCAGTGGAAGGTGCAGGACCAAGCACAAAATGCTCGGTGGCAAGTTCTGGGCTGCGTCCTCATCGTTCTTGCTTTACTGTGGTCCCTCCCTCCACTGCCTCCCTCCCCGACTCCTCACAGCACTTCACCCCCACCCCAACTTGGGTCAGGCGGCCTCAGTTTCCTCCTGTCAAGGAGGAAACAGGAGGAAAGGGGGACTTTCTCTTGGGTTTGGGCACTCTGGCCATCTGTGCCCAGGAACCAAAAGAACAGGTTTGCAACGGAGACTCAGAGACACACACCAGTTGAGAGAGACTTTTCTTCGTGCGGAAGAGGACCTCCTTTTATTGCTCCCATCACCTCCCAAAAAGTGCTCCATGCTGCTTAGGCTCCAAACTTACGAGGGCCCAGGTAGCACACAGATTCCATGGAGGGAAGGACCAATGCTACTTCCAATGTACCAGCCTTGGGCCCGCAGGGCACTGCTGGCCGGATTCCGAGAAGCACAGACCAACGAAGATGAGTCTTTTTTTTAAACTGTGCTTTATTTAGGGCTAAGCTGGAGAAAGCGTCATCCAATAGTTACAGAAGGTTACAAGGAGTTTTAGGGAGTTGAGTGTGAAAAGAGCAGTTTTACCGAACTGCAGCTGTTTTTTTTTTTTTTTTTTTTACAACATCTGGACATCCTAAAAGGAGGAGCCAAGAGAAAGAAAAAGAAAATTTTAAAAATAATAATTAACCAACAAAATAGACAGAAAGAAAGGAAAGGCAGAAGGCCTGAGAGGAACCAGATAGTTGTTCTCCTAAAGCAAAAAAGGAAAAAAATGGTAGGTCCGAGAGCCCCCTGGCCTCCCGATGACCTGGACTATGAGAGGAGGGTATCAAGGCAGAATGCCAAAGCAAGTCTTCCCAACGGTGCAAATAAATTATAATAAATATGTTATACTTTAAAATATATGAGTTCTTAAATAATTCAGTGTTTTTTCTGATTCTGAGTTTTTTTAAGCAATGTCTTTTTTAACTGCTCTAAAGTCATTTACCAAAGATAAATATCGTGCTTTCATTAAATAGTTTTCCTTGTTTTTTCTCTATCATTACAATTAAAAGTCCTACAAAATATGCAAATTTATTTACAGAAAAACAGAGCCGGCATCATTTAAACATCCCTGTTTTTCAAAATTCCTTGTAAACAGTTTCAGAAATTCTTCAAAGATTGTTTATTTTTCTCTCTCTTGTTTAAGGTTTTTGTGTGTGTGTGTGTTGTTTAGTCGTTTGAAGATGAAAGTTCCCAGGTCTCCCTTGCCCGGAAAGTCTCTGGAGCAAGCATGGAAGGCGAGTGAAGCGGAAGGTGTCGAGGGCTTGCGGAGAGCGGGCGAGCGCGCGCAGCTCCCGAGCGAAGCGAGGCGAGGGCGGCAGCGGCGGGCCTTCCTGCCGACGGCGCGGCCTCCACCGGCGGTGCGGAGCCAGGAGGCCCAGGTGTGGGCGAGTCCGGCCTGGCCCTCGGGGTCAACGGCGTCCGACAGCACTCGCAGGGAGAAGGGATTGATGCTCAGTCTAAACTCTACAAAAGTACAGTCCTACAACATCTGGGATTTTAGCAGTAACGCTAACTTCTATAGGTTTTTTTTTTTTCCTTTTTTATTTTTTTTTATTTTTTGCTTTCCTCTAATTTTTCTTCTATTATATAGGTATTTTAAACTTCTCCTTTTTAAAATTCTGTACAACTATTATGATTTTAAGAGGGGGAAGAGTTAGAAGCATTTACAGACCTTTCACAACAATTATCTTGCCTTGTAAGTCCCTTTTTTCCCCTCCTTGTTTTCTCACACTTCACAGTTAGTTTTAATATTTTTGTTGCTTTCCCCAAATATCCACCAATTTGTTCATCTTAACAGCTCCATCAGACATATAATACAGAAAACCATAGGAAAGTGTCATAGACTTGAATGAGGGTAATCAAAGCGCCTCTCAAAGTATCAAAGAACTATTATCTTGCTGTTTTAAAAGCATTGAAGCATTATTTTTCCTTTTTTTTGTTTTTGTTATTTTGTGTTTTTTTTTTAATTTTTTAATTACATTTTTCATAGAATCGCTCTAAGCTGTTTCAAGAACAGCCATGAGGCAGGAAGGAGGGTCAACTCCATTCCCCCTCTATTTGACATAGAGCTACACATCTGCAATAAAAAGTTTGGTCCTTTGGTCCCTAAATAGCTAAAGGAATGACAGATAGAGATGCTCAGTGGCAGCCTCCCAGCCGCCCCCTGGGGACCAGGCCCCACCACACCGCTTGCCCCAGCCTGCCTCAGGCGCCCGCGGGCTGGAAAAGCCCCGGGATCGGTGAGCAGCGTCTCTTCCCAGGTCCCAGCCCTTCAGCCTCCCCATCTGGTCTCAAGTTATTTTGTTGTAAAGTTGCCTTTTTTGTGTTTTTTTTTCCTCATTTTTCTTCATCTTCTTCTTCTTTATGTCATATTTATATTTTCCCCCAAACACATGCCCTCTGAACTCCATAGACGCTATACTTTCCTTGAAGAAATGTTACAGTCACAGAAAGTGTCTGGAGTCTTCAGCTTGATTGATATTGGCTGATATGTCAAAGATGTCATCCAACAGTTCTCATTTATAAATATATATAGAGAGAGGTTTGTTTTTTAATGTAGCCCGTTCAGCATCCTGCCCTAAAATGAAGAAAATCAGGGCTGATTAAGCCAAGAGAGGAACCACAAAATGCATCCAAACACCAAAAGGAACCTGCCTCAGGGGGTAGGGTGGGAGCTCTGGGGGATGGCGGGAGGGAGGGGAGAGACCAGTATGAGAATTAGTCATGATCATGATACGTAAAAAAGAAATTGACTCTTCCATTCAGAGTAAGAAACCACTGGGAGGCCTGTGGTGAAGATTTAGTTGTTGGGAGAAGGGTCTCGATTTGGGTTCCCTTAGACTTCTGGATTGCAGGATGGCGAGATCCAAGGGAAGAATTTGGGACTGTGGGATATGAATTCATAATTAAACTGATCTCTGAGGGGTCGAGCCCAGATACAATATGTATACAGAAGCCTAGCAAACAAGAGAGCAAAAATCTAGCAGCCCAGCCCACTCCTCCCCTGCTAAAGGAAAAGAAGGAAGACAGATCCGTGACATGAATTTGGTTGAATGCTTGCCCAGTTTCCAGCCAACTGCTTCTTTCCCAAGGTCAGTAAGTATTTGCGAGGCTGTGTATATATATGTATATCTGGATATATGTGTAGGACATATTCACCCGCACATATGTGGATATACGTGGATATGTGTGTATGTATATGCATAGATACACACATACACACACACACACAATATTTTTCTCATACATGCCAGGGAATTTAGAGGAAATTCAGAACCTCAAGAGAGGGGATGGGAGGACCTAAAGAAGTTGGGACGGATTTAATCATCAAACTTAATTAAATTAGACAGTTCTCGATTTCGTTTTGAATGGTGGCTTCTTGGTGTTTCATTTTGCTTTTAAGAAAAAAATCATGATCTGACTAGAATCAGAAGGAGAATGCTTAATCATTGTGAATTAACAAATGAGACTCATCTCCATTCTAGCAAGCAGCTTCCACTTATACATGGGGGTGACTGGTTACATCAAGAAAGTTAGGACTGCAAAGCCCCCACTGAGGGGACAACGTCATGCGTGTATCAATCCATGCTGGCAGGTTTTTCACACTGTTGATTCAACAAACAGCAAACCGTACACAGCAGTCTAAACAATTACAACACCAAATAAAATAATAATAAAATTAAAAAACACTTGTCAAGGACCCTTTTTCAGTTGTAAACAAAAAGGTGCATTTTGCTTTTGTCAGGACTGTTTTTTCCAAACCAACCGAAAAGCCCTCCCAAACCCCCGGTCGCCCGCCTCCCCTCCCCACATTTAATTTAGCAGAAGCGGCTACAATACAAACCTTACAATTGTTACCGGGCTCTCTCTCAGAGCCTCTGGCTTTGTGCTCTAGTTTTTTGGTTTAGAATTTTTTTTTTTTTTTATCATTCTGTTACTGTAGAGATTTTTTTGGTTTTTGTTTTTCCTTTTGAAGTGAGATTTAAAATAGCCTAAGTGGAAAAAGACCAGACCTAGGAAAATGTCAATTGAAAAAGGCCCCCAAATTTCTAGAAAAAAATAAAATCACAATATTTTCAAGTGCAAGGAAATCAACCACGCATAAGATATTTTTTTAGATGTTTTCCTTATTTTTAAGAAAAAAAAATAATGGTTTGCATCATTAAATGATCCCGTGTTCGAGAATTCAGGAATTCATCTTTATTTTTACTATTTTTGTATTCTTTTGTTTTGTTTTTTTCTCTATGTGACATCTAGAGAAGCATAAAAAACGCTGAACAAGAAAAACCAAACAACAGAAAGTAAAACCACTGCAAGCACCAAGAACGAAACGAAAATGAGCACAGCAAAAAAGATCGTGGCAGCACAAAAGTCAAGAAAATGCACGTGTGATCATGACTGGCCAATCATCAACTGATACGACATCCAAGAAAAACGCTCCAATCACAGCACCTCCACGAAACTTGACGGCAATTGTCATGCAACCGATTCTTAGCCTTGTTACATGACGCCATCATGTCACACTGTGAACTTTGAGTTGATTTGAACTTACGGATGGGGGACTGTTTTCTCCACTCTCATGTGATTACGTGAACTTTATTCCTAGCTCAGCGCGAGACTGTGGTGGATTTGACTGGCCCTGGTTGGGTTGTTGGAATTTGATTGAATGACAAAAGAAGAAAAGATTTATATATATATATTTATATATGTAGAGAGAGAGAGAAAGAGAGAGAGGACAAGAGAGTGTGGGCAAGGGGGAAGGAAGAGGCAGGGACAGGTCGGGTGGGGTCGGGAGTGTGGGAGGGCAGGGAGAGTTGGGTTGAGGGTGAAGAAGGGCAAGGAAGAAGTTAAAACAAAATTAAAAGGAAAAATATTTATACAGCACAGACCACAGCATCAATCTAAAAGCTCTGATGAGAGAACAGCAGTCAAATCATAAAAGAACTGAAAAGAACTCAAAGGATGGAGGAAGCCGGCAGACAAACGACATGGGCACGTCAGCACACACACACATACACACACGCACGGTTGTTTATGCAGACACATGATACACTGTGAACAGTAGCAGAACCTCACACAGGGCCACTAAGGGCATCCATCATGCGTCGGGAAGAGGAGGGGGGGCGTGGGTGGTTTGGTGAGGGGGCTAGAAAAAAATAAAACAGCCCCTCAAGCCACCATGGCCGGCAAGCAGATGAGGGAGCACGCTCTCTGCTTTATATTACCCTCGATTCTTTCTCTCCCCCAGGAGCTGAGCTCTCCTCACCCTCCCAGCCTTCTGTGGCTTCAGCCTGTGGACCAGCAGGGGGCGCCTGTCAGGGTGGCCCTGATTTGCCAGGTAGGTCAGAGGCTGGCTAAGGTGACTGCTGTATCCCTGGGGTCCACCCATGACACACTTTGCTGTCAGAGTACGGTCCACACCGACAGCGACTCAGCCCTCCCACCCTTTCGGGTCCCACCTTGGCCACCATCCCCAGTGAAGGGTGTCTCCACCCCAAGAGCACCCACTGCACGATGTTATGATCCTCTCCCCTTCCACTCTGCCTCAACCCTTTTTCCTCAGAACCTTCAGAAAATGAACACGTTTAGTTTTGAGACTTAGGGTAAATCACATCTGCATTCTTGGACTTCTAGAAACACACCTTGGCACTACCAGCTTCACTTCACGATCACCTCACACCCTGTGCTTCCCTCCCAATGTGGCCTAAGTGGGGCTGCTTCTGGGCATGTGAAGCCTTTAGAAGCCCCGCAGCTCTGACCTGTGAAAAGACCACATGGAGGGCTGTAGGGCACCCTGCAGGATGGGTAATACCAAGGACAGTCCACCAGAGAGGGGAATGCCATGGCCCTAGCCGCTGGTCTCTGCCGCTGTCACTTTTGCTCTGCTGACCACCCCTATTCCGCCGCCTCCTTCTCCGTCCCTTTATACCCTACAGCCCTCCACGTTCAGCTTTCCAGAGGGACCCAGCTCGCAGGCTCTGACCTCCCTTCTTTACTGGTGGAGCCCTAAGTGGTTGAGGCTGAGCTCCCCTCTCAGTCAACCATCACTGAATTATTCCACTTGAGTCGTCTCCTGCTCTCTTCACCACTGCACAGTTCTTTGCCCCCACCCGAGGATTTGAGAGTCCCCAGCTCCACCCCTTCCTCATGGTCACCCTTGCTTGAGCTTGCTCCCCAGCTCCTGCTCCCCTGCAGCCCCAGGGTCTGTGCCCCACCCTAGGCACCATTTTTATCTGCAGGGTTTCCAATCCACCAAGCTTCTACATGCAGCCAACTCCACTCTCAGCTTTGTGGTTTCCTTCAAGGGAGTGTGGAAGGGAAGCCTGGCATCGTGAAATGTCACTGTGGATAAGGTGCAAAGCAGCTGAGAGGTGACTCTATTTTAAGTCCAAACCCAGCTTCCAGCTGTGCCTTCAGAGAAGAGCTTGCAGCCCCTCTTCCTCCACAGACCCTGCCCTGCCTGCGCGTCATGTGGGGTTCCTGCTCTTCCAACAGCAGGTCTCCCTCACTCAGACCAGTGCCCACCGCTTGCCCACCAAGTCCTGACATGCCACCCTCCCCTACATTTTCACCCCTCCTGGAAGAAAGCCCTAAGACCCACCCAAGACATCCAACTGGCAGGTCCCTTTGGGTGGGAGAAGAGGCCTAAGAACTGAGATGGGCAGTGCCATCAGGTGTCAGCTACGGCAACTGCAACTAAGGGACTCCTGGGCACTCCCCTCCTTCCCGCTTCACCCCACTCCTGAGCACCTCACGGGCGCCCACTCCTCTGTACTTCGCCATGCTCCTTGGCCCGCTCGAGCTTTCCTCCAACTGCTCATCAGCACCTGGCACGGTCCAGCGCGCTGGAGATTCAAGGCTGAGCTTCACACAGCCTCTCCTCAAAGGTGCATCCAGCGAACTTTCTCATACACCTCTCTTCTCTCACACGCGCTTGGCCCCCCACACACAAACACACTCTCACACTCACTCCACCCCTAAGGAGCCTCCCCAGGGATCTGCGTGTGCACAGCTGATGACTCTCTTCCTTAGGGAGCAGCTGCACCTCTGCCTGCAGGGGTGACCCCTTCCGGCCACCCTCTGGAAGAGCCTCACAGAGCCCAGCCCTAGAGGTGGCAGCAGGGTCACTGCCCAGTGTAGAGGAGCTTGAATCAAGCCTGGGAGCTCCAACTCAAGACATGGATGAGGAAATTATGGTCAGGCTGAGCGAATTCAGATGCTAGGTCCTAAACACAGCTGGGCTCAAGCCAGAGAAGGCCCAGGCCCAAAGCCATGACGCAGCCCTGGACCGGTCAGACCTGAAGCTCCCGTGCCCGCCAAGCTTGGAGCAGACATTGTGCAACAGCACACTCAGAGCCAAAGCCCAGGGCTCAGAAGGGACGGGACGCCCACTGGAGTGAGACATGCTGCCAAGTGTGTTCTCCAACCGCAGAAGCACATGCTAGGGGTCTGCGAGCCCACCCTCAGCCTGGGGCCCAGGGTGTGCTGGCCAGCTCGGCGGTAGGACAAGGGCCTCAGGTATTCCGCCTGCTAGCTGTGGACCTGGCCATGTGGGCATTTTTGCCACTCTTCCTGCCTTTGTTTCCTTCCTCTTAGTTTCCTGGTAAAGATTTCTTGGAGAAACTCCCATCTTAGCACAAGATAACAAGCCGGAGCAGCCAGAGGAGCAGAGGCAGCAGGGAAGCCAGGAAGCCCTAGAGGAAAGAGAGCCACACTCTCAGGAGACGTGGAGATGCCAAGACCCAGCCAGATCCCCGGGCCTCGCTTTAAGGAACCAAGGCACAACCTGGCTCCTCCCAGCAGGGGGCCCCGCCAGGGCCCCTCTCCTTCCCCAGACCTATACTCTCCATTCTGACTTGGCCACCAGGCCTGCTGCCCCTGCAGCCTTCACCACTGTGGGTGGCCTGCCCCAGCCCTGAGACCCCCCTCCCCGTCGCAGCTTTGCTCCTAGCCATGGCTTGTCCCTCAGCCCCTGCTCAGGCTAGCCCTTCCCGTCTGAGGACGGAGGACTTATCATTTGTAAACACCCTTTACTGGCCTGTGAAATCGTGCAGGTTTTTAGCTGCTGTGCATGCTGTCTCCTCCCTCACTGGCAGCCTGACAGCAGCCACTTCTCACTGCAGTCCCCAAGCGTGCCCCTGATCTTAGCAGCCCCTTTCAGTGACAGCCTCTGACAGTCTCGGGTTGGGGAGCCTGAAAGTTACCATTTGTTAAAATGTTGCCTAAATGGAGATTAAAGGTCAACTCTCTTGTAGGAGTTATGTCACATTACAGTTTTTTAGAAGACTGCTCAGTAGGAAGGAGGTAGTCAGATGGCTAACCCCAAAGAAGTGAGATGTCATGACAAGTGCCCTCTGATAGTCAGGACACTCTGGGGTAGGAGGGATAGGAGGGCTGCGGTGAGGGTTCTCCTTCCTTGAAGGGGTTAAGAGTCAGGAACTAGACCCTGGGCTTCAAATCATGGCTCTACACCCAGCAGCTGATGGGCAAGTGACTTAACCTCTCTGTGCTCAATCTGTAAAATGGGAATAATTACACTACCTACCTGAGAGGCAACCACAGAGTTCTGTCTTGCAGTTGTTACCTATAAGAACTGTGCCTCAGGTATGGTAAGCACTGTGCAGAAGTCCGTGGCTCCCATCTTCCTGGCCTCTGTATTCCCAGCTGGAAGAACCCACTCTGTTTTCTAAACCTCTCAAGTCCCCACCCCAATGATGACTGCCAGCTGGTTCTACCCTGAGGGCCACTTCTTACCTCACATCTCAAACAACAACTGTGCCTTCCTCACCTCTTCACCTGGGAATTGCTCTGCCCTAGAGGTTGTATCCTTGCTTGGGTTTTAGTTGCATGGAGCTCTAGGAGGCTAAGACAGGGTGCTTTGGGGGGAGCCCCAAAACACACCCACAGGCGCCCCTAAGAAGCTCAGGCCATGACCCTAGAGCATGCCTCTCCTTAAAAATCCTCTGATGACTCCAACACCCTGGTTTCATTAATGAAGAAATGGAAGCCCAGGAGGAGAAGCACCTTGACCCAGGTCACGCCTTCATGGCAGAGCTGAGCTTAGTTAAGAAAAAGTGTTCTATGTCCAGAAAGGGCTGCTTTCACTGAACCATCCCTCCCCTCCCATGGAAATGCACCCATCTGCGGGCTGCCTCCTGGTGTCTGTGTGCACAGAGCCAGAAGCTCCACGGAGGCAGGATGGTGACCCAATCGGGATGGTGACCCAGCACCTGGCACAGGAAGTGCCCGCACCCTGAATGAACACGTGTGGATGCAACTTCACGCAAGCCAGAGATGGGCAGGGTGGGAACTCAGGAAGCATGAGAGGCGGGTTTTGGTTTTCCAGGCTTGCAGGGAGTAGAGGCTCAAGCACTCCTTGTGAAAGGTGAACACTGCTGCTCCCGGGTGGACAAAGGGTGTTCTGCTGGCAGTGGTGGGATTTGAGGAGAGACTGGGAAACTGGAGACCTCCCTCCCAAACTCCAGACTCTGAAGCTCCGCTCAAATGCCTGACTCTCACACGGCTGATCTTTCTCCCAACCCCTCTTCATCTTGGGTCATGACAACTCTGCTCTTCAGTCACTCGGGTCAAAGCTGGTGTCATCCTTGACTCCTCTTTCTCTCACACCCACCTCTAACTCATTACGAACAGCATCCTTGACTCTGCCTTCAAAATACATCTAGAAGTTAACTCCCTCATACCACATGGGACTGCTGTCACCCTAAAGTGAGTGGTCCGTGCACTAGACCTCTGCTTTGGGCTGAGAATCTATTAATACAGCAGCCAGTGATCCCACAGAAATGGGAGTTAATCACATCACTTTTCTATTCACACCCCTCCGATGGCTCCCCTGTGCAGTCCCCCATTTCAGAGGAGCAGCCAAAGTCCATAGAATGGCCTGCAGGTCCCACAGGAGGTGGCCCTCCTCACCTCTGGGATCTCCTCTCCCACCACTCCCCCCCATGCCTGCTCCCCTCCAGCCACCTTGGCTTCCTGCTGTTCCTGGAACACACCACCCCGCCCTCACCCTGGAGCCTGGACCCTGGGAGTACACACTCCTCCAGACACTGGCATGGCTCCCTGCCTCACCTTCTTTAAGTCTTTGCTCCAATGTCACTTTCTCAACAAGGCCTAACCTGACCCCACTATTTAACTGTAACCAACAATTCTGGCACACTATATAATTTCCTCTTTGATCATATGTCATTGTTTATTGTCTGTCTCTCCTGCTAAGGACAGATGCTTACCACTCTTACTGCTGAGTCCCAAGGATCTAACAGTGCCTGGCAGCCAACACTGCTGAAGGAATGGAGGAACAGAGGGCTGGGCAGCCCGTCTGGCCTGTGAATGAGCTGGGACTGCAGGAGTGCACAGCAATGGGGAGCCCAGGCTGAAGGCGGACTTTTGATGGCCTGGCACATCGCCCCCCTCCAGCTCCCCTCCTCCCAGGAAGCCGCTTCACCCAGGGGAACACGTGGCCTGGAAGAGGAGTGGCTGAATGTGTCTTCAGCTGCAAAGCAGGACCCAGACTGAGCAAGAAAAGGTGACAACTGCCCACGCACCATGGCCTCTGTAGAGCAGGCAGGGTAAGTGGCCCCAGTGCTACACCATCACCCTCCTCAGCTTCTGTCCCATCCTGTTGGGTTTTGTTTTTTTTTTTTGGTAAAGTTTCCTTTGAAAAGTCCTGTCCCTCCTCTCCAGACTGAGCTATGGGGACTGGGGGGATGAGGGGGTCAAGAGTCTAAAGGCCACAGCCCTCCAGGCAGGGAGCTGGGGAGGGGAGAGCCAAGGAGTCTGGGAGAAGGCCCCAGCAGAAGGCTACAGCTCCCCGCAGAGCCCATACCGCCCCCAAACTCTCCCGGCCCTGAGCTTGCCATCTGTTCACCCCAGGGTTTTCTGGCAAACAGGATTGCCAGTGTAGACCTGGAGGCGCAGGCCCAGGGCTCGCCCCACCTTCGCAGAGCGGTTCCCTCACTCCTGCCTCTCTTGGCTCTGCGGCAGCGGAATGGCCATGCCCACTTCTGCCGGGATCACCGCAGCTCTGCGCCTGTCTCCTGGGCACCAGGCAGGTCGAGCTGGGCGCAGCGGGTCCAAGGCACAGCGAGGGTCCGGCCCACGGAGGCCGGAGGAGGCGGCGGGTCCGTCCGGAGTCCCTCCCCAGCCCCCCGTCCCCGCGCCCCGGCCGCCCCCGGTTACCTGTGCGAGTCCTGGTCTTCCCCGGGGGACGCTCCCGCCGGCGCTCAGTACGGGCGATTGGCGTCTTTGGGCCGCTTCAGCTGCACCTTGAGCCTCTTCATGCCGATCTGGAAGCCGTTCATGGCCTGGATGGCGGTCTGTGCGCTGGCCGGGTTGTCGAAGCTCACGAAGCCTGGCGAGACACGAGGGACGAGGGCCTGGGTTTCCACGGGGCCGCCCCGGCCGGGACGGGGCGGGCGGGGAGAAGGTCGGGCCGAGGGCAGGGCGGACGGCGGCGGCCCCTCCCCGCGCTCCCGCCGCGCCTCCGGGCAGGGGCAGGCCTCAAGGCTCCTCCCCTCGGGCCCCGCCCCCGGCTGGCCTCGCGCCCCCAGCCCGCGTGCGTGTGGCCCCGCCCGGGGTGGGCGTTTCCGAGGCTCCAGGCTCCGCCCCCGGCCGGCCTCGCGCCCGCCCAGCCCGCGTGCGTGCGGCCCCGCCGGGGTGGGCATTTCCGAGGCTCGGCCTCCGGCGACCTGCGCTCCGTCTCGGCTTCGGGCGGCGCCGGCGCCGCTCGCCCCGGCGCCCATTCCCCGAGGCCGGGCGCCCGCGGCGCGGCGGGGCTCGGAGCGGCGCCCGCCCCCCACCCCGGCCGGCCCCGGCACCTCAGCCCTCTCCTTCGGTGGGAGGGGGCGGACACACCTGCGGGTGGAGGAGTTTATTGGACACTGTCCTCCCTGACAGGAGGGGGCCTGGCAGCGGGAGGGCACGGGGTGCCGGCCTGGGGAGAGAGAGCAGTGCGAGGGGGAGGGAGGGCAGGCACCTCGGAGAGAACTTCTCCACCATCGTTGCGGCCGCCCCCCTCGCCAGGGCACCTGGCCGCGGGGGAGGGCAGAGGCTGACAGTGCTCGCGGCCCCTCAGCTCCCTCCCGGGCCCTGCCGAGGCTGCCCCCAGCCGGGCTCCCTGGGGACACCGGGGTAAATCCAGACCGAGTCGCATTAACACACCGCCTCGCACCCAGGGGCTGGCGGCACCTCTCTTATTTAGTAAAATTCCAAGCCCTAGGAGCAGGAGCTCTCGCCCTGGTCTAAGCACACACCAATCCATGTGTTCCCTATGAACCCCTCATACTAATAATAGTATTGCAACAACAATAGCACAAATTAACACTATTAGTAAAAATTAGTTGAGAGCCTTCTCCGTGTACCACGGACTGCAGAAGTGCTTTTCACACAGTCGCCCCTCCCAACATCCCAGCCATCTATGGCTCCCAGTCAGTCCTTACAAGGAGTTCCCAGGTGGGGATGGATCAGGTTCTCTAAGTTCATCCATTCCTCGTTTTGGAACTCTGAATGCATCTCCTTTTACACTTTATATCAGCATTTCCCAAAATGCCCCTAATAGGTGCTCCCTGAGCAAGGGGCTTCTCCCGTCAAGCAGGTTTATAGCCAGGCCCCTCTGGGACCCTTCAAAGCATATTAACAAGTGAAAACATCCCCCTCCCGCCCCAACTTCTCCAGTAAATAAACCTTTATAGCTTTGTTTAACCTAGAATTTCCTGTAATTTATTTGACTTTAGAGGCTTTTTGTCCTGTAAAATGGACTTAGATCCTGCAAAAATCTATGAAACTAAGCTTGGCAAAGTTCCCAGGCCATCCTGCACACATGCCTCATTTGGGGTGTGTGTCCACAAATAGCCATTAGATATATAAGGGATAAACATACAGACCCCGCTGAAGTAGAAGTTGTTTTCTTAGCTAATCTTCTCTGGGACATCCAGCCTGTCTGCGACCCCTCCCTCACTCTGCCCATGTGGTGGCTCTTTCTCCCTTTTTAACTCCACCCCAGACACTGTCTCCATCCAGCCTCTTTTCTTTTTCTCTTGTCTCCTTCCTGCTTTTGCTCACATTTTCCTTTGCAGCCATGCACCATCAAATACGGGGGAGGAGTATGTGGACGTGCACGTGAGTGTATTCAAAAGTGCAAGTGAGCAAGTGAGTGATGGAAGTGGTCAGAGCCATGCCCAGAACAACGTAAGCGACATCTGTATAAATCCATATGCCAAAACAGATAGGAAAGACTTAGGATTATCCATGGTTGGAGATTAATGTGAGCCATCCTTGCACCTCCTCCTCTCACCCCTCCTAGCCCGACCCCTCCCCACCAACCCCTGTGTCTGAAGACCACAGTTGAGTGGTTAGCAGAGCAGAGCGGGTTTTCAAATGTATGAATCGTGTCTGTTACACTGCTCTCCCCCAGATTCAGGAGGGTGCTTGAACTTCTAGCCTCTCTCCCTGCCAGGACAAGATAGCCTCACCGGGGGTGACAGGGTACACCCCGCCCTCCTCCCCTTGCCCACCAGCACCATCAGCTCCAACTCTACCTCACCACCAGCCTCCTCACCTGCACTTGGTGGCGCTTTTTGCAGGAAACAAATGTGAGCAAAGGAGGGAGGAGACGGGAGAAAGAGAAAAGGGGCTGGAGGTGCTGCCTATGGGAAGGTGTGAAGGGAGGGAGAGTCACCAAGGGAGGAGCGTCACTAAGGTCCTGGAGGGAAGAAGCCCAGCCTTCGTGGAAGAGTTTAGTGTCTCCAGAAGCCAGGGGTTTAGGAAGGATTCAGGTTCAAGGGAATTTTTCTCCTCCAACTAGTTTTGTTAACTGGCTAGCAGTCGGGGCAGGGAGCGTCTCCCCCGCTGACTGGGGACCCCAGGACCAGGACTCTGGGCACCATCTCCCATGTTTAGGTTTCCAGGGCTGTCTTCCTTCTCCCAGAGCCCCCTCCTGCATCCTTCCACCTCCGAGAAAGTTCCTGCCTCCAGGACCACGGCAAGATGCACGAGTAGGAGGCCCTCCCCATGTCCCTCCAGCCCTTCCAACCAACGTAGGAACGATTCGTGCTGCACGTTCGCTCACGAAGGCCTCTGGAAGATTCTGGTTATGCTTATAAAGAGCGAGTGGGGCCTTTGAGGGGTTCACTTCAATATAGGACCATTTTGTGGCAAAAATGGTCCTTCCTTTTGGGAATAAAGGAGGCTCTGGTCAGTCCTGAGGGTCCACTCCGGCCAAGCCTGTCACATACACCATCTCATGTAGCCCTCACAGCATCCCTGAGGGATGACTGCCCAAGTCCCCCATTCACAACTGAGGACAGTGAGGCTCAGAGAGTTAAAAGCCTTGCCCATGAGTGAGTGTTGAGTTCCTTTGCACAGGAAGGCCTCTGGGAGAGTTGCAGAAGGCTCCGCTGCCAGAGGGAGTGAGAGAACCCAGGAGGCTTAAGGAGGAACCACTGGGCCGGGCCAGCATGGCAGGAGCACGTCCTTTTTCAACCTGGTGGATGTTTAGTGCTAGAAGTTTGTTTGGGAAGAGAGGAAAGAGCCAGAGTAGAGGTATACAGAGGATGATTTCCAGAAAAAGCAGGGAAAAAAATCTTGGTCCTGGGGAACTTAAATGGGCTAATGGCAAGGGTAGCATTTGGGGCAGACTCTAAGGAAATGCCTTTGAAAAGCTGAGCTGCTCCCAAGGTAGGGAACTAGGGACAGCACGAATGCATGGAGGGTATGGCTAGAGACCAGACCAAGCCTGCTCTAGCCCAGGTGCTCAGCGCATTCTGGGCTCTTAGCAATTTTCCTCTGATTTCTGTAACATCTGAGGCTTACTTAAAGAGCAGGTGCAACATCCTTTCCAGTTTGTTGTTTTCACATATGTAACTGTAGTTCACCAGGAGAAATACCAAACAGTGGAGGGTGTAACCCTGTCTTTTCCTTTGCCTTGTTTTGCCACAGCCAAAGAGAAATGCGCTGCTGGCAACTCTATGCCACTGAAGTAGCACACATTTCCTGTGGCAGCTGCCAGAGGGAGAGGGACAGTGGTGCAAAGGTCTTGACTGCTTTGGGGAACATGCTCTAGAACCTTAAGCCCTTCATGGTTCTGGAAAGTTGGTCTCCAAACTGGAATCTCCTTAACATGTGTTGCCTGATGCTTCTACACTCTTGTCTCTTCTCCCCTCCACCACCCTCAGGCTGTGTCCTGCATTCCCTGGCCAATGAAGGCTCCTACTCTATCCTCACAGCCCCAGAATCTGGGGGTCAACCTGGAGATCCTGAGCTTCTGGCAGACTCAGCTCTGGTTCTGTGTGAGGCTCTCTGGGGACTGGACTCCTCAATCCTGGGGAATCATGAGGACCTCTGGCCCCAGAAGGAAGTGCTGACAGAGACAGAAGAGGATGTAGGAGAGGCTAAGGAAGAGTGGAGGGGGGAGGTGTGGGGATGAGGTGGGGTTCCAGGAGGTCTGAAGCAAATCAAAGCAGAGAATGCCCCACTAAATTGGAATTTCCAAAAAACAATGAATACTTTTTTAGTATAAGTATATCCCAAATATTACATTGGCCTAGTGCATGTGACATTTGGGATATACTTATACTAAAAATGCATCCATTGTTTATCTGAAGTTCAAATTTAACTGGGCGTCCTATATTTCCTCTAAAATTATACTCCTAGATCCTCCCACATCCTCCCTCTCCCATCTAAGACCCAGCCACCAGGGAAATTTCCTGAAAGCTGTATCTTTGTTCTATTATTCTCAGCTCAAGCACCTCCCACCATCTTCCACTGCCTACCATATCACATGAAACATGCTCATCTGAAGTCAAAGCCCTCCCCAGCACAGACCCTCCCTTACAGGTGGCGTCCCCTGAACTCTCCTTTCTCGCCAGAGCCTCCTGCTTCCTCACTCACTGTCCCTTGACTCCTCATCCAGCCCCATGCTCTGGTCTATTCTATTCTCCCCACCTGGAACTCCCTCCCCTTCCCTTATTTACATCCACCTGCCTTTCTCATTACACTATTACTTGGTGCCTCGCACATTTCACTGCTGTTAAGTAGGGTGATTTTCATCTACACTCAGACCTGAGGCTTCCTGAGGGCAGGGACTATTTTCCTCCTCCTGACTCCTCAACAATGCAGCTCTGGTGGCCTGTGGGGGGGGTGGGTGGAAGAAGGAGGGGTCATTGGATGGCAGGAGGGGAGCAAAGAGCAGGGTAGACCAAGAAGGGGGGCGGGGGCAGGACAGAGAGGTGGACAGAGGAGGCCAAGGGGTGGGCAGGGTAGGGGCCTCAGCTGGACAGACCCCCCTCACCCCAAGGATCATGCTCAGCTTTCACCCGGGGGCCACTTTGATGAGAGAGGAGAGGGCTGCTGGGATAACGGGTGTTGCTAGGCTCTGCTCTCTGCCCCTCCTCCCACCCCTGCCCAAGGAGGCTGTTCCCCCTTCTCCCCTCGGTGGGAATTGGACTTTTTGGCTGGAAGGGGAACCTATCTCCTGGACTGGGAGAGGGAAATGGGGAGCTGGGTGGGGGTAGGCAGAAAAAGCCTAGAAGCCAAAAGAACAGTAGTAGAGAGAAGAGGGGTGAGAGATGGAGACTGGAGGCTGGGCCACAGGGAGCACCTGCAGGGGGAGGGGCGATGTGAAGGAGCAGGTTAAACGCAGTTGGACACCGGTAAATTGGTGCGAGCACCACCCTGTCCTAGGTGAAGCTAGTTGGTTTGTTATCTTTACCCACCAAAGCATTTACTTTGGTTAGTCGCCCGATCCACAAACACTTTCGAGGAGATGACATTACCGAAAGGGAGGAACATCTGCATCAGCTCAGCGTCCCCAAACTCCTGGGGCAGATGGTAGATGAACAGGTTACAGCCCTCGGGCCCTGCGGTGAGGGGAGGGGGTGGGGCGGGGGAGGAGGGATGGCAGGGTGGGGGAAGAGAGAGACAGAGGAGAGGTGAGCGAGTTAGGCAGCGGCAGCAGGGAGGGGTGGGGGCGAGGTTAGGAGGGAGGGTCTCATCCAAGATCCAAAGGCGGCCACAAAATAGTGGGGGCTGCTGAGGCCCCAGTCTGAGCTCTGGACTCTGCTCTGCCCTTGGGGAAGTCACTGAACCTCTCTGTGCCTCAGTCACCTTTTCTGCAAAAGGGATTAGTAACAGGGTGCCTGGCAACTCTGGGGCTCCACGGGCGGAGTTGATGAGTGATGGGGGGAACTTGCCGAGGCCTGATCAGTCGTGGAAATGAGGTGCTAAGGAGAGGCAGGGCTGGGGAGACCCAGGAGGGCCTGCTGGGCCTCCCTCCTGCCCAGCCCCGGCTCAGCGGAGGTCAGAGGGAAGTGCCCTGGGGCAGCAGGCCTGTGCTGTTGGGGCCAGGTGACAAGCTTCACTTCACCTCTTGCAGGCAGGCCCCACCTGGGATTCTGGGGCCCGGAATCTCCATGGGGTGGTGGGTTTGGCCCAGGCTCCTCCCTGGCCTGCAGCCACTCCTTCCCATCTGGTCCCCATGGTCCCACTCCCCCCTGCCCCGGAACCTTAAACTCAGCCCTGGTCTTGAAGGCAGAAACCAAGATTTATCCTGCCTCCTCCAGTGGGCTAGGTGCGCAGGAGGGGCTTCAACAAGGCTTCGCAATTAGCCAGGGTACCTGAGAACCTTATTACATGAAAGACTCCCCATTGCACTAAACAGTGACAGCCCTGCCACTTCTATGCATGAACAACATGTCAGGCTGTTCTAAGCACTTTATATGTACGTTAATTTACTTAATCCTCACAACAGACCTATGAGGCAAATACTATCGTCATCCCCACCTCACAGATGAGGAAACTGAGGTTCAGAGAGGTTAAGTCACCTGCCAAAAGTCACACAGCTAGTAGAGGGCAGAGCCAGGCTATGAACCCAGGCCTTCTGCCTCCATTGTCTGTGCTCTCCTTTCTCCTTAACTGTCTATCATAAATCTCAGTGCCCCGGAAACCCTGAACACTGTTGAGGCCTTTAGACGTCTGAAATTTCCAGAAGCTGAAAGGATTACATTTTTCTTTTTAAATGACCAAAATCTCAATTTTAACTCTTTGGAATGGAAATCTCTCTAAAATGCTCCATCTATTTCCTGCCGTGTTAAACAGAGTAAACCACATGTAATTTAACTTTTTAAAGCGTGGTCATTTCACTGATCGTTTCCAACCTATGGAGGACACGCAGAGGCAACAGCAGCATTTGCTAGAGCTGTGTAAGAACTGAGGTTCTGATCACAGGCTGGTGCAAACCAAGCAGGAGCTTAAAAGTGGAGGCCGTAAGGCACCCATATGGGCTGCTATGTGGCTGTCACGGCCAGAACCAACTGTTAGGTTCTCTGCCAGATAACCCAGTTCTGGAACAAAGAGCTCCCTCTGGAGTTTCTGTCCGTCTTCCTCTCTTCTCCCCTCCAGCTCTCCTCCTTTCTCCCTCCCTCCTTCTATCTCCACCCGCTTGAGGTACACAGCGATAGATCACCAGAGCTGCCCTCTGAGCCGCTCATCCCCTCGGTCATCTGCCCACCCCCAGCCTCTGGCCTCCCCTCCCTGGTCTGCTGTCTCCCAGGCAAACTGCCAGCTGACGGCACATTCAGGACCGGCGCAAAGCGTGCTCCCTCACCCACTTCCAGGGGTGCCCAGAGCTGGATCCTCCAAGCTCTGGTGGCCCTCCCTTCACCCTGACCCCTCCAACCATGCCACGTTCTCACTGGTTCATGCCCAGTGAATGTGTCCATTGATGGTCCCAGCTAGATGTGAGTCGCCTTGGGGCAGGAACCAGCTTCAAGGCCTCATGTAAGCCACACCTTCTCCAGGACTCCCACCCAGATACTCCCCACACCCTCTCCCTTACGGTGTTCCCTGAGCTCATACTCCATACTCTGTGGTCTGAGGCTCTTTCTCCTTTATGTCTGAGAGCTTTTCTCTCCAATCAGATGGGGCGCTCTTCAGGGGCACAGGCATTTGCCTTCTCTAGTCTTCCTGCCCCACCCCACAACAAGCACGTGCCTTCCCTCTTCCTCCCATCCTCATTCTTCCCGGCTTCCCTGACCGCTCCACCCCATGCTGACCCCTGACTTGAACTTGGGGCCCTTACTCCAAGTTCAAGTTCTGCAAGTTGTTTTGTGTGGATGTTATATCTGTTCTTAAAAAGACAAGGAGCCTTCGAGGGCAGGGCCTGTAGGCTCAGTCCCATCAGCATGGTCTGTGGCTGAGCCCCACAGGGACGGCTTTCCTAACCCCAGCCTAGCCCCTGCCCCTCACCCCTCAACAGTGAGCCTACACCTTGTCTTGCTCCAGCTACCGTGACCACTCACTGTGTTCCTTCGTTCACAGATTACAGAGCATCCAGATGGTATGACCGGGAGGACCTAGGAGAACCATCTGGTCCAACCCAGCCTTCTGAGAAATGGTGACACAGAGCTCCAGAGACAGAAGGCAACCACCCTGGCCACACAGCAGCCCCTGGCAGAGTAACCTCAGCCCAGCTGTGGGGCAGACAGGCTCTGGGGATTCAGGCATCTGATGGTTTTCAGGCTTAACTCAAAGACAAGGAGCTGGAAGGAGGGCCCTCCCCAGCAACCAGCATGTCCTGGTATTTCAATGGCCTGGCACGGGGGAGGTAAGCGTGATGGAAAGAGGCCAACCACAGGCATGGCTGGAGGAACACAGCCTTCTTTCTCGTGCATGCCTCATGCAACACTGTGGACATGGCTTTGGTCTGGTTCCAACCCACCTTCAACCTGTCTCCCCGTCTCCCCCTGTCCCCAGGCTCACCTCATACTTGGCAGCACCCATGCCTTTGCACCTGCTGTTCTCCCTGCCTCGAATGCCTGTCTCCCCCTCTCTATATGCTGAAGACCTCATCCTTCAGAGCCCCCGAAACCTTCCCCAGCAACCCCATTCCCAGCACCATGAGCTTGCCCTTGTATAGAGAGTGGTTCTGAACACATCCAGGTTCATGCCCCCGCTCCCCATGCTCTGCTCCCCAACAGTGGCTCATCCTGTGCACCACATTTAAGGAGAATGGAGACAACAGTAGGAGATCCCTCCTCCTGAGGGAGGCTGGAGTGGAGACTGGCCACAGAGGGTCTGGCCTAGGGAGCAGGGCACAGGGGTAGGGGGAGCTGAAGCTGCTCAGAGATGGGGAGAAAGTATGAGAAGGAGTTCAAAGCTAGACACCTGGGGTGGGGCCGAGTGTGAGTGGGGGGCGGGACAAGGAACAGATGGAGGACCTGAGTTTAAGACCAGGTAGGAGCTGTTGTGTGTGTTGGTCACAGCAGCAATGACCTGCAGCTGTGCATGTGCATAGCAGGGTTTAGAGACCCTGGAGCCCACAGCCCAGAGTGATGCAGGGTGCTGACTACAGGGTGAGGGTGAGTCAGCCTGAAGCCAGAGGGTGGTGACAACAGGAGTAGGGCCTTTAGGCACAGCTCTCTATTCTGGGCCCAGGACTGGCCACACTGGGACTCCAGGACTCCACCCCTTGCGGCTCTGATCTGACTCAAGTGGCGCTGGAAGGCTTGGCCTGGGGAGCAGAAGGACAGGGGCAGGGCAGGTTCCAGTGAGGGCACCCTCTGGTGGCAGCAGGGCTGATGGACCACCCTCACCCCATTTTCACCCATGGTGTGTCCAGATGTCACTCAGAGCTCAGCAGGGCATGAGTGCAGAGTGTGGGCAGGGGGCCCCAATGTGTACCCCTCTGGGCTCCTGTAGCTTGGCTCTCCTGGGCGAGAGGAGATCTGATGATGCAGATCTCAGGAGCTGCCCAGTGCTTGTAAACTGGGGAGGTACGTCTCAGGTACAACTTTGGAGAGGATGACAATTTAGTGAAGGAAGGGTTGTGTGCACAGCGAGAAATCCAGAGGCAACTGCTGGAGTTTGGAAGGCAGACTAGAGCTAGTTCGACCTTCACACCCCTCTAGGGAATAACCACCACTGTCCTCATCTTACGGAAGAGGCTGAGAGGGGAGGAGGTGGCTGAGCTGGGAGTCAGACACAGAGGGGTTTGCTTCAAAGCCCAGACCTTCAGCTGTCCAGGCACTGGGGCCTGTTCAGAGCCTGTCTAACCAAAGGGATTTGGACTAGCAGACCTTCAGGGCTCCTTCCAGGACTAATCCACATTTCATGGCTCCAGACGGTCTGCTGCAGCTAAAGCCAACCATTTGGAGACCGCTGGAACCTCCTGACCAGGCAGGCTACTGGGGCAGATGGGGTGGCCTCACTGGCAGGGTGACCCTTTCCATGGGGGTGGGGAGGACAGGACCTTGTTAGTGTTCCTGGCCCTTCAAACTGAGCTCTCTCAGGCCCACAGAGTCCCCAAGGGTGGACTTGTTTAAGTAGCTCCTGTGGGTCTCTAGGCTCTGGGATGGGAAGACATTGAGGGTCTGTTCGAAGTCCCCGCCTCCTGAGCCCCACTGGCCTTGCCTGCCCTGCCCTGTTCACACCAGGGCCTCTGGATGTGGCTTTCCAGGATGCCCTCCTTCCATGAGGCCTGCACTGGGGCTCTCCCATCCCCTTACCTGCCATGGAGTCCTGCCCTGGGAGCTCCAGCTGTCTCTCCTGGTCACCCAGAGGGTACAACTTCTGTCCACAATGAAATGGTCCCCCCACTGCCCTCCCTCCCCCAGCCACAAGGATTCCCACTTCTCCCCTTCCTCTCCACTGGCCAAATCCTGCCCATGAGTGAGGGGGGAGTCTTGGGTTCCTGGACCCCACTTCCTCTAGGGCCCCACCT
Source organism: Equus asinus (assembly GCF_041296235.1). Classification (NCBI taxonomy): domain Eukaryota; kingdom Metazoa; phylum Chordata; class Mammalia; order Perissodactyla; family Equidae; genus Equus; species Equus asinus. The sequence continues at coordinate 36,752,687 of NC_091796.1, read as the reverse complement.
TCCTGATCTCCCACCACTCAGGTGCACAGAGCTGCCCACGAGAAGCATCCCTTGGTCCTTGGACAGGAGAGTGCCACATCTCACAACCCTGCAGACCTCTATCACCCTCCATACAACACACAAACGTGGTCACCTTTCCAACAAAACACCCAGCCAAAGGCCCAGGTGAACGGCCTCTTTGGGGAGAGAAGGGGGTGGGGCGGGGCCCAGGAGGCCCGCCTTGCAGACTCACCTTCTCTCTGTTGCTGGGGGATCATTGGAGGTGGCTGAGGAAAGGCCTGGCTTATCTGACCATAGGCAGCAGGGTAGGCGGCTGCTGGAGGACCAGAGAGAAGAGGCAAGAGCAAGAGACGGTGACAGTGACATGGAGAGAAACAGGGTAAGAGGCAGGAAGAAAGAGAGAAATTTCAGTGTTGAGCAGCAAAAGCAGACTAGCCAAAAATTGCATTTCAGCTCAGCCACTTACAACAAAGCCAGCTTTTAGGAGTAATGAAGGAGAAGCGGCCCAGGGAAGATTAGAGGGCTGTGTATGTGTGTGCGTGTGGGTGCACACATGCACGCATGGGGAGAGGCGAGTTTAATTTGAAACAATGGAAAACCCACATGTGTGGATAATATACAATAAAGATAATCAAAAGCATCAGAATGCCATGGACAAGATCACTCCACACCACCTGGAAGCCACAAGAAGGTTTCCCCCTTCTCTGAGCCACGCCGACTCTGGTTGACATGCCCTCACTCCCACTCAGATGATGCCTGTGTGGGAGGTGGGGAGCCACCCTAGGTGTGAGGTTGGCCTCTGGGATCCTGCCAGGGGGTGGTCCCCAGGACAGATCTGGACAAAGCTGATGCTTCCTGTATGTAATTGGAAAGGGTCAGAGGTAGGACAGGAATAGGCAGCCCCCTCCTTAGCCTGGTTTGGCTCCCAAAGCGGCAGGACCTGAGGTCAGAGCTTAGGGGAGCCCAGGAGGTGAGAGAGAGAGTTTCCCCTGGGTTCCAGATGGGAGAGTCCAGCTTCACCTGGGTCCCCAAGTTGTCAAGCAGCCCCATCGCTTTCAGGGCAGACATTGCTGGCTCTTCTAAACACACTGAGGAGGGACCTGACCGAGCCAGAGAGCAGAACACTAGCTGGGATGGGATGATTATAGGTGTGTGTAGTGTGTGCGTGTGTTGTTGCCCAGCCTACGAGTGGGAGAGAGACAAGCATAACTGACAGCTTGCCTTAGGCTTCCTAAAGTGGCTCATCACCTTCCCACTCAGTGACTCCAGGCCATCTGCTCGCCCTGGGTCTCTCTTCTTGCCTCTCCTTTTTTCTACCTCTTTTTTCTATCCTCCCTTGTCCCCAGTCATCCTCACTTGAGCCTCACTCCTGCTACCTGTGTATGGCTGGGGGGGTGGTGATGGTGGAAAGTGCTTCTCTTCCAGGTCTCTCCTGCCCTCAAACCCAGGCATTTATGCTTCCTGGGCCAGTGACTGTGCACTGTGATGGGCAGCACCCTAGCTCTGGCCTCACCCCCAGTGCTGTGATGTGGCTTGGGGGATCCTGGACAAACCGGCCCTGGCAATACCATGGGGAAGGGAAATCTGGCCTCAAAGATGAGTAACTGCCCAATGAGGTCAAAGCTTCAGCCTAGCTCACCAGCTCGTCTGAAGTTCTGACCACCCACCACAGTAAGGCCACCCTGCCATGATGGGAAAACTCTCCCTGAATGCTGGGGTGCTGCACAGAGAGAGGCAGCCCGAACAGGGGTCTCCACCAATATAGCCCTCCCTCCTTCCACCGCAGCTCCCTGCCATTCCCTCCCTCCTCCGCCCTCCCACACAGTGCTGGGCCCAGGCCTGGGGTGGGGCGTGGGGAGATGCACGCAGCTGGGGGAGAGCCACGGGGACGTGCGGATACTAACGACCTGCATACTGCTGCACTCCGGCGTAGGCCTGCTGCAGGGGGTCCGCGGCGGTGGGGCTCTGCGCTGCAGGGGAACCAAGGGGACAGAGGTCAGCCACATCCACCCAAACCAGCTCCTCCCTAACCATGCCCATGGAGATGACATTGTGGCTTCATCACCCCTCCCAGCCATTGTAGTGTTTGCCCTGGGACAGAACAGCTGAAGCAGGAACCCTGAGCGCCTGGACCCTGCTGGGGTTCCCCCTTCCCCAGCCCAGGGCCCTTAGTAGGGGAGAAGGTTGCCTACTCTGGCTGAGGGATGCAGGCTGCAGTCGGCCTAGGGTGAGGTGGGATGGGCGGTTCATGCAGAAGGCAGTGAAGGGTTTGGAAGAAGATGCCAGAGGAGGGCTTGACCATGAGGGCCTTGGTGGGGAGATACATGAGGGACTCGGCCTGGAGAAGGGCTATGGGAAATCAGGCAAGGGGGCTAGAGGCTGTCAGGAGGGTGGTCTCATCCTCACTTATCTCCAGCAGAAGTCAGAGGCAGTCCCAGCTGGGGTGAAAAAAGGGCAAGGGAGGCCTCACCTGTCACTCTGTCTCCTGGGCCAGCCATGCCTGCTTAAACAGAGGGACCTCTCCTTTATTCTTAGGGATTTTGCACAGGGCATGGAGCCATGGCTGAGACACTCTCAGCAGGGACTGGCCACACAAATGAGGTCTGCCCCACGGACACTGAAGAACCAGAAGAACAAGGACCTTCCTTCCACCTGATCTCATGACTCTGGGATGTCTACTGCCTGGTGTGGGGAGAGGACCCTTGGACTGATACTTTGGCAAGAAACTTGGGGCAACTGGACTGGAGAAAAGCCTTGGTTGATTTCTGTGGCCTTTGTTGTCTCTGCAGAAGCTGTGGGCAAAAGCCAGGAGCATGGACCCATGGTGGGCACTATCCATGGTGACCAAAGCCAGTCATGCTGACATGGGAGTGGGCTGGCCTTGGAGGCTCAGGGAGGTGGGTGGAGACAGATCCAGCCTCAGTATGTTTGGGGCAGACTCAATAACACAGAGAGGCAGGAAGAAAACCATCTGAGCTTATGTGCCTGGTGACCCAGGCCAGCCACGTTAACTGGCAGTGCCAGGCTTTGGGGCCTGTAGACCAGGAAGAATTCTCAAACTTCCCTTCTGAGCTCTTCCCTGAATCTCTCAGTCAAATTCCATTAGAACAATAGCACTTGGGCCTCAGGGGAGCCAAGGGAAAATCCTAGGGCAGAGGTCCTGAGAGACAATGTGGACGGCAGCAGGGGAGCTGGGCAGCTGAAGATGGGTCAGGATGCAGACCTCTTTCTGCCTGGGGCTGCCCCAGAACATAAGCCTATCCCTATATTTCCCCCATGGTGGAGCCTGGGGCTCCCAGTGCTGAGGTAGTTGTGGTGCTTGGAGGGGTGATCTCCTCGTCCCTCCTGCTCCCTCTGCCTGACTCCCCTTGCCAGCCTCAGCTCTCTGGAGGGAGAGCCATGTCTAGCTTGTCCTCTTGGTCTTCCTAGCTGCTTGCCCACATAGTGCCTTTATCCAGATTAGAAAAAGGTGTCTCTTCTTCTGGGCACACAGTTTGGTGCCCTGTGCAAAATATAACCTGCACAACTTCCATGACAGCCCCCCAGTGCAATGCCATGATCATAGCAAGGACTCAGCAAATACTGCGACATAAGGAATGAATGAATGGTCCTTCAGGGGTGTGATGTGGCAGTAAAGGCCACACTGTGTGCTTCCACCCTGATCTCGAGGAAGATAGGAGAACAGAGAAGCTACCTTGGGCTAGGAAGTGGAGAAAAGCATTTCTAAAGCCCCTCTCTAATTCTCTGCTTAATGACCTCATTAGTAACTGCCAAAGAGTGAACATTTTGAAGGATCTCGTTCATTACAGCGGCTCCAAACTCCGCATTTAAAGACGGTAAATTAATTTTTTTAATGTACTACTTTTCTCCTCTCCTTCCCTCCATCCCTCCCTCCTGCTCTGGCAGGGAATTGTTTATGGGATGTGGCAGATTGTTACAAATGGGGGAGAGAAACATTTCCAAATTCCATGAGGGAAACAGCTCACAGATGCTGGTGGAGGTGGGGAAGGAGCAGGTTTGTCAAAATCCAGAGATCCAGATGGGCTTGTGGGCAGGGAGGAGGGGGGAAATGAAACCACCCAGATGTGGTGGCAACTGTATCTCCCAGCCCATGAACCTGAGGGAGGAGGAGCCCAGGAAGCTGAGAGTGGTGGGATCTCTCCCACCTCCAGCTTGCCAAGCCCCTCCCCTGCCTCCCTTGCCAGCCTGGAGTCTTCATCCTTAAACAACGCTCCAGATCCTCCATGCCCTGCCACTTCACTCTCTAGGCTTCTCTGGTCTCTTCTCTAGGCACTGAGGGGTGAGTTTCAGGATAAGCACTGGGATGGGATCAAGGACAACTCCAAGTTCAAAGTCAGGAAATTCTCCTCTATTACCCTCTAGCACAGTGACCTTGTACTCTGCTGCTGGTGGAACTTTTATATTCTCTGGATGTCTGGGTCTTACTCCAGACACTGAAATCAGAATCTCTTGGCTTTTGTGGTTTTACAAAGCCACACGTTGGATTCTGATGCACAACCAGCGTAGGGAGCACAACTTTGCCCCCAGCCCTGCCTGCTGATCTACCCCAGCCTGACCTCCTCTGCCCTACTTGAGCCAACCTCCTTACCACCTCCTGCCCCTGTCAGGCAGGCCCCTCCTGCCTCTGGGCTTCCAGGACAGTTACTCCACATTGTTCATCCTCACCTCTCCAATTCCTACCCATCTGTTAAAGTCCAATCTGAGCCTCCTCCTCAGGGAAGCTCTGTGGGCTTCTTCAGCTTACAGAACTCTCCCTTTATTTGAATCCTTTAGCATCTCAAATCGGCAAACATTGACTCTTGATCAGACTCATTCTGCTTTATGGTCTCAACATTCTGTCAATGTGTACTGTGTTCCTGACTGGACTTTGACCTCCCAGGTGATGAGCCCATGTCCTGCCCTCCTTCTTGGGCCCCCCTTTCATCTAGCACAGACTGGACACTTACTAGTACTTATGGGACTCCATAACCTTGTCATCTGCCCTCCAGGAAGGAGGTCAGCACTCTTTACATCTCTATTACACTGCCCCTTGCTCGTCTACTCTAGGGCTTTTGCCCCTTGTTAGTCTGCTCTAATGTCAGTCCTTCCTCAGGACCAGAGAGAGGAGCTGCTTCAAGCCAACTGGACACTCTCACCACAGGAGAACTACTAAGTATAAGAGGAACAAAGTTAATCAGGAACAGCCCTCCTGGATCTTCTTTGCGCCGGAATTCAGGAAAGTAGGACCCAGGAGCTGTCCGAGGTTCTGACCCGCTGTCCAAAGTGCTGACCAGGGTTCTGTGTGTACCAAGGGACTGAACTGGTATGTATTAGCCAGAATGCCAATCTACATACCTCCCCTTCTTTCCCCAAAGAGTCTTTTCATACTTAACACTAAATGATTATTCTTTTAGTTTCTATGCTTTCACTTATAATGGGTCAAATTCACTCTCAATTAATTTCCAGTCACTAGCCTCTCTACCTGGTTGTACACTGCACCTATTCTCTTTTCTCCCCTGAGGGAGCCCTAGGAATGGAGTTCTTTCTCACCTGTCAGACTGACACCTGCCCAAGTATGGGAATTTGGTTTCTTCTCTCCCACCAGGGGCTCTTGGGAGGGCAGGAGGCTGGCTCTCCATGATCACATTTGGGGTCCCACCAAGGACAAACAGAGGGCAGGAGCCACACGTTCCCTATTTTAACAGCAAGGGCAGGGACAGAATGGATAAGAAGTGTGCTGCATGGGAAGAAAAGGATATCAGATGTGCTTACCTGGGTAGGGGTGGATGCCATTGGCAAACACAGCTTCCGCAGCAGGTTGCCCATTGGCCTGTGGGGGGAGGCCGGTGAAGCCGTTCACCCCAATGGGGGAAGGGATGCTAGGCACAGCTGGTGCAGTGATGCCCGGAGGGGTGCTGCCACCTGGTTCCAGAAGTGGGGAGGGATCGAAGAGGAGGGAAGGCATGCAGAACAAAGGTGAGGAAGGCCAACTCATGGAGCTCCAACCACTGGCTCCAAGGGCCCGGGGATAGACTTGGACCTCACACACCAACTCAATCCTATCTGTGAATCATGCCAGGGGTTATGTCCCTGCATGCAGTGACTCCACCCATCCCAACTGTATCCATCCTTCAAGGCAGAGTCCAAATCCCACCTACTCCAAGATTTCTCTGACCACTGACTGCTTGACCTTGGACCTACAGCACACAGACTATTCTCAGTGTCCTTGACTTTGACCCACTTGTTCTTCTTTCAGTCTTTTAAAGTGGCTCTTGCTCACCCCAGCTAAGTCAGGATGGGCTGATCCTTGTTTAGCCACCAAGTTGCTGGCTCTGCTCTCTTGTCTGGATCACTGAGGGGCTGATCTGGCTCCCCAGGAAGGATTTTTGCTACTCAGTGGAAGAGGTCTTAATTTTGGTGTTTCCTTGCGCTGAGGGAGAGAGGCTGTTGTAGAATCCAGACTCAGCGCTTTTCATACGCAAAGTTGACCCCTTGGCCTCCTCCAGTTGAGTCAATGGTGATGATCATTGTGGTAAGGGTAAAGTTGGAGTCAGATGACAATATCCTGTGCCTTCCCTATGTCAGGTGGGTGGAACCCAAGGTGTGGATGGCATGGTGACTGTACTGAGGCCCCAGAGGCTGGAAAGGGCCTTCCTCTTCAAGATCTTCTGTGTTGAAGATCTGAGGCTAGCCTGGGCTCAGAAATGTCCCTAAGTCGGGGATCAGAGCTGTGGTATAGTGATCAAGTTGGGCCTAGAGATGGCACAGTCTTGTCCCCTTTAGCTAGGAAAGAAACAGCTCCTGGATGCCAGGAAAGCTGCTGCTATGGCCTGGAAGCAGACAGCCAAGGAAGTGATTGAGAGCCTAGAGTGTCGGGCCAGGCCTTGGGACTAGACAAGGGTTTCTCAACTTTGACTCTTGTTGTGGGGAGCTGTCCTGTGCATTTTAGGATGTTAACAGTAGCTTGGACCTACTAGATTATGGTAGCACACCATTGTCGTCTCCTCGCCCCAGTTGTGGCAACCAACAATGTCTCAGGACATTGCCAGATATCCTTGGTGGGCGGGAGGTGGCAAAATTCCCCCTTGTTGAGAATCACTGGATTGGGCAATAGCCAAGATCCAATTAAAAACCTGCTTTGTGAGTGGGGCTGTTTCTAACCCTCCTGTCCTTTGATAACGCTTGTGGTCTCTCATGGTTGTTGTGTAGTTGTCTTGGAAAAACCCAGAGAGTCTAGGTTGGGCTAAAGGAAAATGAAAAAAAGGAGCTCCCTCTGTGCTCGGGCCAGGGACCAAACAAGGCCATTGAATGGGCAGGGCTCTTCTCCCCTCGGACCTCAAAGGGAGATGTTTTCATGTCAATTTCTTTCCAGATATCTATAATAGAAACCAAGATGAACTGCTTCCTGACATGGCAATATAACTTGAGTGAAATTCTTACCACCCAGAATCATATGGACTGCATGGGGCCCACATCCCATCTCCTCTTGGGTCCCCAGGGATTAGAATATTTTGGGGGCAAACTGCCAGAGGATGAGGCCTGCTTGGGCCCAGACACCATGTGCTCTTGTCACAGCATGGTTCATTGGTAGCCAAAACTGGCCAAACAAAAGGTCCTAGCCGGGGTCCAGCTGTTCTCCCACTGGGCCAGGCCCTGGGTTGGTACCTGCCAGCTCACCTGAGGTTGGGGTCATGGGTGCAGCCGCCAGGCCATTCATGTTGAGGGCCGCCATCTGCTGCATCTGGGCGGCGGCGAAGGCAGCCATGGGGTTCAGGTAGCCGCCCTGCGCGACTGACGCCATTAGTGCCGCTTGCTGCTGCATCAGCTGGGGCAGAGGGAGTGGAAAAAATATCATGCGCTTCCAGGGGGGCCGCCCTCCCCACCAGGGGGCTTCAGCTCCTGGAGACCAGCTTCCCAGGCCCTGAACTCAGGGAGCTCAGCTACGTCTCCCCGCCCCCACCCCTAGAGAGCTCTGATGTCTCCCCCATTCTTGTCCTAGTTCTCAATGGCTATTAGAGACCTCCCCCTGAGAGAGAACTGTATTCAAATGTCATGGTAGGGTCTTTGGTACTCTAAAGTTGTAGAGGGGAGGAAGGGGACTGGCTCCAGGGGTGTCATTCATGGAAATGTGACACCCAAAGTTCTAGAAACATGTTGGATGAGTCTCTGTAGAATTAGCTCGGCATGGATTTTTGTCCAAAATGGTCCTACCTTGGCTTCTGTTGGGTAGAAGTGACAGGAGAATCACATCCCTGATGTTCTCATAAGTGTGAGTGGGGACTGAGGGGGTTGTTAAACCTGGCCAAGCTTGGATATCACTGAAGAAGTGAGGTGAGCTAGTATTTTCAGAACCAAAACCCCGGCCTACCTAAGTGCCACTCATGTAGGGGTTGTAGGTACATGTCTGGGAGGCAAGTCAGGGGAGATGCTGGCAGTGTGGGCTCCACTGTGGAAGAAAGACGTTGGTGGGCCAATGGCCTGAGGCTGGGCCAGGGGGACTGCAGGGGAAGTGTGTGACCAGAAGGTCTGAGGACACCTCTCCATGAGTGGGGCCAGGGGTGGGTGGTGACAACCGAACACCTGAACCTCTCTCCCCCTTCCAGTCAGTGCTTCCTAGCGTTTCACTAATGGAGGCGTGCTCAGGGTAATCCACTTTGCTGCTCTGCCTAGAGGTCTCTCTCCAGCTCCTCCCCTTGAGAAACAGGACAGCAACACACCTCCTCCTGGCAGCCACCGGGGAATGGGCCAGCCTTCTCTCAGGTCCCTCTGGCCTCCCTCCACTCCCTGGGTTCATTCCTCACCACTCCTCACTCCCCAGGGCAGAAGCAGTACTTTCTGTGCCAGGAGCAGGGCTCCCCAAAGCAAGGTTAGGAGTCTCTGCTCTCTGGGGCTCTGAGCCGAATGAGCTGGAGAACCACCCCCACCCCCCCACCCCACCCCACCCGCCTGGCTGAGCCCCTACTTACTGCCTGTGCGTAGGCGCCGTAGGCCCCGAACGGGATGGCCATGGGGTTGAACATGCCCATCTGGCCAGCCATCTGCTGCATTCGCCGCATCGTGCGCTCCTTGTCCGTGTCGGCGAACTTGACCACCAGACTGGATGAGGCTCCCTGCAGCCGGGACTGCGCGTGAGGCCCACCTGCCCTAGCCACCTTCGTGTCCCTGGCCTGGGCCCAGGCGGTCCTCTGGGCCTGGCGCTATCGGGGCACGGGCCACCCGCGCTCACCCAAGGCTCTGGGGTTTTAACCCCACCGCGGGCGTTTTCTATCTGGCTGACCTCGGACCAGTTCCTTAACCTCTCTGAGCCTCAGTGTCCTTGTCTGAGAACTGGGGATAATGGTAATGCCTTCCAGTCTCTTGGGGAGGCTGTGAGCGCGCCACGCGTTTGGCACGGTGTGGACCGCGCACGCGGGCGGGCCCTGTGCGTGTGCGGAGTGGAGAGGGTGTCAGTCCCTCCATTGCTCCCATCACCCTCCCCCCTTCCCACCCCGGGAGCAGCCGCACTCACCGGCATGGTCTGGCTGCCGTGCAGAGCGTTGATGGCTGCTTGCGCCTCGGCGTGGGAGGAGTACTTCACAAAGGCGCACCCTGGGGGGACGCGAGAGGCTGAGCCACGGCCCGTGGGCCCGGAGGAAGGCCAGAGAAGCGCAAGGACCGAGAGGCGGGGCACGGGAGGGGCCGAGGGAAGAGGGCGCATCCAGATGAAAGCAAGGTGAGACAGAGACTGAGTGGGAAAGAGAGACATCGAGAAACACAGAGACAGAGCCACACAGGGACAGAGAAAGACCTGGACGGGCTGGAGACTTAAAAGCACCCCTAAGTCTCCCCGTCCCTGCCTGGACTTGGATCGCGGCCTTTCGTCACCCCAGGCCCGACAGCTCCGCCCCTCCCAACCATCCTTTCCAGGCTCGCCCACTGGGCCGGCTCCAGCGGCTTCGGACTCGGCTGTCGGTCAGGCGCGCGTCCCGCGGCCCGGCCCCGCCCCGCCCCGCCCCCACGCACCCTTGCTGTTCCCGTCGGGCCCGCGCAGGATCGTGCACTCCTCGATGTTCCCGAAGGCCTCGAAGAGGCGGCGCACGTCGTCCTCAGACTGCTGCTTGTTGAGCATGCCCACGAAGAGTTTTCTATCTTCTGGAACAAAATTAGGAGATGCTTACCCGGGCCGGGGGCCGGGCTGCGCGGGGGCAGGCCCCGGGGGAGGAAGCACGGCCTGAGGGGAAGGTTACGGGGGACAGAGGGGAGCTGGACAGGAGCGGGGGTGGGGCTCACAGCCAGAGGGGGAGCGGGGAGCAGGGAGAGGGCGGGGCAGGGCATAGCTGCGGGGGAGGGGCGACGGGGCAGGGCAGGTTGCAGAGAGAATGAGGGCATAGCCAGAGCGGGAGGCGAGGGGTTGTATCAGGCAGGGAACTGAATCTCAGCGACTTTGCCTCATCCTGCCTACAGAGTAGGCTGCACACTGACGGAGAAGGCCGCTGGTCTGGCCGCTGGCCTAGGGCACACGGGTCCTTTGGGCAGCTCTGTGTTCCCTTCTTCCTTCCTCTTGGACATACTCTATTCTCTGCTACCTTCACCCACAGTTGCCAAAATTAACTCACAACAGGCAAGTCTGCCACAGGGCCTTTGCATATGCTGTTTTCTCTGCCTGAGTGCCCTCCACACCACAAGACTGAATCCTTCTGTTTTAGGCCTCAGTTTAAATATTGCTTCCTCATCAAGCCCTCTCCTTCCCCCTCTGTTTTGTTCTGTGTCTCAGCCCTTCATCCCTTGGCCAGAATTTCAAAGGACAGTTATTTACTACTTTGCCTGTGTTGTTGGTTTCTGCCTAGCTCCCTACTACCCGCATGTATGCTCCCTGGGGGAAGAGCCCATGCCTCTACTGGAACAGCTGTACCTGGCACGTAGTAGGCCCTCAAGACAGATTATGGGATGAATGCCCTATGCCAGGCCCAGGCCCACATCTCCTTTCTGTCTCACGTGTTTTAACCTCCACCAGGTGCCCCTTCCTTGGTCTGGCCTTTCCTGTTTGTTCATGCTGCAAACTTCAGCCCCGGGCACTTTTGGGTAGCCTGTTCCTGGAGGCTGGGCTCACTCAACAGCTCCCTCACACTTGTGTTGAGTACCAAGTGGTTTGTTGACACCCGTCAGCTGTTCGCTTAGGGTGACGGGGATCATGGTTGGGCTGTGTAGATCTGTAGCGACTCCCAAGCGACTGCAAAAAAAAATTCCCCATGCCACAAGCTCTTATTTCAAAGTGCCTTTCACTCCTCCCACTGAGCGATGGGGTCTGTGTTCCCTCCCCTTGAATCCGGGCAGGGCTTGTGACTGCTCTAGCCAGTGAAGAATGGCAGAAGTGATGCCAGCTGACTTGCAAGGCTGGGTCATAAAAGGGATCAGCTTCCACTTGGCTCTCTCTCTGGGGGATGCTTGCTCTGTGGAAGCCAGCACCATGCTATGAAGAACCCCTGAGTAGCCACACGGAGAGTCCACGTGGAAAGGAGCCCAGAGCCCAGCTGGCAGCCAACATCAACCACGAGACATGGCAGCGAATGAGTCCTCAGGTGATTGCAGCCCCCAGCCTTTGAGTCTTCCAGCTGAGACCCAGATGTCCTGGAGCAGACAGGCCTTCTATGCTGTGCCCTGTCCAAATTCCTGACCCACAGAATCTGCGAGCACAATAAACGGTTGTTTTACCGCACTCAGTTTGGAGCTAAATTGTTTTGCAGCCATAGTGGCTGGAGCAGGGTCCCTGTGGTGCCGCCCTCCACAGGCACTCAGTAGATGTTTGCTGACTCTTGAACAGTTGACACACACAGGCGCAAACACACAAGGCTGCAGAAACGCTCGCCCCCCCCCAGAACTGCACTCGGCCGGGTGTTGGTTTCTTCTGAATGCAAGGGCACTCCGGGACCTCATCCCTCTGTGTTCAGGGTGGTTGGTACCTCCTGCCCCAGAGAGCCCCCTTTGCCCACACTACCAGTGGGTTCAGGTAGCGCTGAGGGGCTGTCCTGGGGGCTGGAGCAAAGCAGAGGAAGCCTCCAGGCCCCTGTACTCCTTCACAAGCCACCCCAGAGTCCTCCTCTTCAGGAAGCCTGACCGCTGCCCTGCTGGTACCCCTCAGCCCAGAGCACTCAGCTCTGGGCAAGTTCTCCACGATGTGGCCCTGGGTTCCAACTCCTTCCATCCCCTGCAGCGCATTATTGCCAGTTCTTGTTACGAGTTCTGGGTGGGGCGCACCAGCCTAGACCTCCACCACTGGCGGGCCTCAGCCCAAGCTCTGGGAATGGAGCCCTGGCCTCACCCCCTGCCCCCAGACTGGGCTGCTTGACCTGGCTTCTGGAGCCATGGCTGGGCTGGGCGCACCCCCGCCCCATCTCCAGGGCTCATGGACTCCAAGCTCTGGGATGTGGGGAGCAGAGACTCAGGAGACCACGAAGAAGAAAGAGAGAGAGGTGGGGGGGAAGGGGTGAAGCTGAGAAGGGATGGGAGGATATGGGGTTAGGAGCAGAAAGGGAGGGAAAATGGCAGAGACAGAGAAAAAAGAATTAGAATCAAAGAGCAGAGAGCAGAGATGGGCAGAAGGAGAGGACAGAGACAGAGGAAAGAAGGGGCGACAGCTTACGTTTAACTCCCAGAAGCAGCAACAGCATTTTACATGAAATGAACCCAGACCTTTTAAGGCCTTTAGTGGAGAGATTGAAACTCTGCCCTCCAGGCTGGGCCTGAGCACCTCCTCACCCCCAGTGCCTTTTAAAGACTCCGATTAAATGGGATTTCTGGAAAGACAAAGAAGTGATAACCCCCTCCTGCTAATCCCTGGCCCTCCTCCTTAGATTGCTCGGAAGGAAAAAGGAGGGAAGAGAAGGCCCCTCCTCCACCAGAGTCTGGTTTCTGTGCTGGGACCAGCTCCACGCCTCCCCCCTCCTGACATCTGAACATTTTCCTTTATTACCGTTACCATTACGACGGCTTTCTGATTGCATTAAAATTCATCCACACGTGCCTTTCTATCCAGCCACGTCCCTTTCGCCAGTTTTTGTTTTTGTTTTTTGCTGATTCCTTCTTGCCTCCCCTGAATCTCCCTTTGCTGCCAGCTCTCAGTTCTCCGTTCTAGGCCTGGGCCCTTCCTTCTTGAGGACTTTCCAGATGTGTAGGGGGCCAGGCTCCCCCTCTTCCTGCGTCCAGATTTCCCCAGGGAAGCTACAGCTAGCCTTCCCTTTGTGGAAGGCTGCGGAACAACTGAAGAAACCGGCTCCAAGCTCACTTCCTCCAGGTGTTCTTGGATGACCCCACCCAGCACGAATGTTCGAATGTTCATTTCTTTCTAGGATCCTCAGATTTCTCACTTTGCACTCTCTTCATTTCCAGTTGGCTTTGGTACTGGGTGAGGGATTCTGAGGCTTGTCTTTTAGACCAGGGCTGGCAGGACGCTCAGTCCCCAGGGTGGGTCTCCTCCTGCAGGCCCAGGCCCACTGGCTCAAACCTCAGCTCTCCTGCCTTCCAGCTGTGTCACTGCTTCCCAGATAGGCCTATAAAATGCGAATAATTGGGTCTGCCTCATGTGGTGGATGCTCTGCGTCCAAGAGATGCTGCAGCAACAGAGCCTGGCCAGCAGTGATACAATGAGGACCATTGCTTGGGGTTCTCTATCCAGGAGGAAGAGGAAATGGAGTGTCCCCCCTTCCCCCTGACTTGGTTTGCCCTGATCTGAGGAGGAGACAGAGGTCAGAGAGGGGAGAGGTCAGAGGATCCACATCTGGGGGAGGAGCACTTGAAGGAGCAGGTGGGACCGTCTCAGGCTGTGGCTGACCAGCTGAGAAGGACACCCTACCCTGTGCCCTCCTCTCCTCTGGCCACTTTCCCGGGGCACTGTCCCCAAGCTCTGTCAGATGACCCATGGCACCATTTGGCTGGTGTCCTGGATCCAATGCCAATCTAGCGAAAGTCTCAGAGAATGACTCAGTTTCCCCAGCCAGTTCCCACCCCCTGCAGCATCGACACAGACCCCTACCTCCTGGGACAGGCTGAGCAGTCCCTGCTCGCAGCCTGCCTGCCTGAGTGATGCAGGGCCCCTGGGTGATGGTGAGGCTACGGTGCTCTGTGCTCTCACTCCCATGAGCCCTCAGCCTGAGCCCCTTGCCTCCCACACTCGGGGTGTGGAGGTGTCGCTGCTCCTCTGAGAAGATGTTCAGACAGGTGCTGCTGGAACTGGGCCCTGCAGGCCACCATGAAGGGAGGTGATGCCAGGAGAGACCTCAGAGCCAGGCTGGAGATGGGCTGAAGCCGCCCCGGGGTGGGAGGTCACTGAGACCGCATGGCACATGTAGGAGCAAGTCTGGAGCCCAGTATCCTCCTCCTCTCCACTGAGCCCAGCTTAGGGCAGGGGGCTGCATCATGCTCACCTTCTGACTCCAGGGACTGAGCCCAGTGGCCAGCACAGGAAAGCACTGACTATCAGGCATCACAGGCCCTGCTAGCAACCTGCTGAGTGACGTGCAAATACCCCACCCTCAGGTCTTCATATAGGTTCCTCCTGGTCAAGGGGTGGAGCAAGGGAGGCATGGTCCTACAGACATTCAACAACTGTTTGCTGAGCACCTTGTCTGTGCCAGACACTGTTCCAAGCACTGCTTCTACAGCAGTAAACAAAAGGGGTGAGTCTGCTCCCTGGAGCTGACATCCAGATGGGGAGACAGGCTGTCCACAATAAACAAGTTCCCAAACAACACAAAGGCCAGTGGCCCCCACAACTGGTGTGTCCTCCCCAGTGGGAATGAGAGTGCAGAGTGGCAGAGCTGGGCAGGGCCCAAATAACACCAAGGGCCCCACCATTTTTTCGGATGAGGAAGTCAGCAGAGAGGGAGCTTCAGGACACTCCACTGCAGCCGCATAGCAGGGGTCCGGACTAAACCCGGTCTCTGGGGGTCTGTTGACTTCCCAATCCCATGACCCCTCGCAACGCCTTTCTGCTCTTTTGAATGTGAGTGCCTGTGTCTGTGGATGTGAGGGAGCACGTGGGGTTCTGGGGAACAGGAGTGTGACGCCCCAGAAGGGCACGGTGACAGACGGTAGGCACTAGTCCCAGCCCTGCCTGAACCCAGATTGGGCAACTCGGCTCTCTGAGCCCAGATGTCCTACTACCACTACTCGGGAGGGGGCATAGTCTATACCTACCTACAGCCCACAAGGACACACATCCAATAGAGCACTGGACAAGAAAAGTACCCAGTCCTGTGTCAGGTGAAGGTGTTTACAGCCACCTCAGAAGGGATTGGACCAGAGCACCTGACATCCCTCCTGGGTCTACCTTCTGGTCACTCCTTCAACAAGCATTTATTGAGCACTTACTGGATGCTTGGGACTTGGCTGAACAGATAGTCTGAGATGTGTCTTAGGGGCCCTTCTCTTTGATTGGAGAGTTGTGGACGGCAGTGGGGGGAGGAGTTTGGGGAGGTGTGTGTGTGGAATGCATGGCTCTTAGATCCCTGGAGAAGCCAAAGTCTTTGGTCCGCACTCTGCCACGGCCCCCAGTGAGAGAGGACAGACAGGCAATAGCTCTGGACTGCAGGCCAGAGGGGAACAGTTGGGGGAGAGGGAAATGGCTACACCCTGAAGGCTTCCTGGAGGAGGCGGGCTGGAGTTATGATGTCCAAGGGACAGGTGCAGGGGTTTCCAGGCCCACAACAGAATTTGAGCAAAGGCTGAGAGGTGGGAGGGACCCCTTTAGCAGTTCTCACCTGCTCCCAAGTGGTACCCCCTCTGCAGGGCTGGCAAGGAAAGGTCCTGGGGGTGTTTGACTTTGCTTTCCCAGCTGCCTCTTGCCTGCTCCCCCTCTACCACACATGCATCTCCCATTCCTCTGGCCTCGGGAATCTTGTTTATTTTCCCAGAACCCAAATCTAACTCTGAGCTTCCGTTTCCCAACCTATGAAAAGCATTGGGTGACGCCTCCCAGGAAGCCTCTGGTGCTTATGAAAAGGCAGTGGAGTCCAGTGGCCGGAGTCCCTGCTTTCTCCCTTCCTTCCACGCACTCATTCGCTCAGAATGTCAGGGCAGAATGGGGCTCAGCTGGAAGGATTTGCATTTTAAAAGGAGAGCCCAGAAAACAGAGAAGCAAGATGCAGATGGAAGGCTTAGGGCAGACCCCTGCAGGGGTATTTCAGGGCAGTGCCACAGGGCCCCCAGATCTTCAGGGAGCATCTTGCTGGCCCTGCAGAGTGAGTGGGCCCCCAAGGGAGCAGGCGGGTGGCAGCAGCGTCACTCGACTTGCCAAATGCCAGCGCCCTGGCGCTAATGTTCAAATTCCGGTTTAATTTTCAAAATTTGATTCACTCATTACCATCAGCATTAAACAATATTTCCTGCTTAAGGATAGACGGCTGCTGGGGCACTGCGGAAGAGTGTTCAGATGGTTAATGCCTTTTATTGCTGCAATAGACTTTTACTGTTCTCTTCCCTCCAGCTGCTGAGAGAGGGTTTGTGGGGGGACCTGAATTGGGGAGAACCCAGGAGCCAGGGGCCGGGGTGGGGAATAAATGGCTTTGAGGTCTGAGGCAGGGGACGGGGTGGGGGGGGCAGAGGGGTTGCTGGGAGACCTGGGGGGCCTGGCTTGGTGGGGGATGCAGGGTCAAGCCAGCAAGAAACACTTTCCATAGAGCCCCTGAGGACTGGAGGGCAGCAGTTTGGGGAGGGGGAGAAACTGCCAGAGGTTCACATGACTGGTCTGCAGGGCTGCGCTCCTGCTCTGCAGCTGTGACCCTGGGGGTGGGCAGGCCAGGGCCGGAGCCCAGGGCCCTGGTGCCCGTGCATCTGCCCCTCCACTGCCGGCAGAGCCTGGAGCCCTGAGGGCTGGCATGCAGGGCGTCTTGAAGCAGTTTGTTTACTGTGGGGCCAGGGGACTCCCCAGTGCGCTCCTGCATCCCAGGACCGTCTGCTCTCCCTGGACGTGATCTCAGTGCCCGAGGGCCCACACACAGTGAGCCTGAGGGGGAAGGACCTGTTCCTCCTCCCTAACTTCATCACGGGTCAGGGAGGAACTTCAGTCAAAGAAGATGAGAGACACGCGACGTGACAGCAGAGGCTGGGCGGGGGCATCTTCCAGAGTAACTGAGGCTGCTTGTCAAATCCTGGTTCTACTACCTTTTGACTGTGCAACCTTAGACAAGTCATAGACCCTCCCTGAGCCCCTGTTTCCTCATCTGTAAAAGGGGAGAAAAATCTCACATACCTCATGGGGCTGTTGCCGGGAGTGAGTGAGTGGAGGTACATAGGTTTTAGCCCAGCGCTGGCACACAGTAAACACAATAAACACAGTCGTTGTGCCGGGTCCAGCAATTACTACTGTTCACCGGCAGGAGCACCAGCTGGTGGAATGCGGATGCCCACCCTCATCCCCAGGGATACAGAGAGGACCCCCAGGAGCATTGAAGGGAGCAAAGCCGTGCCTGCCTGGGCCAGTCTGAGAAGCCAGGCTTCCCTTTGCACCACCCTGACCAAATGGCAGTGTTTCTGGGGCCACTGAGATGCTCCCCAGCCTCCTCCAGGAGATCTACCTGGATTGATCCAAAATAAGAGAATTTCCCTGGAAGCTACACTGGGCACCACTATGTGCCATTTCCACGAATTCTCTCAGTCCAGATCTGTCAAGCACCTGTGGCTCCTAAGAGACAAGTAGGGATCGAACTGATCTTCTGAATCTAAATCTCTGCCCTTTTCAAGGTTGCTGACCGTCCCCCGCCCAAATCCAGAGGTCTCCTCTGCCTCCTCCTTCCCAGCCCCGGTAGAGCCGCCTCACTCCCCAGGCCAGCGGCACGTAGTCTCAGACCTGCTTTCCAAGTAGGGGCGGTGGACAGGGCTGGGGAGGGTATGCACCCCGTTCCTCTCATGTCTGAGAACCCAACAACTGCTCGCCCCCCAGGGGGTGCAGGCAGCTTCCAGCATCACCGTCCACACTGGAGGTAAGGGCCTGGATTTGGATCCTGCTGCAGCTGTGTGACCAGGTCAGCTGCCTTCACCTGGGACACGGGTCACGGGCTGGCCACTTTCGTTCTCAGAATGAAGTGAACCAGTAGGTAAAAGAATGATGCCCCCCTTCATCCCCACAACACACACACTGTCAGAGCCAGAGCCAGGGGCACAGAGCCGCCTCCCGAGGATAAAAGGCTTCCTGCCCGGGGAAGAAGCTGAAGGAGACATCAAACCAGATCAAAGGCTGCTGGGGACGGGCGGTGTGGAGGGGGCCGTGACGGGGCTGCACTCCCCCCCCCCCCCCCCCCCCCGCCCGATGCAAATGAGGACCCTCAGCCAGCTCTGGCCCCGGGGGAGGCAGCGCCAGGCCTTGATCTGCTGAGCTCCCTCCAGACAGGCTCTGTTTGATGTTGGGATGGGAGGAGGCAGGAGACTGGAGAACCGCATCCAGTCCCCCTACTCGCATTCCTTCAGCTCTGCCTTCCACATGCTTCAGGATGGGACCCAGGCCATGAGTGTCGCCTCCTTACTGTGTGCTGACACTCATCCAGGCCCCTGCTATCTGCCCTCCACACAGCAGCCAGAGTGGTCAGTTAAAATCCAAGGCAGAACCTGTCTATGCCCCGCTCAAACGCCGCAGTGGCTCCCGTCTCACTGAGAATAAGTCCAAGTCTTCTAGTGACCTGTAAGGGGCTAAGCAGGCACCTCACACTCCATCTCTCCCCTGATCCCGCCATCCTCCGCTCCAGATGCATGGGTCTTCATGTTGTCTCAGGAACACTCCATGCACAGCCCTGCCCCAGGGCATTTGCACTTGCTATTCCTCCTCTTGTTCAGAGATGGTGTCCTAGACATCTGCAGGGCACTGAACTCCAGGAATCCTCAGAAAGTAGGAAATGAGGGTCCCCTGGAGATGAGTAGGCACCAGCCATGATGTGAGCACAGAGCCTGGAGTGATGAGCCCTGGGGGAATGGGGGGAGTGAGGAGGGGTCTAAAAGGCTTAAGCTGGGCCCTAAAGGACTCATGGGTAGGGTTTGTCAGGTGGAAAAGGCAAGGGGCAGGCACCCCAGGTCAGGGACCAGCATGTGCAAAAGCGGGGACTGTAAAAGGGCATGTGGTCTGAGGGAGTAGCAATCACACACATACACACACACACACACACACACACACACCCTTCTTCCTTTTCTTCCGCTCACCATATTCTAAACAGTCACCTCGAGGCCCGAGGCCTGAACCCTCACCTCTGATCACTGGTAGCTTGGCCTGGGACTCAGACCCTGGGTCCAGGCTCATTGCCTATGGCCATTCGCACTGCCCACCATGTTCTCCCTTGGCTCAGCCTAGCTCCCTAATTCACAGCACGGCTTGCTGCTTCCTCCTCTGGCCCTTGACCCTTGACTTTCATGCCTTTGAGTCTGCGCCAGGCCTCCCAGGGGGAGCCTGGGACGTGCCGTGGCTCTCCGTAGAAGTCACCTTTTGCTGGGGCGATGGCGCGCAGCCATCTCTCCAGGTAACTGATTATACGTTTGATCTGCTACATTATCCTTACCAGGCGCACGGCACACAACAGACGGCCCGGAGTGCTGTGGGGACTTCTCGGCAGCCGAACCCTGTTGTCTAATGGGGTTTCCGCCGGTGTCTGGCGTACTCTCCAGCATTTCACCCATCACAGGATAATTTATAGCATAATGGGGCCTTTTTTCCTTTATATCATGCGGGAGCATAAATTATGGCCAGTTTGTCCTCAGCTTTCAAGGAGACAGACAAAGCAGGGCTTTATTCCAGCAAGGGGAGGAAGTTTCTGCAGGGGATGGGTAGGGGTAGGGTGGTCCATGGGGGTGGGGGCCAAGAGGAGAAACCAAGGAATGCTGTCAAAAGCATCTCATTGACAGGGCAGAGAATCTACTCAGCACGGCCACAGATAACGGAGAGGAGGTAAAAGTACCCATGTCGAGCTGCTTGTCTCTATTAACCGCGGAGGGGGTCGGGGCTTGTTAGCTGAGTGGTAGGGCTGCACAGTTGTCGCTGCAAGGATACACTCCGCCTGCACACGACCCGAGCACGAACCAGCCTATAACCCTAGCCACGGGCTGACCCTCATGTTGGCTGCCGATCCTCCCAGCTGTGGTGCTTCTTTCCACAGCCTCATGGACAGAGTGGGTGGTCATGGGTCCATCCGCCTCCTTTTGGTCCCCTGCCACAACCACAGATGGAATGAAATGCCAGGGAGCCAGGCAAACCTCCTGCCCCTCTGACCCATGGGCCATTTTTAACATTGAGAGTGGGGCTTTGCTTCTTGCGGGACGAGGGAGGAGAGTGGCACCCCAGCTTCTAACAGCCCGGTGCCCCTCTTCCTGGGGAGGTGCAAGTGGCTCAGGGTCAGCCTTGCTAGCCTGACACAGCAGAGGCCACAGTCATCCAGCCCATCCCCCACCTCTGGACACTGTGACGAGGACCTTTGGTGACCCTGAGTGGGGGTGGGGACTTCAGAGGCCACCTGGCCCAGCCTTCTCCACTACGACCCAAATGTGGTATGACGCTTCTGGAATACCCTGGCAGAAGTCCCACTGGCCTCCGTGCCAGGTCCAGGAGGCAGCCCGGGAGAAAATTCCTCCATGTGCCCGCCCTGGAGAGCCCAACCCTGCCCAGAGCCCAAGTCCTGCCCCTGGAGCACCGCAGACTGCTCCTTCCTCCTCAGGACGCCCTTCTGAGAATAACGGCGGGAGTCTTGGATCTTGTAAGAGGGTAGTTCTCGGCCCTGGCTGCTATGAAAGTCACCTGGGGGCTTTCAAAAATGCAGATGCCTAAGACCACTGGCACCTGAGATACAGAGTGGTCTGGAGCCCAGGCATCAGTATTTTCAGAAAGCTGCTCCTTGATACCAATATGCAGCCGGGGCTGGGAAGGGCTGTGATGGGACTTCTCCAGGCTTCTCCTGGCCCTCTCCTCGGGCACCACATCTCTGGCCCTCGGCCTGCCTGTAGGAGCTCAGCCCTTCAGACTGCAGGATTCTGTGCCTGCTGGTGCTGGGGGGAGGGTGGCACTCACCTTTTCTGTCCTGACACCTGAGCCTGGGCATCCCCTCCATCCCTCACAGGGTCATCCTGGAAAGACATTGTCCTAAGTGGGGAGGTAGGGTGGGAGGGATTATCTGGTTCAGCATGGGGCTCACCCCTCTAATGCCTTCACAGCCTCCTCCTCTTCCTCCTGTCTTCCCTCTGGTACCCCTCTCCCCTCCATCCTTTAGGCCAGCCCTGCTCTAAGAGGAGAGTCCCAGGCTCCTCTTTCATCAGCCCTCTAGTTTACTTCTTATCCATCTCTGTTCCAGCCACCCCAGCCCTCCAGGACTTGCTGCTGCCCCTCACCCCCTTCCCCATGGAACTCAGATGGTCTATGCTTAAGTACACAATGTATTAACTCATGACTGATAATGGACTACAGATAGACACGGAGATGGATGGATGGCAGACATGATTAATAGATGCTAGATATCCAGATTAAACATTGGATGATAGATAGATACACAGATGAGAGAAAAATGATTGCAGAAAGCAGATAGATTTATGATCGATGGGACATAAATAGCGATAGGTGAATGTGGATAGATAGATGGCCAAGATGTTTCTGAGGACTTCAGATAATGGGATCTAAATGCAAAAGGTCAGAAAACTAGCCATAGCCACCCACACCTGTTTGGGTATCAGCTTTCAGGAGAACGGGAAACCCTGCTCTGCTCAAGACCTGTCTTAAACCAACTTCTCTTTCAACTTCCTGAACCTGCACGTGTCTGAGGGGTTTGTGGTTAACGTAGGTTGTAGTGGGGCTGGTTTCCGTGGACACCTGAAGTTTCTCTTTGCTGTTTCCCTGAGACCGAAGGCAGGAGGGAGCTGCCTCCTGAGACACCATTGTTCCTAATGAGAACCTCCCTCCTCTGGGCAGGCCTGTCGGTCTCCCCCATAGGTGCTTGCTCTTCAAGGCCAAGCCATGCCCTCCTACCCCACAGAGCAGGTTGGCTCTTGGAGTGAGACAGGGTGGGCTGGCCCCTGCGGTCAGATGGCAGGCGTTGGCCGTCGGCCCATATGGCATATGCGGCGATTCCTCCAGTCACTCCCTCAGTCGGGGACCATGCCCTCACAGAGAGCAAGGAGAGCTGACTCATCCTGAGCACTCCCCATGGGCCGAGCACTGCTCAGAGCACTTTAATTTTATGAGGTGGGTACCACTGTCACCCTGTTTTACAGATGAGGAAACTGAGGCACAGAGAGTTTCAGCAACTTCTGGAGGTCCCAGAGCTAATAAAGAAAAGGATCAGGATTTGAACCCAAGTAATCTGGCTTCTGAGCTCTCATCTACCACGTAGAAGGCACCCCCCCCCCCACTGCCTGCCCACCAGAGCGGATGGTGGCGAGGCTCTGGTGAGCTCAAGAGAGTGTGGCTCTGGGAACTGGAAGGGGCGGCACAATTTGCAGGACATTATTATTTCTAATGGCTAATGAGATGGTGAGGGGAGTGTCAGTTTCCTCGAGCGATCAAATGTTTTTGCAGGGTGGCAGCATATTAACTGTTGGTGTGTGGCTGGCATTACCAGCCACGGAGGAGGCTACTCTTGTCTCTCAAGGGGGGCCCCTGAATCCTTTAGGTTGGCAATATTGGGTTACCATAAAGTTCAGCTTAGAGAGTGGTGGAAAGGGGAAATTCCAAGTTTCAGAAACCTGCATGGTAGCTCTGGACCCCTTCTGTTCACCAGGCAGGCACTCAGTCAGTCAACAAACCATGTGCAAGGTACTGTGTTGGGAGATGCAAGGAGTAGACCTGATCCTTGGGTAAAAGTGCTTCCAAATTGGGGCCTGAATGGCCCACCTGTGGAAGGCAGAGCCGGATGGGGGCCCACAGAGGAGCACTGTGGAGCAGGAAGAGTTTGCTGGGGCGGGGCATCATGATGGCTGAGGTCACAGGTACTGAGGACAGGTTGCCTTGCCTCCCTTCTCTGGGAAAAGTTGGGCAGGGAGGCGTGGGGATAAGGAAGGAAACCTGGGATGGGAGCAGAGGAGAGAATGCAAAGAAGTCTACTCGCCACAGGTGCCTGTTTGCAAGGAGCTAGAGAATCCTGTTTTGAAAAGCAAGATACAGCCTCCCACCAACAGGTCTCAAGGAGGGACACTGGAGGTGACAGCACTGTGGGGCCCACTCTGCCTGGAGCAGGCATGTTTGGGAATGAAGGAGGAGGGTGAAAACCCTGGCTTGCTGGCTGGGGCATCCCCACCAGTCTTCCTTTCTCCGCTGCATCCAGACTTTTCTGCAGGGGACAATGCTAACTGACCATCAGCTCTGTGCCAGCTGGGCCTTTCCACACATTCTGCCCACTTCTCACTATCCTACTTCAATATAACACAGAGGCTGAGTAACAGGCTCAAGCTCACCAGGTTGTAAGCGGTGTAAGCGGGATTGGCGCCAGGTATCTCTGACGGCTGTGCCACGCCCTCTGTGGTGCTCAAAATAGAAGATGACTTCCGTGTGCCTGCCTGAGGGTCTGGAATTCCATCCTTTGGGTTCGAAGGCCTTTAGCCTCCTCATTGCCCTCTTCCGGGAGCCCTTTGAAATGTGTTGGCTTGTGTCACCTCAACCATGATTGATTTTGCCAGAAAATGTCCTCTATGGTCAAAGGGACCAGATAAGCATTTAGGCCTGCAGTGACTGAGGATGGAAAAGGAGACGCCTGGAAGGTAGCATGAAGGGACAGGGCTGGGGAAGGATTATCGGCCTAAAGGGAGAGCAAGGGGGTGGGAGTGGGGGTAGGTGTCTGGGAGAAGGTCTGTGACTGTTTTGAGCTGGGGAGGACAAAGAGGGTGGGCTGGGCTGAAGGGGAGGGGGTCTGTAATCAGAACAGGACGTGCGGTGGGGCCAGGTGTGTATGGGCAGTGAAAGTGTGGGGAGTGTGGCCTGCAGCAGCCCCAGCAAGGAGCACCCCCACCCTGGGCTTAGGGCCAGGAAGACGAGGCTGAAGAGGCTAATGGAGAGAGAGGAACAGGAAGAGGAGAGGGGGATGGCAACGGCTCTCAGCCTGGGTGCCCCCTTGGTGGCCACAGGGAGTGCTCCCTGCCAGCACCATCCATCATGCCCCGCCCACTTCTAGCCCCGCTTTCTCTCCTCCTAGGGCACAGCAGCCAGATGGCCTGGGACAGCGGTGCCGTCTGACCTTGGGGTCCCAGGTACCTCAAGCTTTGTCTGCTGAGTGCATCAGAAATACTTCACTCCTAGGTAGATGTGACTATTTTTCAAATGCATATAGATGCTGTTGTGATTTAAAAAGTACCAATTCATTTAAAAGCACTGCTGAATTCAAGGTAGCTTATTGCCATTTTGCATTCTCTCAAACAATGGATACTCAAAGTAAAACATCTGTCAAGGCGGGGTGCTGATGAATTTTTGATGTTAAAAATGGCTCCTTGACCTTCAAAAGTCTGGGCACTCCGATCCAAGGAGGGCATCGGAAGCTCAAGGAGGAGGAGAACATGCTGTAGCCGAATCCTCGGCCTGGTGCCATCTCACCTGCAAGACCACAGTGTCACCCACCCAGGGGGGAGGATCGTGGGAGGGTAGGCAGCGGGGAGCACCCCGGACCTGCAGTTAGGAAACTTGTCTCTAGCCCTGAGTCCCCAAAACTGTGACCTGGGCCTGGTGTCTGCCCTTCTCTGAGCCTTGATCGTCAAGCTCATCCTTTGATGCAGCCAAGATAGTGAGAATGATGAGTCCCACACCGTTTTCAGTTAAAAACTGTGAGTCAGCACCTCTGTTGGTGCCAGGAAAGGAGCTTGCTGTCAGGAGAGCCTAGCGAAGTGCCTGCCACATAATGGATGCTCGAGAAACACGGTTTGAGTGAATAATAACAGTAACCCACATATTATAGAGGGGGTTTAATCTGAGAAAGTCAAGGTTGGGAAGGGAACCTGGACCCGTGGACACATCTCTTTCCACCTCCCTCACACTCTGGTCTGACCATTCAGCAAAGATAAAATGGGAGCCCACCTTGGATTCAGTGGCTAGGGGCTTGGATTTGGTTCCTACGAGCTCTGATCAGTTCTGTGACTGGGGCTGGGGGCTCAGCCTGGGTCTCACCACCTCCCATGGGCAATGGGAGAATTAGGCCTGTAGCCGTGGGCTGACCTGAGGACCCGGTGGGTGAGGTCATGGGGATTTCAAATCCCCATGGATTCTAAATTTGAATAATGGGCTGCTCATGGGGTGGTTACCTCTGCTCATCCACCTCTCCCTCCCCACCACAGTGGAGACATCCCTCCCAAGTCTCTAGTGTCCACAGGTGTCCCCGAGAACATCCTATTTTGGCCAACCCTACTCAGACAGCGCCCATAATTTGATCCAGCTGTCTTTCTAATCTTCATAAAATCTGACCAATTCCTTGTCTCAACACAGCAAGGCCCTATGCTCCCCTCGAACATCTTGTGGGTTCTAGAGCCCTAATGGTGGATACTGAGCCAATGAGGTTTTCTTTCCAGGATAGGAGCATTTTAAGAAGGTCCTCCAAAGCCTCAATCCAAAGGAATGGAGGTTTATGGTGACAAGTCAGGTCCTCTGATAGGGAAAGAAGATGTGTGACGGCTTGCGGCTAGGAGACCTTCCTAAGACCCTAAGGCCCCCCACAGAAGTGCCCGCCCACTCCACCTTGGGCAGGGCTGTGTGTGCAGAGGGCTTCCAGAACTGCCTGCTGCTTGTCTTTCCTCCCTCCCTGCTGCCCAGAAGTGACCCACGCAGGCCAAGTATTTAGCACGTTCCTCGAAAGGGAGGAAAGTTGCTTGGTTATTAGCGGTGCCTAATGATATTTGCATAGATTAACAGACTTTAATGCAATCACGAATGCCACAATCCCGAGAAAATAATGAAGAAATCCATTACAGAGTCGTAAAGTAACTAAGTCAATACAATAATAATTCGATCCTATATTAGTAATAATTTCATCTCCTGCTGGAAGGCGATTTTACCATGTGTACCGTTTCTGGACACTTTTATAAATTTCACCTCTTTTTGAGATAATTAATTAACAAAATAAAAAATATACTGCTGGTATTTCATACAATAAATTTGTCATTAGTCTAAAGTGGCAGACTGTAATAAAACTTATTAAGATGGACGTGCTGAGATTTCTAACTTCTCTTCAAGTGGCCTGTAACCCTCTCACAGGCAAACCCAGGGGCTGTCTGGTGGCCGTGGCTCCGGTGGACAGCCAGGACCAGCAGGACCCCATGAAGTGTGGTGGAGGGAGGGAAAGGGTGAAGGCCCAGCCACAGGCCCACTGGGCTTCCTTCTCTGCTCCAGCTTCCTTTCGGCACTGCGTTAGTTTCCTAGCACTGCCACAATATTAGAAGGCATAAAGCAACAGAGATGTATTCTCTCACAGTTCTGGGGGCTAGAAGTCAGATATCAGGGTGTGAGCAGGGCCTTGATTTCCCTGAAGGCTCCAGGGGAGCATCCTTCCTTGCCTCCTTCTAGCTTCCGGGGGTTGCCAGCAAGCCCTGGCCTTCCTTAGTTCGCCATTGCATCCTTCCAGTCTCTGCCTCCATCATCACATGGTGCTCTCCCTGCATGTTCTGTGTCTCTGTGCTCGAATTTCCTCTTTATTCTAAAGACACCAGTCCTCTTGGACTTAGGGCCCACCCTAATCCAACATGGCCTCATCTTCATTTAATTACATCTGCAAAGACCTAATTTCCCAATAAGGTCACCGTTTCCGAGTGGATGTGAATTTTGGGAGGACACTTAACCCACTACAGGCACCAAGGGTTTGTGTGATCATTGCCCCACTCCCCCTCCGGAAGGAACAGACCAAGTCATGTTGAGGTGCAATGACTGCCAGAGGGGCTGCCTGGCAGCGGCTGCCTGTCGGAAATCCATGGTTTCCTGAGAGGTTCTCTGATGGGCTAGAGGGAACCCCCGAGATGATCAGCCCCATTTCACACCCAGGAGTACTTCTCCTAGAGAAAGAGTTCATAGCTTCCATCAGATTCTCAAAGGGGCCTGGTACCCCAAAGGATTCTCGTCTTATTACTATGTAAAACACTTGGGGGTCAGAGAGGGATCACAAATACCAATCAACCAACCAACCAACTGACAAAGAATTTCCAAATACACGCTTTTTTAAAGTTTCCAGAATCTTCCAATACTCTCCATCCCAAGAAGGGTGTAGGTTCTGGGGTTTCAGAAAGGAAGCGGTTGGAACCTCTGCACTGTTACCGTGGCAAGGGCAGGCGGCGGATACAGGGGCTCACACGAAGCTGCACCTGCAATGAGAGCTGCACTGGGGAGATGTCTTTGGATTCTGAACATATTAACCAGCATCTCACCCTCCAGACCAGCTTGTGAGTCAGGAGTGTATCTAAAAATCAGCTTCTATGACTTACCCCTCCTCCCAAGTCTTTGATAAAAGAGTTCAGCAGGAGGGCACAAAGACAAAGGCCATGGATGTCACTCACTGGGGACCTCCCTCCCTGCCCACCCAGCTCTGAGTTACCCTGGGCAACTTTGTCATTTGCCCCCATGAGGTGACATGATGCCAGGTTATAGGCTTTGCAGCATCCCCTTATCAAAACAGGCACCGGCCCTCTGACCCGGCTCACTCTGGGTGCACCACAGTGGTTCCCAAATCACCATCACTTCCCCTCAAGTGTCTTGAGCCACCATTTTGACAAAGTTATTCTAGAACTTTGCCAAAGGTTGTCTTCAAGATTGACAATCTGCCAATTTTTGGAATCTAGCCTCGTCACCTTTTAAAAACCTGGCCTTTGTTCATTTCCAGGCTCTACAATGCCTCAATGATGACCCCCAGCGGCTCAGAGCCCCTCCACCCGTTCCTTATGCCCTCCCAGGACCATGGCTCACAGTTTGCTCTGGCTTGGAGATTCAATCTAACTTATGGGACTAGGTTTGATGTCATTGCCTTGTTTGGATGTTGATTCCCTTTTCACGATGTGTATCTACATTTCCCATCCTGAAGGCCAGTCTCTTTGCTGGAGAAGATAGGAGAAATGCAGAAGGTTAATTCTCTGTTTTCTCTTAGACATCAGTTTCCTGTTTGCTTTCCAAATGGATCTCATTGGTGGCTCTCAGGCAGGAAGGCATCCAACACACGCCCCAAAGCACCACCCCGGCCCTGTCGGTATCCATCTTTCTAGGCCCTGTGGGTGAACACGGTCCTCCTGCTATCGCTGAGGTTGAAAGCAGAGGGGAGGCGTTTCCTTATGTTGTGCCTCATCTGCCCCTACAAGCAGGTGCCATGAGAGCCCCTACTCCTGGGATCTCTCCTGGATGCTGGCTTGCCCATCCTTCTCTCTGCCCTAGACTCACTGACTGAGGAGGGCTGCTTTCTTCCTCTTATTTTCCTCAAGGAGGTCATCCAGTGGCCACTGGTGCCTAAGGCCTGGCTGATGCCTGAGAAGCCCAGTCTTGCAATTTTTCAGGAAGGAACTTGAATTCAGTTTGGGATGGAGTGGCTAATAAACTGAAAGGACTATGCTTTGGGGGTAACTGAGGGGTACTCCTTGAACTCAATGCCAGTGGACCCAAGGAGGATTGTGATGAAGCTTAACACATTGGCATGGGTCAGAGACCGCTCCATGCAGAGAGGGTCTAGAACATGCTAGGAGCAGGTGGGGCTTGGGGACCTCTGGGAAAGGACTCTGTCTATTTTTGGAGATCCTGCAATGCCAAGTCATCAGAAATGGTATTATTGTTATGGTTATTTTACAAGTGAAGAAACTGAGGCACATAGAGAGGTCAAGAAGCTCACCCACAGGGGCACAGTTAGTAAGGAGTGGAATTTGATCTGTATACCATCATTGGAAATTGCTGCGTGGCCTGGGGAGTCCTCAGCACCCAGCATCAGAGGTGGGACATGCAGTTGTCACTCTTCTCACAGGCTTGATCCCTGCTAGTGTTGGGGTATGAGAGAGCAGCCTGAGTTCTATCTTGGTTTGTCACCAATGAGCTGTGCAGCCTGTGCCCAATAATGTCACTTCTCTGGATCTTTGCCTTCTTTTGGAAATGTGGGAATATGAGATTGCTGTGTCCCACTCGCTTGCGGAGGGGCCCTGTGAGGAGCTCTGGAGCCCTCGGGGTGTTCAGAGCACCCCTGGCCCTGTCTCCTTCCTCCCTGCTGTCTCCTTTCCTTTTCCTCGTCTCCTCCAGGACCCCTCATTCCAGCCACTCGGCACACCTGTGTGCATACCTGCCTCTTGGTTTTGCCATTCACTTATCTTTTTTGTTGTTTTTAATGTGTTGGGTGACCGTATAATTGATTGTCTAAACTGGGACCCTTGTTAGGTTGAAAGCACACTATTAATAATTTGTCCAGGACAGTTGGCAACTCTGGATCTGTCCTGGTGCATTGGGATTTATGGGCGCCCTGGTTTCCTGCTGTCTCCTTCCCAAAGCTGATCTCAGATCTCCTCCATCTTGAAAGTCTGGGTAACACCCCTCCCTGAAAGCCCTCCCTGACTGCTGCAGCCCACACCAATGCCCCACCCAGGGGACAGGCCCTGGCTCTGGCCCCACCCACGGTCCAGCATCATTTTCCTAATGGAATCTTTCTCCTGTCAGACTGGGCAGGGCAGAGGTTCTGGGGGTAGGAAGTCAGTGGTGAAGAGAAGAGCCAACGCCCTAACCAAGCGCCGAATCAAGGAGCTAAATCTCCCCTCCAGCCTTTTCCCATGGACCCTGGGTGGGCCTCACCTGAGCAGGGTGAGAAACAAACCAGACGGAAACCAGACTCTGCAAGGGCTCTGACCTGGACCAGACATCAATTAGGGCATCTCAACAGCAAGCGGGAGCTAGGAGGGGAGGGAGCAGGGAAGCAAACGTGGGGGTGAGGAGAGGGTGGAAGGTTAGGGGTTGGGGGGAATGGAGAGGCAACTGGAAGGGGAGGGGTAATTAATTAATTACCAACTTTTCTCTCTCTCTCCTGCTCTCCCTCTTTTTTGCCCATCATGTTCATAGAGCAGACCATCTGCGAGGGGGGTCCTCTACCACTGCCTGCCAAGGGGTCTTGAATCCCACCATTGGATTCATCTCGGTGGGGTAAGCATTGCTGTCTTCAGAATTCTCTTTCAAAATGCAGAATCACTTTATCCCTGTAGTCAACCTCTAACACTTCCACACACATTCCTTTATCAGATCACGTCCCTCCTGCCTGCAGCTGCCTCAGAGCACTTAACAAGGTGGGGGACTCTTTCTCCACGGAGACGGGCATCCTCTTTGGCATCTGGCCCCTCCTAGTTCTGTCTGGGACACACCATCCTTCTTGGGTCTATTTTTTAAAAGATAAACTTTACCAACAGTGAAATGTATACATCTTAAGAGCATAATTTAATAAGTTTTGACAAATACAAACACTGATGTACCCCATGCCCCTGCCAAGATAGAGAACATCACCATCTCCTCAGAAGCTTCCCTCATGACCCTTTCTGGGCAACATCCCAACCTCCTCAAAGGCACCCAGTGTTCTGACTTTTTTCATCACAGTTTGGTTTTGCCTATTCTAGAATTTCATACATAATGTATTCATTTATGTCCGGCTTCTTTCACTCAGCACGAAGTCTGTGAGATTCATCCATGTTGCCTGGGTCACCCAAGGGCCCTCTGGAGGTGCTCAGTGGAGCCTGCTGGGTGTTGGGCAGAGGTGCTCCCATCAATGACACCATGGCTCTTGTAGGAGCTAGGAAGGGAGCCTGACCTGCAATGGGCTCAAAGGATCTGCTTGCCTTGGCTCCACAAATGGGCTAAGGATTAGAGGTGTGCGCTGGAGTTAAGGTGAGAGGCCAGGGACAGTGAGGTCTGAACCCAGGGCCACAGGACCTTAGGGGGACTATGGCTGAGCCTTGGGGTCCAGGAGCGTCTTGAGAATATGCATAAAATGGCCCACAGATATACAAATGCTCCCTCTTCCAAGGACCATGGTGTTTCTCACCACGACATCCATCACATGGTCCAAGCCATGTCCATCTCTCCTTTGTCACTGCAGTGACTTCCTAACTGTCCCCTGCTTCCACCTTGTCCTGTACGGTCTCTCTCAGCACAGCAGCCAGAGCGAGCACAGCATGTCCCTCCTCTGCTCAAAGCCTCCCAGTGGCTCCTGTTTCACTCAATAAAACTCAAAGTCTTGAAAATGGTCTACAAGGTGCTATAGGATCTGTTCCCATCCTCTCCACCCACCCCTTCTGTCCCTTCACTTGTGCCCTCCAGCCACGCTGGGCCCTGTCCCGACCTTGAACACTGCCTGCTATGCTGGAGCAGTTCCTCTAGATTGGGATCTTGCTTACTGCCTGCCCCTCCCCTAACTCGTGGGGCCTGGGAGGGCAGGGACTGCCCAGCACTCAGCACTGGGCCTGGCCTTGCTCACTAACCTTCTGGAGCACAATTGAATGGATGAATGAAAAGCTTCCCTCAGTTTCCCAAAGGAGTCTGTGACCCAGAAAGTTTAAAAACCTCTGGGCAGGACCAGAGCAGGCATGTCAGTGCCAGCAGGCAGAGAGGGCTTCACGGTGACTGCCCTCCAGACTCCCATGCAGACATGGAGCCACGGGGGAGCCTTGGGCTGAGAGGCTGGTGGGAGATGGCCACGACCGAGGGCAGACTAGAGGAGAGAAAAGGATGGGGGTCCTGAATCAGCAAGCTGGGCCAAGATTTCCTTACAGCAAAACATCTGGGTCACTTAAACGCACTTGTTGCAAAGACTTCCTGTGCTCATCCCTTAGAAGTGAGGGGGATGAAGAGGGGAGGGAAAGTGAATGGCCAGGGTTCTGGTCACCTCTGGGCTGGGAAGCTCGTGAGAGTGAGGGTCCCGGGGGGGCCTGGTGTGGGGACCAGGGATGAGGCAGAACTGGGACAGAAAGGGAATCTCGAGGACCACTTGGAACCATTCCACCCTCAATGTCCTGCTCATGGGGACAAGGAGGAGTGAGGGAGAGGGTGGAAGGAAGAGGGTCCAGGGCAGAGACCCTGGGAGGAAGAGGGAAAGAAGGAGGGGAGGTGCTATGGGCCTTGGCTGGTGATGGAAGGTGCCAGCGGACATGGCTAGCTCCCACTGCGAGCACTGCTGCCTCCTGCTCCCTCACTCCATCCTGTGTGTCACTTAATGTTTGCAGTTAAGTATTTACAGATATGTTCCCGTGGCAACCGAGGCTTCAAAGTTACTCTCACAATTTTGTTTTCTCCAATGTATTTCTCTGGTTGATTGCACAGAGTTTTCTGGAAGCTGGCCAGGCTGAGTGAGTCACATTTCCAGCCCTGTGTGGTCTCCACCACCCTCTTCCCTTCTAAACACACACTCCGGTGGCCATTCTCCCTGATGCTGGGCCTTGGTCAGGCTGTCCCAGGCCTGGAGCTGGGAGCTCGCTCCCCTCCACCGCCTGGAGTCTCCAGTTTTCTGGATCCATTACAAGCTCCCCCTCCACCAGGAAACCGCCCCAGCTTCCCAGCCCACAAGGAAGACCTGAGCCCGGGGCTCCCTCTGTTCTCCTTAAGCTTCCTTGAAGATGGGGTCTTCCCCCTTCTCCTCTAACCCCTGGCACCTGGCCCAGGACCTGGTATATGTAACCTGCCAATGTAGACATTCACTGACCGCACCCCAGCCAGTGGGATCCCACACCCCAGGACTTTCATAGCACCGCCCGAGTGCACCCCTGTCCTGTGCCTTCTGCCATTCCTTTCCTGAGCTCCTGCTTTGGGCCGAGCACTGTGCAAGGTGGCGGGACACAGAGAAGAACGAATACAGAGAGTTCCTGCTGGCACGGAGCTCCCCTTTAAGTGGGGAGAAGAGGATGATGAATAAGAAAAGATCAGGGAAGTGGTCTCTGCCATGAATGAAATAAAACAAGGTGGCAGATGGGGAAGCTGGGGCTACGTTAGTTGGCAAGTCAGGACAGGCATGGGTGACAGGGACGTGCGAGCTGAGATGGAGGGAGCAGTGCATACGGGGGAGAGGCACCCACAGAGGCAACAGCTGGTGCAAAGGCCGGAGCAGCGATGTCTGAGGAGCAGCCATGAGGCCAGGGGTCTACAGCAAGGGACTGAAGGAGAGGGTAGCTAGAGGTGGAGTCATGGAGGCAGCAGGACAGGGGAGGTGAGGGCCTTGGACTCCCGCCAGAGTGAGAGGACAGGGAGCCTCCAGAGAGTAATACAGTGGAGGGTCATGCTCTGAGGGGGCCACGTGTTGGGAATGGGCTGTAGGGGCACAGATGGAGACAGGGACATGGAAAGGAGGGGGTACTGCTCTTCAGGAGAGAGAGGAGACTCAGAGTGGGCAGGGGATGGAGGAAAATTGCCCCAGCTAGGGTGATGGGCCTCTGCAGGGGCTCCCACAGCCCCCTGTGTCTCATACACTCTTGTCCCTGCCTGATTCTCCGTCCCTGTCCTCCAGCAGACCTGACACTAGAAGAAGGCAGAGATGGGCATCGTTTGCCCGGTTGCAGATGTTCATGGATTGCTGGCTGCACTGGGTCCTGCACCCTCGCAGAATGTCCAACACGGCACTCCCAGGAGGCAAAGATGGCCACCTCCCGTGGCCCCCAGGAATAGCACCCGTGCCAGCAGTGAAGCTTTAGGGTGAGTGCTCCTGGATTCGCCCTCCAGAAGAGCCCTGAGGACAGGCACCTGCCTCCACCTCATTGCACTGGGGGCTGCCTCATGCAAGGCAGGAGATTGGACCAAATGTTTTCTCCCAGCTCAGCCTTGCCTGAGTTACACCTCCCCAGGGTTGGGGTGCTCCTGCTCTGTGCCACCCCTCCTCCCACTCCATGAGCCCCGGGAGTCCTCCTGGGGAGGCACTGGGAGCCTGAGCCGAGGCTGAGCCATCGCTCTCTGTTGGACCCTGCTAGGACTGAGAAGGTGCTGACTCTGCTAATGGTTCACTGAGTGGCTGTATCTCTATTATAAATGATTTAAGTCACCGGCATTTAATTGATGTTATAAATATAATATTTATGACACAGTCTGGGGAACGATGCGTTCTCTTGTTACTATACGTCATGGAACATGTATCTCTCTGGAGTGGCATGCCCTCCACTTCTGCCTTCTCCCTGCTTTGCTGTCCTCACCACCACTGTCCCCATCTCCTGGCTGCTCCGGGCCTGGGCAGGCAGAGGAGGAGGCGGGCTGTTGGCATAGGAAGGTGGATTTGCCCTGGTTTCTCCACTTGATCCTGGCTCTGGGGAGGACCTGCAGGAAGGAGTGTGGGCTGTGGCTGCTCTCTGACGCTCAGGGAACTTATGACCTTATTGTGGCAAACACACACACACACACAAAGGGTTGTGCAGAGGCTGGGAGAGGACTGGGAAGGCAGATGCAGGCAGGCAAGGCTTTCTGGTGGAGGGAGCCCTTGAGCTGGGATTTGTAGCTAGGCAGGATTTAGAGAAGGAATGAAAAAGGAAGGGGCTAGGAGCAAAGACATCAGAGTCACACACATCTGGGTTCCAATCAAATTGTCACCATTTAATTTTTGTGTGGCTGTGGGCAAGTAATTTAGTCCTTTTGAACCTCAAATGCCTTATTTGTAAAATGGGCATGTCATCTTATCAGTACAAGTAGAACCATCACCTCCTCTATTCTGGACACCATACTTCTCTTAAGATGGCCATACCACAAGGTGCATTGCATTAGAACTCTTCATGCTGGCTATTTCTAAATAACTCCATGCCCACTTGTACTCATGATGGAGGGGATGGACAGCTGGGGCCAGATTGAGGGGGCTCTTGAAAATCAGTCAAAGGGAACAGGAAATAGGGAAACATTCTAGATTCTTGAGCTTGGGAACAGAGTATCAAGTTGGTTTCAGGAAAGCCAATCTGGTGGAGGTGTCATTGTGGCAAGAACTGAGGGAGAGGCCTGACCAGCATGGTTGCTGGCATCTCACCCTACACAACCCTTTGGCTCTGTCCTTTCAGCACCTCTTTCTCTGCAGGAGCCGCATCACCGCAGAGCATCTCATGCCCACCTGCCTCCTGTCCTCCCTTCTCAGGACCCTCTCAGGCAGCAGCAAGGCTCCAAGGACTGGACTTGGGCTCAAAGCCAGGTCATGGATGCCATCCCATTGCACTATACCCAGAACCCTCTCTTCTGAGCTCTGGCAGCCCTCATCACCTCTCTTCCCTCCCTCATGCCCTGACCTCCTTTGTAGGAGGCCAAGGGGCTGCCATGCCCCAAACCTCAACCAAGGAGGGGCAGCAACCTGAATGGCTTCTCAACATTGAGGGATCCCACTTTCCATGGCTGAGGGCAAGTGTCATTCAAAACTACAGACAACCTAAAAACCCAGAGAGTTGGACAGTACCCACTTTGTTTTGGTTGGCTTTGGAATGTTTGTTGACTTTCACAGAGAACAAGTTAGATGCGATGGAAATGTGGGCCATTTTAGGAAAACTCCCAAGAATACACTGGAAGAACGGTCTCACGCCCACTGGCCACTCCTTCCTGCTGGAGACGGATGGAGTTACCCACCTGACACCCCTACCACATCAGGCCCCCCTCCCTCCCCTGGCTTTTGCCCTGTCCTGCTGATGGAGGTGGCTAAGTCCCCAGTGGGGAAGGAGAGTGGCATTCCTGTCAGTATCGACGTGACTCGAACCCCTGAAAGTACCCCCTCCATGTCAGGGGCCAGACGGTCTCCCACTGCCTCTATCCCCTTCTCACCGTGGCCGGCAGCCTGCCTCAATGACCCCTCACATCAGCAGCCAGGGACAAGCTCACAGACTCTGGGAGCCCTTCTGATGGAGAGACAAGGTGTGTGAGCCTCCGGGAGATCAGGGGTGGGGCAGCTGTGGCCAGTTGCAAACTGCCCTCCTCTACCAGCTCTGCTTCCTTGTCCATTCCCCTTCCAGATGACCACTGTCACGGAGTGGTCAGAAGCAGCAAGGAGCTCCGGCCATCTGAGAAATAGGGTGCACCAGCCAGATCAGGGCAAAGGGGGTGTGAAACGGAGCACGGGAGAGCAGAGTGGGGGGCGGCCTCCATCCTGCAGGAACTGGGGGTCCCCGGGGGGTGCTGAGCAGGCAGGGCACTGAACATTGCATGAGAGTGGTCTTCTGGAAGGAGAACTGAGGAGGAAGCAGGCAGATTGAGGACGGTTGTGAGGAACTGGCCCATGTTCTTGGCTCATTCTCTGGCTCTTATTCAGCGCCCCGGGGGGAGTGCCAGCTCAGGCGGGGGGCTGGGGCAGAGGCTGGGTGGAGTGTGGGCAGCGCCTGAGGCCCCCCAGACCGTGAGGCTATGAGGAAGGGCAGGGCGTCCTCTGCGCCCAGCTGCCCTGGGCCCCCTGCAGATGCCCCTGAGCCTGCTGGCTCTCTCTGTCGTGGGGAGAGATTAACATTTGAAATCCGTGCAGAGGGCTCCTTCCTCCGCTCCCCACCCCTCGCTCCCCCCCCAAAAAAGGAAAACACTCGTTGAAATTGAAAAATGGTGCTCAGTGAAGGGTTTAAAGACATTTTGAATTTAAAATATATTTTAAAGGTCATTTTCAGCAGTAATTATGTTATAATGGTGGGGCTCTTAGCCAAAGCAGAGTCCCACAGTAACATGAGACCAAAATGGAGAGTGGTAAGGGCCTCGGTCTCCTGGAGCCCTCAGAACGGGGTCGGGGGGGTTAGTAGGGGACCCACACATCCTCCCTATAGAGCCCATGTCAGGGTCACCACTGGGTCCCCGGGAACAGGGAACTAAACAGTCAAATTTGGCCCTGGTACAGAAGGGTCCTCCAAGAGGCCCCCCAGAGTACCACTTCCAGGCTTTGGGTCTTCAAAGGACTCTCCAGTGCGGCAGAGACTGGTGGGTCTGGCCTCCAGCCTGGTGGGACATCCTACCTTCCTACCCCTCACCCTACCCTCCGGCAGGCACATCCTTTCCTTCTGCTTCCAGATGCTCCCTCTGGGGCTCTCCTGGTGGTGGGCTCCTCCACCCATCCTGGGGGGCCACCTCCCTGGGGGGAGGCGCATTAAAGGAGGCCCCCTGGTCCACAGCCCCGCTGTGAGGGGAGCGCCGGCAGCCTGCCAGGCCTGTCCCCACAGCTTCCTGAGTGGGGGCTGAGCTTGCAAGGAGCCTGCATCTCTGCACTTCTTGACCGTGACTGTGGTTGACGTTTTTTGGAACAGATTGAGGACATGACTACACGGGCTACTTATTTAAACCTCAACGTTTTCTAGCCTATATCCCCAACGAATAAACCCACCCACCTCTTGGCCCACTTTTCTCCCTCTCAGCGAGTGCACCCATTCTTTGCAGGAAGCCTCACCCACACAGACAGGCAAGCTTGTTGAAGCAACGCACAGTTATGAGCACCTGCTGTTAATCAAACCCGGGATGTTCTAGAAGGGCTGGCGAGGCCCCAGGGGGTTCCATGAGAAAGCAGGCTGGCAGGCTTTGGGGAGAAAAGACAGGCGACAGAGGGCATGGGGGCAGGGGTGTGTCTGGGCATGTAGAAAGCGCCCAAAGGGCCAGATCAGGGGTAATGGAGGTAACCCCGGAGGGCTGCAGGAAGGTGGTGTGTGGAGCATGAGCGCAAACGAACAAAAGGACGAGGAACCAGGTGCAGCGAATAAAGAAATAAACTGCGGCCTCGGCCTCTCCCAACCTTCCAGCACTATCAGCTCAACTGGGGAGAGGTGGGTTCGCTCCCGAGGCTTCTGTCGGGTCTCCAAAGGCGGCAGAGCCTCTGCGATGGGGTGGTAGGGGGTGCAGAACCAGAGCCTGGGGACAGTGTTCCCTGCGCACGGCCCCGCCTTCAGCCGCTCCGTCCCTGTGGGCTTCCTTTGGGGGAGTCTGGGAGAGAAGCAATCAAGCTGGCCGTGGTCCCCTCTTCCCCGCGGCCCTGAGACGGACGGCGAGGGGCGCGCGCGTGGATCACCCAGAAGGGTAGACTCGGTCCGGCTGCGCGGTGGGGGACAAGCGGCGGCGGCGCGCCGGTGGGGGCTGGTGGTCCCCGGGTTCCGAGGTGCAAGCTAGCGGGGCGAGGATGGGGCCTTGGGGGGTTGTCGCCTGGGACCGGAGCCCTGGAGGCGGCGGTAGGATGGAGGGAGGCAGGAGGAGGAGAAGAGGCGAAATATAAAAATATCTGGGAGAAGCGCAGCGCCGGGATACAGTGTTATTAAACTAAAGCATCTTATAAAACTCAAGCCATTAATAACAGGCTGCCGCCACGTCGGGGTAATTTATTCAAATTGCGGGTCCGGGATGGAGGAGCAGATGTTTCAGAGCTGCTGGTGTCACGGAATGAGTTCCAAGGGAGGAGGGGGCAGCGCCGCATTCCTAGGGGGGCGGGGAGGGGCCCTTCGCCGGCTTAGCGAGAGTCCCCTTGTTCCACCAGGAGGCGGAGGCCTCACTGCAGGCTGCCGGAAGCGGGGAGGAGGGGTCTGTGGCGGAGGACAGCTAATTTAGTTCAACAAGTGCCAGGATGGAAAACCAGAGGGTGAGACAGGCAGGCAGGTCCCCCTACCTGGAATGTCGCTGCTCCCATCCTATCCAATTGAAATGCTACCTGACGCTCAAAGTCATCCATGCTTTTTTCACACCCACAGTGCGGTGCTGGGAATCAGAGGGGCCTGGCGTCCTTCCCAGATGCACCCACCACCCATCTGCATCACCATCCCGAGCAAGTTAACCTCTGGGCCTCAGTTGCTTCATCTCTACAAGGGAGCAGTAATACCCAAGTCATGGAGTAGGGAGAGGAAGAAACAGCGCCCTGCGGAAGGACTGGTCCATGCAGGGGGCAGTTACTGTCGCTTGGTTTCCGGTCCTGCAGCTTATGGCTCTCACTTGTGGTGACTTAGTGCTTTGATCTGAGTTCTCTTCATGGCCTCCTTGGTTTCACCCCAGTCCTAGCTAGACTGTAAACCTCCTGTACCCAAGAATCATGTTGGTGTGCCCATCTGTACAGGGCGAGGAGGGCACAGGAGTCCTAGTAAGGGGTCAGCGTCTCCGAGTCGGGCCACAGTTTCCAGGACAGAGATCAGGAAAGTCAGATGACCCCTGGGCTCCTGCCAAGACCTGGGGAAGTAGAAAGCCCTCCTGTCTGATTTTGCCTTTTTGCCAAACATCTCCCCTGTGAAGTCGTGTCTGACTCTAATTCACTCCCCTCCTGGGAGTGTCTAATGCTCGGGGTCGGGGGGACGCTGCTCAGCTGGTGTCTTCATGCTGAGTCTGAACCCCCACTGGGGCAGGGAAGACAGAAGGGCCCAGCAAATTCTGGGTGCCCTGACTCACTATCTAAAATGGATGGAAAGAAGTTTTCTTCTCCTTTCTCTGTTTTGCAGATCTGGATGCCTGCTTATTCAGTGGACTTAAAGGGGGGCTCGGCCCAATCAGGGGATGCTCTGTAACAGTGCCCCTCGGGTGTCCAGCGTTATGCTTGAGTTCCAGGCCCATGGCTGACAAGGCCTTCGGTGGCCCCTGATGACATGTTGCAGTCAGCAGCGGGCAGATACAAGGATGACACTCTGGAAATGTCCCAATTGGAGGCAGACACGTCTCTTCCCACAGGCCCCGCCCCGATGGTACCACCACAACGTGATGAGAGGAGAACGAGGAGGCCCTTCTGTCCCCCACACAGCCCTGACCTGAAATGACACCACTGGAGTGATATTCTGCTAGAGAAAGATTGCTTGAGCAAATTCCACTCTTGGCAGGACAGCATCGGTGCATTTATCAGAGGCGAGGGCCCAAGGTCTGGGCAGAGGGGCCACCCTTGCCATCTCTGTGGTCTGGCCTGGGGACCACCCTGGACTTGAGAGTAGGGGGGGACTGGCTGTCAGAAGCCTGGGGCAAGACTATGGGGGCCACCACTACCCCCTCCCCAGGAGAGGTGAGGGGAAGTGGGAGCGCCGTGATGGGAGAAGAGGACTTGTTTCCCGCTTCCCACCCTGGACCTCCCCCTACGTGCTCACTGCCCACCTGGCTGGGAGGTCAGTGGCGGCTGCCCACCCCATGCCTCTGCTTCTGGCAAATTGGACCTGTGTGTAGCTCAAGGTTCATTTCGAATGAAGGAGAAAGCGCAGCCCCACACTTGCGGGGCAATCAGCGCGCTCCGTGATGAATGGAGCCTGTGTCACTCAGTGAAAATGAATATTTCTTTGCGATAATGGCCAGATGGTAGCAACTCTCCGATCCAAATTAAAACATGCATGATAAATGCCAGGAAAACAGAGGAAGACAAAACCCCAACCTGGAGTGAATTCTCTCTATAAATCTTCTCCCTGCGCCCCCCCTCCCCCACCACCACAGCGGCCCAGCTAATAGCCATTAAATTATTAAGATGCACTGCAAGGAGAGTGCCAATGTCAGTGGCACCTGTTCCCCTGCCCACCTCTGCCCCCTGCCTGTGGGTCTGACTTTGGAGGGGCTGGGGGAGTGGGGAGAAGAAAGAAGGGGCTGCTTTTAGGTCGGCAGAGAGCTGGGATGGTGGAGAAGGTTCCCACTTAGAGACACAAGTGGGAGACTGGCCTTGTGGTGCTGGCAGTGAGGGAGGCCTGCTGAGGTGCCCAGTCAGGCTCTGTGGAGGGCTGCACATGCCGGCCCCCAAGGAGGGCACCTTCTCTATGGAGAGAGGAGAGACTGACACTCACTGCCTGACTCTGTGGCTCAGACAAAGGGCAGGAAAAGGACTCTGAGCCCGGAAGCCCAGTGAGGAGCAGCTGGAGAAAGCATTTCGGCAGGGCTCTGGCCACATGGAGCTGGGCAACTGGGAAGGGTGAGAGACGACTGTTTGAGGGCAGGTGGGTGCCTGAAAGTGGGTGTGTGCTTGGAGGTCTGAAGGCAGCAGGAATTGGGCAGGGCAGTGGTGGCTTTGGGGTTTGTATTTCATGGTGACAAAAGGGCTCTTGAACTTACGGTTTAATTCCCATGCCCCCTACCCATCCCCTCACAGCTGGAGGCTGCATCTGGCTCTCCTTGGTCTCCATGACAGCCTGTCCAGTCCTCTCTGTGGGTGGCCGGCCTTCCCAAGTCCAGCTTCCATCAATCAACAACCACCTGCATAGTCTCCAGGATGTCTTGTCATCGTCCGGAAAACCCTCTACTCTTTAGCTGGGCATTCCTTGGAACCCTCTCCTTGGGCCCACTAGTTTTCTCATTTTCCCTGGGTAGGCTCTATGCCATGGAGCCTGCCTTCCCTGTCTCATCAGCTTCTCAGCCTCAATCTCCTCCTCCTCCTGGGAGCCTCTTCCAGAAAGCCTTCCTTGACTGCTCGGGCATGCACGGCTCTCCCCTCCTGCACAGCTCTCCCCTCTGTGGGCAGTGGTTTGCGCTGTCTCCGCTGCTCATCTGGTGCTCCTGAGGCTGTAAACTGATCTCTCCATCAGACTGTGAGCTTTTCTAGGGCCTGGAACTCAGCAAAGACTTGAAGACATCTTCCTGGACCCCCATGCATCTGTCTTTCATGGTCTGTCAGCTCTCTAGGAACAGACACTATCTCTCTGAAGTTTTGAGTCACTCGCAATTGACCATTTATGTCTGAGCCTTAAAAGTCACCTGGGCCAGTTACCCAGTGTTGGGATGTGGAGTGCATGATGTCGGCATCATGGGTTTGTCCCTGATATGGTCAAAAAGAAAACCCATGCTGCCTGGTCCCTACTGACCTCCAGCCTCCGCAGAGCTTCTCTCCGCGCCAGGCCCAGACAGACAGGCCCTGAGTGCCAAGTTTGGCTCTCCTCTGCTGGGCAGACATGGCGTTTCTCCACCTGCTCCTCCCAGCTGACCCTTCACGCTCAGACGGGCCACAGACAGGCTCATCCCGCTGCTGACCAGGCTCGCACCCAGGCAAGTCCCTCTTCAGACCTGCTCCGCGTCCCCCTAGATCTCCCCATTCCCAAAGGGCATGGGTGAGGGGAGTGAGGAGCTGGAGAGCCCATCCTGAAGGCTGTGGTCCAGCCTCCTCCTCTGTCAGGTGGCATCGATGCTGGGAGAGCTTCCTCTGGGCGTCAGCAGCCCAGCACAGACCGAGAGAAGGCAGCGGGGTGTGGAGGCCTTCGCAGAAGGGCTGAGGCATGAAAGGGGACGCCTGGCTGTGTGGTCTTGGGCGGGTCAGCTCTCCTTTCCAAGGCCTGGTCTCCCCATCCATGAAATGGGGTGCTGCGCAGCCAATCTTGCAGGGCTGTTGCAGGGCTCGAGGCTCTCTGAGTGGAGGCTCTGGATGACTTAAGGGGAGGATCAAGGCCCTACGGCTCTATTCGTCTTCCTTTCAGAGCCCTAGCTTGCTGTTGGCAGCAGCTGCTGCGGGCACTGCCTGGTTCCCTGCGTTGCCTGGCTGGGGGGGAGGGAAGGAGTGCCTCTCTAACAGCAGGCGGGGCATGACTGATCAGGAAGACGGGGCAGCAGCATCGAACAGAGAAACGAGACTCTGGGCTGGGCCTAGTGAACTTGGACTGAAGAGTGATAAGAGACACACTCAGACACTGTGTACACGAGCACAGGTGCGCGTGCCCTGGATTCCAGGAGCAGCGAGACCCACAATGCACCAAATCTGAGTCTTCCAGAAAGTGGACCCTTGTTTCCAGCCAAACCAATTCTTCAACATTCTTTAAAAACAGATCTAAGATGCCACATATTTGCCTTGCTTGTCTCTGTCTTTATGTCTTTGCCTGTGACAGCCCAGATGCTACCTCTTGATAAACCCATCATCCCAATAACCACCTCCTCCAGGAAGCCTTCCTTGTCACGCCTCATTCTGGTCATTCGCAAGCTCCAAACAGCGCTGGCCCTAGGCAGTATGATTTTTATTTGCACTTTGTGGATCAGACCTCATCAGAAGTCCTGGCCCATGTCCCCTCTTCTCATTTCCCAGGGACTGGACTCTGAGAATAAAATAGTAGCAGCAGCTGTCATCAGGGAAGACCCCACAATCCACCCACTGCCTTCCACCTAGGGCAGCTCCAAGGGGCATCATCATCCCCTGTGGAACAGGAGGGGCAGGGCCTCACTGTGGGAAGGGCAGGAAATTTGGAGGCAGAGCCCTGGCTGTGATGCCTGCTCTGGCTCCCTCCCCACCTGGCTGAGCATCCCTAGATGTTTTCAAAGCACTACTTATATCATGTCACTCCTTGCCCCAGAGCCTTAGGAGGCTTCCCTTTGCCTAAACGCATCCATTTAAAGCACCTCCTGGAAATCAGCTCCCATATCCTGCCCTCCCCCCAGAGCAGACCCCTCCTTCTGGCCTCTTTGGCTCAGGTTATCCTCCCACCTGGGAAGCTCTGTCCTTCCTCGCTCAAATCCTCTCCCCTCTGAAGGCTAGGTGGGTGTTACCTGTTCTTTTTTCTTTTTTAAATGATTTTTTTTTTCCGGTGAGGAAGATTGGCCCTGAGGCTACCATCTGTTGCCAATCTTCCTCTTTTTTTTTTTTCCCTCCCCAAAGCCCCAGTATATAGTTGTATATCCTAGTTGTAAGTCATTCTAGTTCTTCTACGTGGGATGCCGCCACAGCATGGCCTGATGAGTGGTGCATAGGTCTGTGCCCAGGATCTGAACTGGTGAACCCGGGGCTGCCAAAGTGGAGTACATGAAATTAACCCACTGGGCTATGGGGCCAGCCCCCTACCCATTCAGATCTTTTGGTCCATATTGTCTTTCCCTGCCTTCTCCTACCACTTCCCCCTGTACAACCTCAGCACTCCCGTGTTG
Source organism: Equus asinus (assembly GCF_041296235.1). NCBI lineage: Eukaryota > Metazoa > Chordata > Mammalia > Perissodactyla > Equidae > Equus > Equus asinus. The sequence continues at coordinate 36,709,063 of NC_091796.1, read as the reverse complement.
TCATCAGGCTGTTCCAAGTCAGGTGAGCCAGGGACCAGGAGGGCTCTGGATACGTCTTGCCCACGTCAGGGCTCACTCAGTGCAGTACTGAGGACCACCTGGCCCAGGAAGGACTGCCTGTGACATTCCCTCTCTCATCTTGCCCGTCTCTCAGAGAAGCGGGGAATCTTCCTCCTGCTTGTGCACACAGTGCCCGCAGCAGGATGCCATGGGAGTGGTGATGGGGCGGGAGACAGAGGGCCGTGGTCCCCTCTCAGTCATTCCTATTCCTGTCATCAGCCCCTTCAGCTTGGGCACACACGAGGCAGCTTTTAAATATCATCCTGGAGCCCATTTGCAATGATTAATCTCCCATTTCCCCTGAAACACTCCTTTGCTAAATTACCCAGGGCCAGAGGGAATTTGGTGAGGAGCCGCCAGTCTCAACTTAACTTGCCGAACGGATTAAAAAAAAAAACCCTCAGAAACAAAGTGCTGATCAATCAACACCCCTTTGCCCAGCCGAAAACCTAAAGTCCATTTAAACTCAGCAGGTTTGCAGTTAATTATAATTTTGCACCTATGGCAGGACTTACCGAGGTATTTATAATGCGTCTGCCCCGCTGGAGCCGCCACGGGGCCCTCCCTGGGGACCCTTTCCACCAGTCGCCTCCTGCCCCAACCACAAAGACCTATTTCACGCAGCTGCTGTTTGGGTTCACTTGTGTAAACTAGAGGAGCTTCCCCGATTTTAAAAATTTCTTTTTAAAAGGGAGAGAAAGGACGCCAAGATTCTTTTATGTTTGAAGTCAGAAGGAACAGGGATTATGGAGAATCAACCACGGTGCAAGGGGAACATCGCAGCCCCAAGGCCTGGAGAGGCCCCAGGAGCACGTGTCCACCCTCCCGCCATGAGCCTGCCTCTTACCCAGCCCCTCCCGCTTTTAGAAAGACGATCAAGAAGAAAAGCAGCTCCACAGCCTCTCTCAGCCTCCTCCTTAGAGCTCAGACACCCTGCTTTGTCAGCCTGTCCTGTCCTGTTCCCACTGGAATTTCTCGAGCTGTAGATTCTAATGTTTTCCCTTAACACCAGCCCCAAAGCCAGTGTCCCGGCAGATCTTTCCTGTACTTGAATCCCTCATTTATTGTGGACTGATGTTTAAGAAAAGGCATTACAGTGTTCAGCTTGGGAAGTTTGTGTCAGACACAAGACAGCGGGGCGGATGGGGCAGGGAGCAGCCTGGGGCAGGGGCTGCTGCAGGCCCTGCCAGACCCTGTTCAGGTGATCTGCCTTTGGGAAGGGCTGAAGGATTAGACACCTCATCCCCAGGCCAAGTGACCCATCTAGGATTTGGCTTCTTTGATGGGCAGGAAGTTCTACCACATATCTGACCACAATCCCTCCTACTTTTGTTTAAGAATTTCCAACTGTTAGGTTCTCTAGATCATGACTGGGGTGGGGCTAGCTCTGCTCATTCTGGGGTCTCTCAGGGTACAAATCAAGAGCCCCAAATATAGATCAGGATGTACTAGACCCAGGGGGAGGTGCCTAATGCCCTAAAGGGGAGAGACTGAAGTGGAGGTGGAGAGGCTCGTGCTGTGGGATTTGACTTCCAGACACGTGGCTTGGGGCTGCACAAATGAGGCTGTTTTGGGGGCTGAGTCTCTGCCCACTCCCAGCCTCACGTCTCAGGGAGCCTCACCCAAGAGTTCCCGCAGGGAGTTCACACGTGTCCTTCATGCCTTTCTCACACCTCCCCGCTCCCCCTGCACTGCACCCTGGTCGGGGCTCTCTGGAATTAATACGGTTTTTTAAAACCTGGTTTCCTTACTGTCTTGGCATAATTTCAGATCAGTCTTCAATGTGCTGCGGCCCCTGGTCCTTTAGCTTTAGGTTTCTGTGTACCCCTCCCTCCTGGGCTGAGGGCTTCCTAGCAGAACCCGGAGGGGTTTCTCTTCACCCAGAAGCTTTTGCCAACTGAGTCATTTGTTGCCTCCTAAGACTGGGAAATTGAAACTTCTGTACATCGAATTTTCATTAAGCGGGACCAGCTTGCATGTCCATTTCATCTAAATGCTCCCTAACTGCATACCTAGAGTTATGGGGCTAAACAGCTAGAAAAGTCTGGAAGTGAGAGACCTGCATCGGGGGGTCAGCGGTGTGGCCCTGGGTCTCCGGAGGTCCCTGGACCTCTCAGCAGCCGGGAACTGCCCCCGCCCGGGTCTGCACCCCTCAGTTGGTCGCCAATGGCTCCCAAAAGGCCTCCCTGACAGCCCGTTGTCTGTGTCTGTTTAGAAATAAAAATATGCTCGGAGGAGAAATGAGGAACTTAATAGGATTTAAAAAGCCGCAGGAAGCGATGGGGCTACAGATGGTGGAGGGGCCGGGAGGACGGAATCAGCCACGGATTTATGGTGGGGAACGTGGCCTCGGGGAGGGCCTCGGAGCCGCGCTCACATGCGATGTGTCCAACCTCATTAGCTGGCCCAGCGGGGCTCCGCTGCCACACGAGTGCAGCCACCGTGAGCGGGGACAGACGCCCCGAAGATGCTGTTAAATGAACAGGGGCAGCGGAGAAAGGCTGCAGGAAGGCTGCTTGGTGAAATGACTGGGCGCCCACCTGCCTCAGGGATGAGGGGAAACGGGATGACTCACAGGCTGTCGCCCCTGCCCCGGGCCTCCCGTGCCTGCCTCGCCCTGCTCGGATCCCGCTAGAGACCGGGTCCAGCCAGAGACCGGCTGAGAAAGCAGGGTGAGCCAGAGCTGGGGCGGGGAAGCCGATGTGAGCTCCCTGGTCTGGAAATGGAGGGAAGGGAGGAAGTGGAACCTGCTGTGGGATCCTCCCGCCCCAGGCAATTCTCAAGGACTTGGAGAGGACATAAAAAGAGGTTCCTTCACCCTCTGGAAGCTTCCCTAGGGGGTCTCTTTCATGGCTGGAGCTCAGGGCCACGCCCTTCTAGGATCATCGGCCTCGGCCAGGCTCTCCCTGCTCAGGTTCAGTCTCAGCGGCCCCCTGCCTCCTTCCCTGGGCCTGACGAAGGCCTCCTGAGGCAAACACGCTCAGATAGGCCAGGGAGGGGACCTGGGAACCCCTTATCAGTCCCCGTCTCGGGCTGTGACTGCTCCCCCAGCTCAGGCCTCACGTGTCCCAGCCAAAGGCCTGTGTGGGCTGGAGTGTGTCTATGTATGTGTGGGGTTCCAGTCCCAGGTGCTGTGGCCCAGGAGGGGGCCTTGGTTCCAAACCTTGGAAGACTCACGTTCCCTCTAGACGGGCTTCCCAGGGTCACACCTGCCCCCTTCTGAGGGGGGGGGGCAGCCCCTTGGCCATCCCGAACCCCTCCTTCCCAGGATTCCCTCCCAAGCCGTCTTGGTTTCTACCTTCTCCAAATTGTCAACCAGCCATCTTGCTGTTTCTCCTGTCATTTCATGTTGATGTGACCCCTGTCTGTGCCCCACCCCCAGCCACTATGTCCCTGTGGGGATATTTCTTTTCCACCTCACTGGGAGCGTGTGTGAAACTGGGTGTGTCTGTGGGTGCCTCCGTCAGTGTAGGCATGTTGGTGCGATGGTGTGAAAGGTGTGGGACTGACTGCTTTCCTCCAAACACGGCGTGCATGAGGCCCACATTAGCTCAGTACATGGTCACTGGGAAGGGGTGGGAGTGGTTTCTGGTGATGGGCGGGGGGCTTTCTAGGGGTCCCTGGAGACAGCACACAGCTGCTGGTATGTGCGTGGGAGAGGTGGCGCTGGGGGTGGGGTCAGGCCAATGTCTGCTCTACCTGGCCCAGGTCTCAGCCACTCCTTCCCTCCTCAAGGGCCCCTCCTCGGCCACTGACCTTCTTGGGCCCTTTGAGGGGTATAGGCACACTCCCCAGCCCAAGCCTCCTCCACTTCCACCCAGGGGCCCCCAGGCAGGTTTGCTGCCCAAGGCCAGGCGCCCAGAGCCTGACTCCCTGAAAGGAGCCCCCACAACTTGGCCGCAGAAGCCCCCCTTCATGGGGGGCCTTGTCCTGTCTTCCGGCCTTAGCACTCACCTGGGCTGAGACCAGGGAGGATGGGGAGGGGGTCGGGGCTGCAGGGCTGTGCACTGTAGGCTGAGAGTGGAACCGAGGCCGAAGGGCCCCTGCAGCTGTGGAGACTCAGTTCAGATGCTGACCGTGAACCACAGGGCATGCCCTAGGGAGTGTCCTTGCCTCCAGACGGCCAGGGCCCTGTGGGAGGTGGGGCCAGTGGGGGCGTTCCCTCCACCCCGTTCCTCTCTGTCCCTTGCCTGCTTCACTCCCCTCCTTAAAGGATTGGCTCGCTTATTTGGGGGTGAATCTAAGTACGACTTGCTCCAGTGAGCTCTGCAGGGTTAACTGCACCCTCCGTGCATGGATGGTTCCTGGGGAGGTTCTTTCTCTTTTGGTTTTCTTTCCCTGCCTAGCTGGTGCCCTGGCTCTTGGGGGTGGTAGCAGGAGAGGTGGTCTCCTCTCTTCCTGCCCAAGGACATTACAGCTGTGATGCCTGGTCCCTCTGCCTGGTCTCCCCACCGGAATCAGTGGCTCCTGCTTCTGATGGAGACAAGCTTAACCCCTCGGCCTTGTGTTCAGGGCCCCATTTTCTTTGTGCCCTGTCTCCTGCCAAGTCTACACTTCCTGGTCCAATTGCCACCTCCTCCAGGAAGCCCTCCCTGCCTACTCCAAGCCACAGTGAGCCCTCTCTTCTCTGACCCACTCTAGCCCGATCTCTCATGTTTCACAGGTAGGTCCCAGAGCTGCTTGTCCGGCCTGGCCCTGCCTCCCTCACCTGGGACCCTGTTCTTCTCCTCTAGGTCACCTTGAGAATGAGCCTTGAGGCATGACAAATGCCTGTGGCACCATCCCACTGCCCCCTGAGTCTGGGAGACTATCCTGGGAATCAGAGAAATGCAGAGCACATAGGTGCTTGTGACTGACAGGCAGGGGTTTGAATTCTGGCTCTCCCACTTTCTAGCTGTGTGACCCTGAACAAATTACCTGGCCTCTCTGTGTCTTGGTTTGTACTTTTAAGTGGGGCCAATAACTTGCACTTTCCAAAGTTATTGCAGGGAGTAAACATATTTGTTTAAAGTCCCAGCCCTCAGTAGTGCTCTGTAAACAGCAGCTTCACTGAGAGTGAGTACTCCTGTGCCCAGGAGAGGGAGCGGAGCCCAGAGATGGGGTGCCTGGGCCTGAGCTCATTCTGGGCAAAGCCAGGACTGGGGCCCTGGACCAGAACAAGAACTGCCGTCTTGTGCTCTTTTGGGGAGCTGAGCACCCAGCCAGTCCTTCTTCCTTACACTCGGCGCATTTCAGATACCTGTGTCTCTATCCCAACCTCTGGAGGGAAGGCTGGAGCCAAACCCCCACCAGAGAAAAGAGAACTCAGCTCCTGTCCGTCCTGACGGGAGGTTCCTGACAGACGGTGGCCTGTCAGTGCCAGCTAGCAGTTCCTGTCAGAGACAGGAGCCCAAAAGGGAAAAGCCGCCCATGTTCCCACAGACCTGCACACATGGCACTCCTCCATCCACGCCTGTCCCCGGACCCCTCCTCTGAGTGTAAGCTGATGTGACCGGCAGATGCTTCTAGAAGCATGAGATTTGGAAGAAGAAGCTGGGACGCTGATGTGACTGCAGTGGGCTATGGCCTCCCTCTGTGGTGGGCGAGGCCAGGGGAAGCCATCCACCTGCCCAATAGCCCAAGGCTCCTGCATGGACATCAAATCCTAGGCAGAAAATCCATCTCTTTGCACTGCTCATGAGCATTCAGGGGAGTGCAGGTAGGGGTCCTGAGGGCACATGTGTCCCATGTCCTCTGGGCCTTTGGGGACTCTGTGTAACCTGGGAACAGTTTCCGGAGCTGGCATGAGGAAAGCCTCGTGGGGCAGACCGCCCCCCCCTCCTCTGGGGCCACTTCCCTTTCCTGCCCCTCCCTTGTCCTCCCAGCAGAGTCCCAAGTCTTCCAAGCTCCTTCCCATCTTCCGGGCCTTTCCCGTCATGTGCCTCCTCCTCCATCCCACTCCCATCCTGGCCTTCATACCCTTCTCCCCTTCCCACTTCTTTCATCTGTTTTAGTGTTCACCTCTCCCCCACCCCCTCCCCGCAAGAAGAAGTATTTAATGGATATTAAATTATTTTAAACTGACTTTCTTTTTTTTTTTAAATAGCTTGGTGATAATGCTGACTCAGGATCATCTCACTGTTTAATATTGAATATGCAATTAATAGAGAGATGTTTAGGTTTGGCTCTCTTTTCCCCCCTTTCGACTGCAGGAAGAATAAAAGAGCTGATTAATCTGGTTTGGGGCAAGTGTCAGCGGCCGGAGATATATAGGAGAAAGGAGATGAGGTTAGCAACTCGGAGTCTGAGAGCTACTGCCTCGGAGGCAGGTGGAGGGAGAAAAGGTTTGCCTTACAGCTCCGCACAGCCTTGCTGCGTAGAGGGTTTCCAGATACCCCCCACAGGTTCTGGGGAAAACTGGCTGGACTTTGAGCTGTCTGCTCCACACCAGAGGGACCCCCTGCTCCCCCTCAGGGGCCTCCCTCCTTGGGGCCTTGTTCATGCCACCCCCACTTCTTCTCCAGGTGTGGACACTCCCCTCCTTCAAGGCCAGCTCAGGTGCTACCTCCTTCGAGGTCTCTGGCTGCCCCCACCGAGGGGCCCCCTTCTCTGGGACTGCAGGTGCCACTTCCTGTCGGAGTTACCTGCCTGTACGCGAGAGTTTTCTCCCCACCAGGGACAGGGCCCTGGGCTGCATCCTGTCCCTGCTACGCTGACAAGGTGTTACAGGTGAGTCACTGCGTGACGGGGTGACCTGGGGCCCAGGTCCTGCTGGGCCTGCCTCCCGGAGTCAGTCTCTAGGACAGGCTCCTGGCTCTGCCACATGCCACCAAGGAGAAGCCCCGAGTGAGACCATGGCAGGACAGCACTCCCCTCACTGTCTGGCAAGGGCGCCTGGCACCGGGTGGACAAGGAGCCTCTGGGTGCAGAGAAGACCAGAGGAACTGACCGCCAGGAAAGGGGCAGGAGCCAGCGAGAGAACAGGTGCGCTTTACCCCTCGACTGACCCATCTTGACTATCGGGGTCCTCAAGATGGGGAGCCCTCAGGGGGCCCCAGGGAGGTGTGTCTGTGCCCTGGGAGGTGGGGCCCGTTCAGGCAGCACCAAGACACCAGCCAGGCCCTGGTGGGTGGGATTCGAGGCCCGGGTGGGCAGGACCACAGGCCATAAAGGCCTTGTGCCTGGGCCAGGTCAGAGCCCTGCGGGGGCTCAGAGGGCAGCGGCCTGAGTTGGAAGGACCACAGGCCCCAGGGGCGGGCAGACCATCTGTGGCCACACTGTAGTTCCCCCAGGACGAGGATCTTGACTCTGAATTTGCAAGTAGTTTTGCCTATTTTACTTTTTACTTTTTGAGGGGAGGGAGAGTGAGGAAGCAATGCCTCAGTGCCTGGCTGAGCCAAGAGGACAGCGACCTGTCCAGGCCCAGGCAAGGAGAGCCAAGGGGCAGAGGGCCGTGGCCTGGGCATGGTGTGGGCATGGGCACCCAGGCCAGAACCCAGGATGGTGGGGGCCTGGCAGAGGAAGCCAGGAGCCTGGCCTGGTGGAGCCTCTGTGTGTAGAAGGGGCGGAGCCCTTATTGATAGAGAAGATGGAGGGGGCCCTCGTTTGTGGGGTGAGGCCATGTCCTCTTGCTCTGTCCCATTCCAGACATCTTCCTGTCTGCCTGTATGTGTCTCCAGGATCTTGGCCTCAGGTCCCACCCCTCACAGGCAGCTCTCCTCTGCTCTCCCCCTCTGGCCTGAACCTTCCCAGGCCAGGGCTGCAACCATTTCCTTCCTCCCAGCCAGGCACCCTTTCAACTGGTCAAGTCCCATCACAGTGGGTGTTCCTTGGTGACACAGAGATGGTTGTATCCTTTGGGGTGTCCTAAAGGGGGCAGAAGAGTACCCTGAGACATGCTACTTGTTTAGTTGCAGAAAGGAAGGAACCCCACCAGCCAGCAGACCCCAATCATCTCTGCCTCCCTGCACTGTCCCCACTCCAGTCATCCAGAGCTCCAAAGTCCTGGCCCAACCCCCGGCCCCAAGGTCCCCAGGCGGGCAGGAGGAGGCGGCAGGGAGTCGCTGCATGGCTGCATCAGGGGAGGAAGGGAGGGAGAGGGGTGGGGAGGAGGGGGACAGAGACAAGTGGGCCCTCACGTGAAGGGGGCTGGCGCAGGCAGCTACTACCTCCTCGGCTCTCGCTGTCCGCGGGCTTCACCTGGATCGGCCGGTTCATCTGCAACAGAGCACAGGGGACAGCGTCAGCGCAGGCCTGGGGGGTGGGGGTGGGGCAGACACAGCCACTCCCAAAGGCAGACAGGTGTTCACAGGTACATAGGTGCACAGACCATACCCTTGGACACATACCCCCATATACACCCCCACACCCAAGCGGCTGCAAAGTGTGCCTCTTCATAAAGTCCCACCCATCTCCCCTCCCGTGCAGTCCCCAGGGCCCCAGGATTTCAGAAGCGTTTCCCTGGATTGGAGACCCTGTGTGTTCCCTTCCAGCTCTGAGCAGCTCTTGCTAATCTGTGATAGCAGAATCTGAGGTCCCCCCCAGCTGCTCTGTGGCCAGCCCTGGTTCACTGGAGAGACAGGGGGCTTTGCTGAAACAGGCTGGTCTCTGGCCTCAGAATGACTCCTGCCCAGGCTGGGGCATGGCAATGAGTTTCACCCCACCCCATGCCATCTCAGACATGGGCTGTGGGTCCCAGGGTGACTGAGGCACAGGGCCACCCAGCTCCTGGTTGGAGCAGAGCTCAGGGTTGGGACCCTGACTGCAGCCAGAGCTGTCCCCTCGGGGTGTGTAGAGTGGGCACAGCTACCATCTCCCACGGTGTCTGGGTGCCAGGAGGACACCTGGGCACCGCCTGACTCCCCAAGTCTCCCGGCCGCCGGTCTCTTTCGGGGACCTGTTTCAATGCCCCATTCAGGCCACTAGGGGTCTCTGAACTCCAAGCATCCCAGCTCCGCAGCAGCCGTCTTTAATCCTCCCTGCTGCCCAGGGCGCCAGGGTAGGCTCTCCAGCCCTGAGGTCCCAAGATGTTTCAAGCAATAAAAATGGTAGGAATCACACAAATGGAATTGTACTTTGTGTCTTTGCCAGTCTTTGCCTGCCACACATCTCTCTTATCCCTTATCCCTTATCGCATTTCTCTCATAAACACAAACCCCAGGCAAATATTAATACCCCTATTTTATAGATGGAGAAGCTGATGCTGGGCCGCCCATGGCAGGATGAGCCTGGGAACCTGGGTCTGCCAGGGCTGTTTCTGGGCTTCCGTCCTGCACCAGGTGACCTTTTGTTGCCAATTCCCCTGGTGTACGGAGGCTGCACTGGCCAATCACAAGCTTCCTCAGGTTTTCTGGTCTAGGATACGAAGTGAGTTTTGGCTGCGTCAAGACAACTGGGTGGGGGAGTGTGGGTACCCGTGACTCAGCAAGGTGAAGATGAGGCCAGGGGAAGGGCAGAGCCACCGCAAGGAAGGACAGAGGCAGGAGGCAGGACACAGAGCAGAGGAGCGGAGGCACAGGTGGCCAGAGGGGCCAGACGGGATGCTGGGAGCCCACTCACTGAGAGGGGGTCAAATGCCATTGTTTGTCACACAGTCCCCACTTGGCACGCCTTATGGAGTTGAGAGAAAGAAAGGTGCTTTGTATGTAAGCTCTGCCAGCAGACGAGATTGTGGTTTGACAGAAACCTCCAACCACAGAGACATAATGAAGTTCTCAGCTCCAGCTCCATTTAGGGGGCGTTGGCTCCCCTAAAAGCCCCCGCCCTTTCCAGTTCTTGAGCGAAGGGTCCAGGAGGCCGAGCAGGCTTCTGGCTAGGGGTGAAAGGGCTCCAAGGGGAGCCAGGGTGCTCCTGGTTTCCCGCCCAGGACTTTTTGGGACTCAGCATCCAACCCTTTTCCAGATTGTCCCTCCCCTCCTGGAACACCCCTTCCTCCTGGTCTCCCCGAAACCTGTAACATTCTCCTACCCTAGAAAGGCCCCAACAACTGACCTGGACCTAGTTCTGGCCATTGTGTTGTCTTGGGTATATTCCTACAACCCTCTTGCTTATGTAATTGTCAGAGTGCTCTGAGGTGGGGATTATTATCGCTCTTGCCGACGAGGAACCAAAGCTCCGAGGGGCAGCCGCTCCGGGATTCAGCAGTGCTAATGATGCAATGGCCTTTCTATATTTTATTTCATTTGACCTCAGATACTCTCGAAGGAGGGGACCCAGGGAGGAAGTCATTGGGGAAAATGTCCGCATGGCAATGGGAGTTTGGGGCCAGGTTCCTTGGGCTAACAAATCAAATACATCTTCTTCAGCCTGGCCCCCTAAATCTGACCCCACCCCTCTAGGAGTATAGCCATACACTGCTACACCTAAAGGAACACGGACAGATGCTGCTTAGGTTATATTGTTAGATCATCGTAACTTCCTCTATAATGCATGCAAATAGAGTATCTTTAACTTTAACCAAGGAAGTGGACTTTCAGAGAGGTTAAGGAACTAGCCCAAGGTCACACAGGTGGTAAAGGGTGATATCAAGATGAGCCCAGGACTCTTGACACCTGCCTACATATTTAGGAGATGCTGGGAATCAGGCGTGAGGGGCTTGAGGATGGTCCAGGAAAGGTCAAAGCAGAAGTGCGGGGAGCAGGGTGCCGGATGGGAGAGTCAGGCTTTCTCAGCAAGGAGGGGGAGGAAGGTGTGGCTGAGGAGGGGCCAGCAGAGGTGTGTGAACCCGGCCCAGCTGGGCTCTGCTGCTGTGGAGATGAGGGAGTGAGTGAGGCTGCGGTGGAGGCCCCAACCCTGGGGCCAGAGCATGCCCAGGCAGACCTCAATGCTTAGGGGTGATGTCGAGAGGAAGGGCAGGGACCACTGGGAGGAGTCCTCCCCTGGCACCTTGTTTCTGTGTCCCACGGCCAGTCTTCTGTACGTGAGAGAGGTTAGGGTGAGTCCTGTGGATTGACAAGGGCTGGGGAAGAGCTGTTTCTGCTACGATGGGGCCCATTTCCATGGTAAATTAAACAAGGCAAATGGAATCTCCTTGTGCGTGGAGCCTTCTGCCCCGGGGGGCACCCCACCCTCAGGCAGCCAGCTACTGTCCCACTGTCCTTGGTACCTGCGCATTCGTGAATGCTCTGCTCTAGGCTCACAGAGCAGGGCCTGATCCTCCCCAGCACCCCTACCCCACCCCAGGCCTCCCTGAGCAGGCCATCCCTGGAGCGTGCTCCCTGATTGCCATGACTCGACACTAGGCTCCAATTTGACTGCGGGCTTCCCAGAGATGGATGCAGGGTCTCATCCAGCCTCCCGCCTGTCCTCAGCCATGGGCTGGGCCCCCACGGGGTGCTCTAAACAGACTGGCGGAGCGGAAGTGAATTGGTTCCCATGGACCTGTGGCTCCTGGGGCCATTTTTCATGTCTCATTATGATCTAGGGATAGTCAGTGTCCAGACAGCCTTTGCGGGGCTGTCAGAGAGGTGCCGGGCTAGATGGAGAGATAAAATACGGCCCTGTGCTTTCTTAATTCTCAGCAGAAATAAAGTGTCAGGCTCAGTTGGGAAGATTTCCCAGCTGAAGCAGGCTCTGTACAGATGCCTCGGGCCTGAAGGGAGATCTCCCTCCCTCGGCCAGTGTCTCTCTTCCCTGTTCCAGACTCTGGCCTTGTCCAGCCTCGCCAACGCCTGGTCCTGCCTTGAGGAGGGAGCAGCGGACAGAGTGAGCCTGTTCTGGGGACAGGAGGCCGAGCCAGGCTACAGAGATGGCCAGTCAGAAGGAGAGGGACATCGAGGAAGAGGAGAGAGGATAATGGGGAGGAAGGTGGGAGGGGAAGTTGCCATCTCCTTTCCTTATTCTTCTAACTCTGCACCCTCTGACCCTGGCCATGGCCTCAGGACTACTTAGGCCCCAGAGTGTCCCTTGCAGGTGAACATCATGCCTCAAGGACGCTGGAGCCCACTTCTTAGGGCTTTTCCGTTCCCCATCTTCTGCTTGTCTGTGCAGCCGTATCTCTCAGCCGCTGTATCGTCCTTGAGGAGGGCCTGGGGCTGGAGGCAGTGGGGGCCTGTGCTGGGCTTCCTTGCTGATTCTCTTTCTGAGGTATCATCAGTGTACCCTGTCCCCTTGTGGCCTTCAGCTCTAGTTGTGCCTCCAGGTGCCTGGAGCGGGGTTTGGTGCTCTAGGGCTGCCTTCCCTGGGGTCAGAAGGAGCTCCCTGAAGCCACCCTGCAGGCTTCTGGGGTCAGTCCTCTGGGGATACCACTAACTGTTGTCGACTGTGTTTCTGCTTCCAGCCCGGGGCCCCCTCAGGGGGAGTGAGGGGTCCTGGCCCAGGATTGGGGCCCTCCCTGCTCCCTACCACAGCAGAGGGCCTGCGGGTGGTGACTCCTTCCCTCCCAGGCCCCTTCTGCTCGGGCTCTGCCTCCCCTCCCCCTCCCCATCTCTGCCACTTTTTGCATCAACACATATCCATGCATTAAACAAGACATTCCATTAATTTCTTCATCATCATAACTTAAGCTGGGACATACCCTTTAAATATTCATTCAGCTATGAAAACTGGGCATTAAAATTTTAATAATGTCAAGCTCATTTGAACCAGGCTCCTTGGGGACGATTACGATACAATTAGAATAAATACGATGATTGAGCTGGTCCAAAGGCTTCACCTGTCCATCCAGCGTGGCTCCTCGCGCAAGGAGAGGCCTGTGGCCAGTGGGCAGACAGACAGACTGACAGACTGGCCAGCCCAGCTTTGTTGACTCCTCTCCCCCTCCCACCTCCCCTCCCTCCCTTCTCTGCTGCTGGCTGCCACCTTTACCTCCCACAGGTGTCTGCAGGTCTCTGCCGCCCCCTGTGGGTCGGGGTGCAGGGCGTCCCTTCTCTATCTACAAAGATGGCCTTGATTAACCCCAGTGGCTCCAGTCACCCCTTTCCTTTCCTCCTGGTGCAACCCAGGCTATGCCCCTGGGCTTGTTCCTGTGTGAGAGCCATGTCCCTCTCTGTGTGTCTCCTCTCCCCGACCCTGCACGGGGCTCCCTGAGGCTGGAATGAGCATCCCACCAGAGCTGGGCCAGTCTGCAGAGGGGGCTGCTGGTCCCTGAGTGCCCAGATGTGTTCTGCCACCAGACCGGGAAGAGACTGTCTTCACCTGGCTTCCCTTCTGCTGCAAACACCTTCCTGAGGGCTGGCGTGGTGGTGTGAGGGGGCTGTGTCCCCTGGATCCCTTGCTGCCTGACACCTGCCTAAGCCAGTGCTGGTGAGAGCCCTGGGGAACGTCCACTGGTGAGCTCACCCTCCCTCACTGGGGATAGCCTCCTGCCCGTGGGATCACTGCCCACTCCCCCAAGCTAGGCTCTCCTCCCTGTCTTCTCAGGCACTGAGCCCTCTGCTTCACACCTGGCCCCAGTGAGGCTGACCCAGAGCTGCCTCAGAAATACAAAGACCTGGAAAGTTCCCTGTCACTCCTCACTGGCCATCCAAGCCCTCCTCTTACAATAAGACTTCCTCTTACAATAAGACTTATTCTTACAATAAGACTGGTTGTCTCTTAGCCCCCCGGTCACACATGGCCCTGTACTACTGCTGTCTCTCTCTTCTCTTGTGTGCGTGTGTGTGTGCCTGCATGCTTGCACATACTTAAGTGGTCTTGTGTGACATCACAGTCACTTTCAAAGACCTCCTTTGGGTTGGGTTTGGGATTAAACGAGACAAGGGGGGAACTGGTGCAGGGGAGCAGCACAGTAGGCTCTCAACCGACGTCAGCCTCCACGTTGTTTTCCAATCTGTGGCCCAGAAATGCCTTAGGAAGGTCTGGACCACGTCCTGCGCGGCGCCAAGAAACGGGGGTGGTGGTGGATGGTTGGGGTGGCAGAGATTATTGTGGTGGCCTGTGGGGACAGCCAGAGTGCTCTCCAGCTGGAAGCTGAACCCCCAGATGTAATTCCAGGGTGGGTGTGCAGATCTCAAGGCTGAGGGGCTTTTCTGGCTCCTTTTGGGGTATGTGAGTGGTACCAGCTCCCTGCTCATCAGAAGGGCCCGCATCTCCCCAAGCTGTCAAGGAGTGTGGCCATGCTATGTGGCTTCTTCTCTTGTCCAAATCTGCAGCCTTCACCGGAGGCAGCTCTTATCTCCATTTCCGCCCACCCACTCCCTCCCGGATGCCCTCATCAGGAGCCAGGCTCCTGCTTCTCATTCATCCCCGCTGTTTGTTCTCATCTCCCGAGAGAACTCCGCTTTTACACTGAACGTCCCCCACTACAGCACACATGATGGTCGCGGAAGCGGGGAAGCAGCAGACCCTGCATGCCGGGGCCCTCCGGGACGTCTGTGCCCCAACCCCAGCGGCATCGCTGCTCTGGGAAGAGAAACACAATTTGCAGGGCCCCTTGTTCAAAAAGCAAGGAAAAAAGCATCGTTAAAGCACTAAAATGTAAAGCTTTTCCTTTCTTCCATGGTCTCTCTCTTTCTCAACTTGTCATGGTATTTTTATTTGCTATTTGATGTCGTTTTAAGCAAAGAAAAATATAAATTTTAAATTATGAGCATGGATTCTACCATTCATCTTTATTTTGTGTGATGCCAGTTTTAAATGCAAATATCAGAACACTGAACTCCTATGCAGAATCACCAAAATTGCACCATTTGTTTTTTGTGGCTTGTGCTGGGAGGGTGCCTTGAGCTGGCCAGGGGAGACAAACACGAGCCAGACTCAGGAAGGTTGGAAGGAAGAGAGAGGGTCCCCTCAGGTGGGGAGACCCTCACAGATACCCAGAGCCCCACCCTGCAACACGGTGGTGGGGGCAGCTGGGGCCCAGGGACTGCTGGGTGCCTCCTTCCACTGACCAAGGGCTGACACACTGCAACCCAGCTGAGGGTGGGCCCTGGGAAGTCAGGCCAGCCTTCACCTCTGCCCATAGGCTCCCCCTACCCCAACCCACAGTGGACAGGCGACCCTTAAGAGTATTGTAAATGCTATGCCAGGGATGTGCTAGGTACCTGGGCAAGAGGCTCACCCCCGTTACGACATGGCCTCTGAAGGCCAGCCATATGTGCTACAGCTCTGCCAGCCTCTACAGGCTACCAAAGGATGAGTGGGCCCTCCCCTCCCCTCCCCTAACCTGCACTCAGGCCACTGCTGGTTGGCGCAGAGGGCAGGCTGATGGCATGTGGGGCCCAGGACGTGCGTGGATTGGGCAGGTGGTGGGTGGCAGAACCTCGCAGAAACAAAGACCCCAGGCCCTCTACAGGTGCTCCTTCATCTCACAGACTTCACTTACGAAACACAAGTTCAAAGATAAAATTTTAAGAATTTCAAGATGGCGACTGCAAGAGCACCAAACCCGTAGCCTGGGACCCTTTGAGTGTGGGGCCCCAAGTGACCACACAGGTTGCACACCCATGAAGCTTCCCCGAATACGATGCCTTCCTGGGTCCCCAACACCTTGGAAGTTGATCTCCATCCACCAGCTCCAGGCATCCGCGTTTCCTTGACCATCAGGTGTTTTCAGCATTGCTCAGGTCTGTGCACAAGCTCTAGCCACAGAGAGAGCATGGTGGTGAGGAAGCAACAAAATGAGAGGACTGAGAAGAGAACTCATCATGCAGGAGATGGTGGGGGCCCTATGGGGGCGCTCTCCAGCGACTCTGCCCTCTGCCAGGACTTGGCCTCCATGGCATTTAGCAAATCATAATTAACAAATTAATTAATAGAGAAATTATTTGTTTAAAGCCCCAGCAGGGCGGATTCTGAATCAGTGCCCTGTTGGATTCCCAGGGCTGTGCATAGTAGGCCCTCAGTAACCTGGGAATGAGAGAATGAACCCTGCCCAGGGCATCTGCAGTCCCCTCGTGAGAAGGGAGCGCAGGGGAACGGCAGAAGCGGCGCACATTATTTGTAGCTTGTTGTAAATATAGTAATGTTTTAATTACCTCCTTAATAAATTGCATATGGTTCATTCTGTCGAGAGGGGTTAGAAATTCAAGGAATCCCGTCTGTTGTCATCATAAAGTTCTGACTCAAGGACACCCCAATAGTTATTGCAGAGTGACACCTGCCTTGGCTGGAGTCCCTGACCACTGCTTAGACTCCGAGGCTCACCCTGGCCAGCCCATAGGCGGCGCCCTTCCTGGGGTATGAGGCGCAGACCCCAAGGCTGCCTGTGGGTGCAGCAGCTCTGCTTCCTTTTTCTGCCTGGCTCCCTCTC
This sequence comes from Equus asinus, assembly GCF_041296235.1. Taxonomy (NCBI): domain Eukaryota; kingdom Metazoa; phylum Chordata; class Mammalia; order Perissodactyla; family Equidae; genus Equus; species Equus asinus. The sequence goes on along the minus strand of NC_091796.1, from coordinate 36,692,835 downwards.
ATGCCTCCCCTCAGGTCTCAGCTTCCTCCTTGGCCTTGCAATCTAAATTAGGCGTCCCTTCAAGCTCCCCACTCTTTCCTTCCTTGCCTGGCCACAACTTGGGATGGTTATGGACCATTATGGTCACAAATTTGTGGTTTTATTTGTTCAATGTTTGTCTCCTCTTTAGGAGTGAAAGCCCACACCCATTTTATTACCACTGCACAACCAGAACCCAGTGTGGCACCTGGCACACAGTAGGTGGTCAATAAATGCTCGCTGACCAAATGGATGACTGAATCCTCTCTTGTGCCCCATCACCAGCAGTGTTCCCTCCTGCCTCAGCCACGCCCCTGCAGCAGGAGTGTCCAGAGGCCAGAAATGGTCACCTGCCGGGCAACCCTGTTTCCAGCCTAGAGAGAAAGGCTCTCTCATCATCCCGCCTCCCGCAAAGTGGCGTTGTTGTACCTTCGGATTAGGAAGGGTTTACTGAGGCAGCGATCAACATTTAGAGAGACAGCCAGTGAGTGCAGACCAGACAGAAGAACCGAGGTTATTGTTAAAATATGCAAATCCAAAGCCCATTGAAATGCAAACCCTCCAGATAAGATTTTTAATAAATCTACTTCTGCGCCTACTCCCCACTCGGAAGAGGCCATCTGATGCTTGTTGGGGCAGGACGCACCCTTGCATGTAGGCCCTGTCAGCTCTTCACCCCTCTCCACAGTTAGACTAGCCAGCTAGCAACTGCCCCTGGGTGGGGCAGACTGCCAGCCAACAACTTCAGCTCGTCCCTTGGCAAAGTACCGAGGTCACCTCTGGGTCACCCACAGAGATGTCTCACCCTCTCCCCGTGCTGGCTGCAGGGCCCCCTCCCTTTCCAGCCTTCACCTTCATCCTCGCCTCCTCTCATAACTATCTAAAGAGTAGAGTCCTAAGCCTTTGTGTCCTTCTCCAGCAAGCCCTTGGTGATTGGGTCCCCCCAACCACACCTGTCACTTTGCAAGTCATCGCCTCTGGACTCACTTTGGTCTGCTGCTGTCAAAGGTGGCCCTCAAGGGGATGGAGAAAAGGCGGCTGAGAAGCATCACAGGCGCCCGACTGTCTTAATAACATGAGTGTGACCCAGCCCCGGCCTGGGCCTGCTGGCTTCGAGTCAGGATATGAGAGTGTGTGGAGCAGCATGGGCTGTAGCCATGTGCCTGGATAGGGACTGGGAGGCATCAGTGACCATGGCAGGGGACAGTTAGCAAATCTTTCCCAAGCTCTGGACCTTGCGCTGACCATATGACGTGGCTTATGTTCTTTAGTCCTCTCTGAAACCAAATGAACCAGGTGAGCAAACTCATGGGGTGGGGAAGCTATGGACATGGGATAGGATATGGGGGATGGGCATTCAGGGGCAGGACAAACCACAGAAGACCAGCGTGAGTTGAGGGAAGGGCCAGCAGGGTGCCAGAGAGCGTGAGGAAAGTCTCGGAGTGTAAGTGCACCGGCAGGTCAGGTGGAGGCAGGGGGACCTGGAGCTGCCCTTGGAGGGTCAGAGCTTGGGCTGTGGGCAGTGGTGTCCTCTGTCTGTTTTTGGCAGAGAAGACATTCCACGAAGGCCAGGTTCAGAGAGAGCAAGGGGGCGGCTGCATGCACAGGAGAACGGAGCCCGGTTGGGAGAGCCTGAGAAATGCCGGCTGAATGTTTAGATCTGGAGTGGCTGACATTATCTTGGTACCTGGTCCCCTCCCCATCTGTGGGAAGACAGCAGTCTAGGGCTTGTGCATAGAATGGACTGGAAGGATTGAAGTAAAATTTCCCCAGTTTTAATGCTTGGTTCCAGACTGACCCCTAGCCCCAGCCCCAGCCTGGCCTTGTGTGCCTTCTACTCAGAAGGGGGCCTGGGGGAGAAGGTGGTCAAATCCTAGCATACTGAACGGCGGGGGCTGGCAGGCGTGTGCTGCCTGAGCTGGCTGGCGCTCCAGACACGGTGGGGTGGGGAGCTCCGTGCCTGCGATGAGGAGGCGGGGTGGGGCGCGGAGCTCAGTCCCTGCAGCCCCCTTTGCAGCCCGAGCAGCTTCCTCGGTCCAGCCCCCACAAACAGGCCCCTGGCAGTTGCTATGCAACAGGCTGCTCTGCCCGGCAGTGTCCAGCAAACAGCGGAACAGCAGGCGGCAGCGACGAAGCCTATTGGTGGGGCTGCCTGGGGCTGCCCCCTCCTCTTCTCTCTGCTCTCCTCTCTCTCTCATCCCTCTCCAAGCCTCCATCCTCTCCTTGATCTCTGGAATCTAAGTTTACAGAATGCTTTCCCCTCACCCACAGGGCAGGGGGTGGTTGGCACAAAACAAAGGAGGTGCCCCCTCGCGGTGGGGGGGGGGGGAGGTGGGAGGAGCTGGTCAAAGGTCTCTTCTGCTGGCTTCCAGGAGGCAGGGACTCCCAGGTCAGCTTTTCGGTTCCTCCCCCCTCCACTGCAGTGGGGTTGGGGTTGGGGTTGGGGGCCATCTCTGTGAGTAGATGCTTCTCCGGGCTGTGGCAGGTAAGGTGGACTGGGCGGATGCAGTGAAAACTCGCCGAGATGGAATAGCGCAGTGGAACTCATGCGCCCCTACCTCCCAGTCAGGGCGCCCTCAAGGCCACACGCCAAGGGCAATCTGAGTCTTTGTCTCCAAGCCCCATGCCCGTCTCACCCGTTCCCGCCAACACCCCAGGGTTACCCTGGCAAGGGTGGGAGGACCCTTGTGGTCCTAATTAAGATCCGCTGCCGTGGAAACCAAGCTTATTAGCCTGCGCGGCCAGGCTGGGTCGCCAGCCCTCTTCGGGGTGGGGGATGTGCGATTTTTTTTTTAAACAGCAGTGGATAACTCTGGATGAAACAAGCCCTGATGTAGCTGGGAGGCTGGAATTTCAGTCCCAGCTCTGCCATATCCTTGCTTATACGCGATGGGGCAGTTACTCGACCCCTTAGAGTCACATTGCCTATGGGGGGGCCGGGGGGGGGGGGCGGCGGTGAGGGGGAAAGGGGACCGGAGGGGAAGGATTAAACTTGACAGCTCAGGTGAAGCTCTCAGCAGGAACCTGGCACCTCGGAAGTGCTCCATAAGTAAGCCACAGCTCTCCTCTGCCTCCTTTGCCCCTCCCTTCCTCTCCGCCCCCCCACCCCCTTGCCTCCTCTCTTAGTGGGTATTTCAATGATTTTGAGGGAATAGCTAACATTTGATTGCTCTCACTCCCACCCCCTGGGCACTCTTTTGGACTCTACTGAACTGAAAAGATTGGACAGCCTCTGGGAACAGCTGAGACTGGGGGTGGAGGAGGCCATGCTCTCCTGAGGCAGGCACACCCTGAGCTCAGGGACTTGTGGACCCCTCATAACCCCAAATTTCTCTTCCACCAGCTCTGGCGCCACCCTCTCTACCTGGCCTACCAAGACTAGAGCCTATTGCTTTGTGCATTCACCCATCCCTCCATCCATCCAATGCTTATTGAACACCCGTGTGTGCCAGGCCCAGTTCTCTGCCTCAAGGATGGCACAGCAAACCTGACCGACGTGGCCCTGCCTCCAGGAGCTCACCACCCAGTCTGCAGAAGGGCCTGCTGAAATGGTGATCAACCCACCCTCCCTGGGCCCCAGCCTTGAGCTGTGCCTTCTGCCCTCAGGGCAGTAGCAAAACCAGTTCTCCAAATGCCAAGCCACACAGCTCTGCACGTGGCAGGGACCAGCCACCCAACTCAGGTGGAAGTCCCTTCCTCAGCTCCCACGGGCGGCTCTTCAGTATTTGCTCACACACTACAGTGGTGGGATTGGGAGTTCCTTCCTAAACCCGCGCTCGTCAGTTCTGGTGATGAGAGAGGATGCGTTTCCAGCCCAAACCCACCTCCTCTTGTTTCTCCTCATCTGTGCTGGTAACAGAGCTCCACAGGGCAAGTCAAGCCCATCTCCCAAGGCTGCCCGGAGCTATTCGGACCTGAGGTTCAGTTTCTTCCATCAAAACATGCTCACAGCCCTCCCCTCACTGCGGTGTTTCTGGGCCCTTCCCTGAGAGCTCACACCTGACTAGGGCCCTTGGCTGTGGGGCTCTGGGCCTCACGGTGGGGGGGGGGGGTTTCCCTCTAGCTGGGTCTGACCTTTCCCAGCCCACAGTGGGACCACCGCCTTCCTGATTTAGACTCTGAGCCTCTTAACACGCTGAGTGGGTGGGACTGAGAAGGGGAGAGGGCCCCCTGGCCCTGGAGGTTGGACAGGGACCCTCATCTGTATTATCCAGGCCCTCTTTCCCTTCAGTCTGTCCCTGAGTCAGATGCTCTGAGTCCTCCCGCACCACCCCCGCCCTCCCAGGCAGCCTGGGGACTGTGGACCCTGTTGCCAGGCTGAGCCGCCTCCGTGACCAGGAGAAGGGACGACTTGCCTTCCTCATCATCCTCCCTCGACTGGGACCCCTCCTCCCTGTCCCAGGCTCAGTCATAGGCCAGGAGAGAGAGTCCCCAGGCAAGTTAGAGGAAACAACAAACCCCCACCAAGTAAGTGACAAATCTAGAGGAAATTGCTCTTAATCCTCACACCACAGCCTGATGGTGCCGGCCAAGCGCAAACCTGAGTCATCCCAGAAATGGCACCGACATTTGCTTTTTGGAATTTGTTTTGTCTCTGGGCTTTAGATTTAATCATTCTCTCTCTCTCTCTCTCTCACCCCCTCCCTCCCTCTGCCCCTTGCTCTCTGTTTTCTAATAGGAGGCTGCACCGCCAGCTCGTCCAAGTCTGTTTTCCTGGCATTAATTAACACAGCTCTCCAGCCTCCAACAGGCTAAATGATGAATCAGGTTAAATTCCAGACAACAGCCGCACACCGCCATCAATTAGCCATCTCCGGGGCAGCTTCATTAATAAGCATCGATCATGGCCCTCCTCCTGGAACAAGCCAGGGTCTCTGGGTCACGGGCACTGCCCACGAGTGTGTCAGGCTTAGGTGTGAGTGTGATCGTGTGTGCATGGGGGCTGGAGTGCATGGTGGGGGGGGCATGAGAGTGCAAGATGTGGGTGTGTGGAGGGAGTGGGTGACTGGGAGTGTGTGGTGTGTATTGTAGGTGTGAGTGGGTGTGTATGTTTGTATGTGTGCCTGTAAGCATGTGCGGTGTGTGTGGGGTGACTGTGGTGTGTACATACCACACACTGTGCTGTGTGCTGTGTGTGGGGTGGGGTGTTGGAACGCACAGGTTCGTTCTCCATGCTGGTGCCCCGCCTTGCTTCCACTCTGCCCTCTTCTGCTTCTCTAGTGAATTCCCTGCCATCCCCTACCTGTCAATCCCTGTCCCCTGAACACCAGCTTCTCCCAGGAGCTGCTGGCCCCTTACCCTCTCCTACGCCTCCTCTTCTCTTCAACTGGCACTCCCACGGAGGCAATTCCAGAATCCCCATTGCCATCCCCCTCTTTCCCTGTCACATTCTGGATGCTCTTGGTCACTCTCCTCGGCTGTCCCACAGGTATGCATGACCTCCAGCCCAAAGCCTGACTCCCTCTGTGGTTTGTCTGGCTTCAGGAATGTCACTGCCACCGCCCAGTAGCCAGGCTTATACACTCCAATACGTTCTGTGCCCCCAGGTTGCACTCCAACTCTATTCCAAGCACTACCGTCCTGATTGTCCCCTCATCCTGCCTCGTCCCACATTCTTTGCAGGAAGCAGGATGCTTCAGAACCATGAGCCGCCCCCGGGAGCCCCTGAGGGACTCTCCCTGCCCCAGGATAAAGCCCACCTCCTCACACGGGGACAAGGCACCCCTGGTCTGGTGGCCGCTCAGTTCTCCGGCTGCACCCCGGTCCCCTCCCTCTGCCCCTGCAGGGCGCCCTGCCGGGTTGCGCCCCCTAACGGCCGCAGCACTGGCTGCGTTTCTCCCTCCTTCCTGTCCTTTATCCTGCGTCCTTCAGCACAGCCCCGGCTCGACATGTGATGGTGCCGGGTAGGTGACACCTCGGTGGGAGCATTTTCCAAAGCCTGCCTTAAAGGGGTGGCTGGAGTCACCCTCAGACCCTTTCCCAGAGAGCCGTGGGCCCTGGGCGCAGGGGCGCGAGTGGGGACGGACATGGCCTCCGAGGCGGCCACCAGTGGATCACCTCCTTAAAGGTTAATTAAGAATCTGAAGCCGGACGGCGTGGTGCGGCCGGGGACGGCGGATGCGGCGTCTCTCCAGACCATTAAACACTAATTAGGTTTGGAAAGTCTATCGAGCTCCCGAGGTCTCGCCGAGGCAGGCGCTGGCCCCCAGGTGCCCTTCGAAATGCCAGAGCTGTCACCTCCGACCCCCAGCAACCCGCGGGTCCGCCCCGCGACCCCGGGCTTCGGGCGAGTCCCGCTTCAGTTCTCTCCATCTCTGTCCCTCCCGGGCCTGGCCGCGTCACCGCTCTCCCGGCTTGGTGGCCTGGCGGTGTCCCTCGGCCAGACGGATGCCATCCTCCTCCCCGCAACCCTTTCCGATCCTGCAGCAGCCTCGCCTCTGTCTCTGTTTGCTCCTCAGGGGCCTGGAGGAGCTGATCAGAGAGGGGCTGGTCCCGGGTCTGGTGGACAGGAAGCTGACGGCGGACGCAGAGCTGGCCTGGGCCCCGGTGTCCCCGGAGGCGGGGAGAGAGGAGGATGTGGTGGAGAGGCTGGGGAGCCCCACGCCCCCTCCTCGGGATTCTCTCCACATTTGGAGCCCCATTTAAGGCTCCTTCCTGAGGTCCAGGCCTCAGAGCTTCCTCGGGGCTGAACTCTGCCTGCGCCCTCACAAAGGCCATCCACCATCAGCCTCTGTGGTCCCCAGAGGCCTGGCCCTCCCCAGGCGGCCGCTGTTTACCAGGGTGTGATCTCATTCCCTGCTGCTGAGTTCAAGTGCAGCCAGGAGAAAGCTGGCTCACTGCTTCCCTCCTCCCTTCCCCTTAAACCGGGCCTTGTTCTAAGAGGACTAAGGAGAAAATGCCCTTGTGAGGAGGCTCCCTCAGTTACCCCTGCTTCACCCGCCAGTGGGCAGGAACGCAGGTGGGGGATCCTTGGAAGTCATTTTTCCACCATTCCCATGCCCCCATCTTTAGCACAAATGGCTTGTCACTTGTTTGTCACTTGCTAGAGTGAAGACTTTCCAGTCAGTGACAGAAGAATGCTCAGGTCCAATTCTCCAGGAACAGGGACCGCTCCACCCGTTTCTAGGTCACCCGGTGTAGGATTCTCGGCTCAGTTCTAGAAAAGTTGTGAGGTAGAAATAAGTTTATCTCCAGTACTTGCTGCAATGCCCGCCTGCAATTTACTCTGACCCCCTGCCCCATATTTGTGACAAATACGTCTGAAAAACCATCATTGTCACCATCACCTTGTCACCATCACTATTATTGTCACCATCACCACCACCACTACATTTTATAAACTGAATAGGATATGGCTTAACTCAAAGGGATGTTGCTAAAGGTGGAATTCTGGATGCTGGGATAGGCAGAGGAGATGTTTTTGGTGAGGTGGAACCTTCTTGGGGCCCCTCACACCACATGGCGCGAGCAGCACCCTACAGCCTTTCCACATCTACACCAGGCTACGTGATGTCATGGGAACTGCACAACTGGCTCTGCCATGACTAGCGTGACCTTAACTTAGTCACTTTGCCTCTCTGAGCTCCAGTTTCATGGACTTGAAAGTGCAGCACAGAATTCTCTACCATCACAGGGTAGTGTTGTGAGCAGCAGGTAAAACCATGTGGGCAAAAGTGGCCAAGATCTGGACTGATACACGTTAATTTGCTTCCTTCCATCTTCCTCTTCAGACAATGCCCTGCACCCCGATTCCCCCCAATGAAGGCTGGGAAAGAAGATGGGCAGTATCCCAACCATTTGGGTCCCCGCACCCACCATGGCCCCAGGCCCCAGGGTCTGCGTCATCCTCTGACAGGCAGGGCGGAAGTAGGCCTGTGGGCACAGGAGGCGCAGCCCAATTTTACAAGCACAGAGTATTATGATTGCATTGATTTCCATCATAAATCATATTTCCTATCTTCTGCCTCGCTCTCCCACGTGCCCCAAGTTAAGCCTTGGTATTTTCTTTAGCTGCTGCCACTGTCGAGCCTGGAGATGATATTAGGATAATGATGATAAATTTTACCCTGCTGCCAAGCCACTCCCTCAGCATGGGGAGGGGGAGTGTTTGTCCCCCAAATGGATCCCTTTACTGGAAAGTGGGACTTCTGCTGGGCCTGGGGGAGGGTGCTTACCTGAGCTGGGCTCTGAGGGTCCTGGCACCTGGATAAGTGTGCATGTGTGTGCCCATGCATGAAGTCGCATGTGTGCAAAGGCTTGGAAGTTTCTGTGGGTATATTTCGTGTGCAGACCTGGTTATGCTGCTGCCAGTGAATGAACAGACAGGAGGAAGTGGGGAGGGAGGGCTGAGGGGAGAGGGCCTGCACAGAGCTTCCCGGGGCGCAGCCACCCCTGGCCTTGGGACTCCCAGTGATGTGGGACTCTGTGTGTCCCACTGTTCTCCCATACAGAGCATCCCACAGTCACCCTCATGCCGGTGCCTGGGGTTGCATGGTGTGTCAGCACACATTTCCCTACAAACCCTGGGCCCAGAAATGCAGTCTATTCCTGGGGTGAGGTGTCCATTCTGATCTCAGAAGTGCCGGATCTGTTTGGAGGGCAAAGCTGGTTTATGGCTCTCTGAGCTCTTGGGCTGATGCCTCTGCCAGCTGGGCTGGGCTCTGCACCAACTGAGCTGAGGTCCCTCAAGCAGGTGACAGATACTGGGTCCCAGCATTGCAGCATTTCTCACGAGGCTATGGGGCTGGGCCCTATAGGGTGGGGAGTCCCAGGGGAGCCTGCGGGTTCTCTGAATTTAGGGTCAGGCTCGGAGCAGGAAGAGGATCAAACAGGGATGTGGTCTTGTAGCTGATCACTCATTCATTCCCTTACTCTTTCATTTATTCATCCATCTAACAAGCATTCCTGAGCCCAGTGCCCTCTCCTGTCCTCTAGTCCCAGAGGCCTGAGGGTCGACCTTGATGGTCAATGTCCTCCTCATCTTCTACCCCAGGGTCTGCCAGACCAAGATCCCTGGGCAGGAGTCTGTTGGGTTTTCTCAGATGGTCATGCTAAACATGTATTGATTTTAAAGAAGGTGTCCATGGAGATGACAGTGACAGTGAATCACAGACTCAGAAGATGACAGGGGTCTAATCCCACCACCCGTGAGATACTGGCAGCAATCTCACAGCTGCCTCCAGTGCTCAGGCAGCCTCAGCTTGAACACCTCCCATGACGGGATGCTCACTCCACCTGTGAGTCAGATGTCTCTGTTAGATACAGTCCCATTGATATTCAGCTGAAGCCTGAGCCACTTGGAGCTTCCACCCCTTTGTACACCCTACATTCATATGGGACAATTGTTAAGGTAGGGTTGGTGGTGGAGAACCACCTTGGTGACTGGGGAAAAGCACCAGCCCTGGGGATTCCCTACGGTGGGGTCTCAGTGGGACGTGGTAGACTGGGAAGCTAGGTTTCAGCAGATTGGACTGTAACCTGCCGGAAACGGATCCATCTGTGTGTGAATAACCAGGGCCGTGGTACAGCTGTGTGTCCCGCAGGGGGTCCACCCCGGGGAGTGCAGACTGGGCTGCCCCTGGGAAACCCATAGCCCTGATGAGCCCAGAGGAGCAGAGGGGGAGGTAGCACCCACATGTGCAACCAGCTCAGGATTCTGTCTGCTGCTGCCAGGAGGGGAATCTGGCCCACGGTCCACACAGACGCCGACATTTAGGTGGAAATATGCCGGGTGCTCAGACATAGGATAAGAACGTCCATTTGGACCCACATTTTGGGACATGTCTGGAAACCAGCTTACATGAAGGTTGGAACAGGGGTGGGGGCATCATATTGTCTCCACAGGGCTAGAAAGCAGTGGGTAGAGAATGTAAGGGTTTTCACCCAGCTTTGGGGGTCAGGATACAGGAGGAGCATCTCCTACTCCAATAAGGGCCCAGCCTGCCTTGCAGCGTGGGGACTGCCACTTGTCCTGGGAGGGTGCTCAAGCAGATTCTGGGGCTGCCGTCCACGCATGCTCAGTTAGGCCCTAAGACCACTTAGGTTCCTTCTCATAGTAGGATTGTATGATGATGAAAGAAAGTGCTCCTAGGAGCCAAGAAGGCTAAAGTTTCCATCGCAGCTTTGACACTTACTAGCTGTGTGACCTTCAGCAGGTTACTTGACTTTGCTGAGCCTCAGTTTCCTCATCCATAAAAAGGGAAATGATAATTCCTCCAAGTAAGTGTCGCTATGGTTATTAAACAAGGTATTCACATGAAAGCTGATAAGAATGCTTGTCTCATAGCAGGGACTTATCTCTCTAATGGGTTCCTGAGGCCACGAAGCTCAAGACTCTCCTCCTCTAGGAAGTTGGCCCTGCTTAATCCCTACCCCTCTCTGACTGATCTGGGTCCCTCTGCTAAGATTTGCACACTCAGCTTGTTGGTGGTCTACCTATAAATGGGTATCTACAGGTTGTGTTTTCCGTGGGGCTCTGTGTGTGTGTGTGTCCCAGTCTCGATGGAGGCACATTGGAGCTCTTCCTAGGTGCCGCCTCCAGCCTCCTTTCTCCTCCTCAAGCTCCCTCTACCTAACCTCTTAGAGCCATCCCTTGTTATTCTGTCCTGGGAGCACTGTGACCATTTTGTATCCATACAGGATGCAATCTAGACTGGGGGAAAATAACAGTGCATGCACGTGTGCGCACACACACACACACACAGACACAGAAGCATATACAGCCTCCTCCCAAGTCCAGCTGCTCCCTGCCAGCAGTGCCTGGGGCCCCTCAAGGACAGCAAACTGTTATGAGCAGCTTCAGCTTGGAGAGCACAAGGGTTGGCCCCCTGGCTGGTTCCAGGGACAGCCTTCACCTCTCACAGAATAACTGACCCCATGCTCTGTTTTCTGTTGTGGCAGCCTTAGTGGGGACGGGTCCCTGCCTTACAGGGTTGGAGAGGCCTCTGGGAGGCAGTGCAGAGCAGGAGTGAGGAGTGGGCATCCAGGCTGCCCTCTGCCCCTAGGCTTCTGTTCTCCAGGCAGCCCTGCCCTCCCCAGGGAGCATAGGCCAGAGCCCAGGGGAGGGGGCCTGGGGTCCCTACAGCCAGCTCCTGGTCTTGCGACCCTGGATGAGTTAACCTCTCTGAACTTCAGTGCCTTCACTGGGAAATAATGGGGGGAAGTAATAGCTGGAGTTTAAGCCAGTGGATGTAAAGATGTGCTGTGAGCCTCTTGAGACAAAACCAACGCTAGAGAGTGTGTTTATTTCTACCCTTCCTATTAGCGTGAGGGAGCCCCGGGGGCTATAACGTGATGGATTATGAGAAGGGCCCAGGGGTCCTGCCTCCACGTGGCCTGTGTGAGCACGCACACCAGTGGGGTTCTCTGCGGAGCCACCCCCGTTCTCATGTCCAAGGAGGAGGTCCAGCCAGATGTGTGAGCTTGAAAACGTGCAGTGTGACTGAGGGAGAGAATGAATGGTGTGATGAAAACAGATCGACGCTCGGAAGATGTTCGCTGTGTTATATTTGTGTTGGGATGTGACTAGTATTTTCTACCCTTACTTAAATTTTATTTGGCGAGAAGAGGTAAAAAGAAGTGTGAACGGCAATGACTGTATATATGTCCATGTGGGCCTGCTGGAGTTTTCTTGTGAGGCCTTGTGTGCATTAGGGCTGGTGCCATCGTGTCATGACCGGCCATCGATGATTCTGCGTGTGTGTGACCAGGGATGTCACCTCTGGGTGTGACATCCCAAATGCTCCAAGAGGCCTGAAACCTCGGAGGGCGCAGTGCTCCAAACAACCACCAGATGGCGCCCAGGCGCAGGCTAAGGGTTCGGAGCCGTGAGTTCTCCGGCCCCGTCGCTTTGTGTTCGGCCTCCACGCCTGCCCCCGCCCACCCGGAGCGTGTGTATGAGCGGGACAGGAAGGGACTGCTTGATTGCGGACTGGGCACCTGTGCGTCTACACGGGGTAGCTAGTCTGTGCACACGGCATCCTCCTCCCTGCCATGACCACCTGGGCACTGCCCACACTTCATGCTCTGCAAACCCTGGCTCTCCCGGAACATGTGTGTCAACAAGCCGGAGGATGCATGTGTGTTGGAGCAGACCCCATCCAGCCTCCCCGCTCCCTAAACCCTCACCTTTCACTCCTGCCAGTCTGCCCCTCAATCCGGCTTGTCCCTCCTTCCCTCCTTCCTTAACCCATGCTTTTCTCCTTGCCGAGAATGGTCTCCCTCCAGCCCAGCTCCTCCCCATTCTTCAAAGGCTTCTATCTAAGAGCCGCCTTCTCCAGGAAGCCCATTAGATGACCCCAGCATCATGCCTCCCCGTTTTGCTCCATCCACTGCCCAAGACTGTCTGTAGACTCCACATTAGCAACGGCCTGCTCAAGATGGCTCACGCCTGAATCTCCCCGGAGAAGCTGAGTCCTGCAAGGGCAGGCAGGGTGGTGCCCAGCATGGGGCCGGGCACCCAGAGTAAGTGCCAGGTAAAAGCCAGATCATCGAGGGCCACGTTTCCCCACACTGCCTACTCCACAGGGTCCCAAGGAGCCAGTGCCGACGACAGGCTGTTGGACTATACCCTGCAAGCAGCCCCTAGGACAGAGTACAAGAGCCCTGGGGTGCTGAGGGGCAGAGGAAAAAAAGAGGTAATGTGGACCACAGTGTCTCCTGGGGGCTGTTTTTAAGATCCAAAGGTGGGCCATCTGCTTTCTGGGTGGGTAGGGAAACATGGTACTACTCCTTGGCTGCAGCAGGAGGAATTAGAGTTAGACGCTGGAAGAACTCGTCCTTGCCGAGACAAGGAGAGGCTCTAGTGTGAAGCAAGTGAAGCTCTCCCTCCGAGTTAATGGGAGTTACAGTCGCCGTGCACATCTGCCTGGCTTTCTGTAGTGCTCACCGTGTCTGCTATCCATGCACTAACCCCATGTTACACGCTGGCAAAGGGCTTTCAGAGGCATGCGGCCGCCCGTGAACCTGAAGACAGGAGCTGTCACCGTTCCTTCTTGACAGATGAGGGACTCGTGGCTGAAGCGGGGGACTCGCCCTGACAGCCCAGCCTATCGGTGGCCTTGCAGCCTCCTGGATTTCACCCCCCAAGCATGCACACAGGAGGCCTCTGTCCTGTTTTGAAGACTCTGAGAGGGGAGTATGCCCTCCTTGATCCCATCAGTGCCTGTAGCCCCCAGTTCTGGTCCATCTGTTGGAACCCTCTTCTTGTTTGTTCAGAATCTACTCAAGCCCATGTGTGCAGGATGTAGGATGTGGTGAGGAGGGGAGAACTGAAGCAAGGGGGTGGAAGGGGCCATGAAGTGTGAGCCCCTCAGGAGACCTCCGGTGGCTCCATCTCTGAAGAGGCTGGAGTCCCAGGACTGGCGATATGTGGAGCTCCTATAAGGAAGGGTTTCATTAGAGCATCGTTAGGCTCCACTGCCCATTCCCCAAATGGGAACTGCAAGAAAGCAAGGAGGTTGCCTATTCCTTATCTTACTAGTTCTGCAAAAGACCCTAAGTGGGAGATAAAGTGGGGGAGCAGGAAAGAGATGAAATTGAGAGAGAGGGACAGGACAGAGAGAGTGACAGGGAGAGTGAGGTGGAGGTGCCAGGGAGCCAAGGGCAGCGCAAAGGGTCAAACCTGAGAGCAGGTGTGACCTGGAGGGCCCGGCCTCAGCCAGCCTCAGTCTGAACCTGGTGGAGCGGGGGAGAGGTGAGGTAAGGGGGAGGTGTGGGCTCCCCGAGGGGTGGCTGCAGATGCTCCATAGATGTTTAAATTAACTGAGTGCTTTGGTTTGGGGATGAGGCAGGCTTTTTGCTCGGTGGAGCAGCAGCCTGGGGGATGCCCTGGGAGGACTCCCTTGGGGGTTGCTGGGCACCTGGGAAGCTGGGAGGGAGGAAACTGAATGGTGGGACCCCCTTGCAAGCATCTGCCTTTCATGTGTGGTGTCCTGCTGCTGCAGGCTGAAGGGAAAATGGAAGGAGGCCCCATGGAGGCTGGAGAGCCCTGGGACAGAAATGCAGGCAGCCCACCCTGAGGCTGAGGTCTCTCCAGCCCACGCTGACCTCTCATTCCTGCTTGCCCATCCACCCTCCTCAGCACCAAGGTGTCTGAAGACAGGCTGGGCCACGCCCAGCGTGCGCCTGACCCACTGCACCCCCAGGAGCTCTGTCCCAGTTCCTGGAGTGGCAGCTGGGCAGGTTACACACATTTAATTACTAGTAATTAAAAAACTGATTACTCCAAATGGTGCCTTCCTGGGGAGAGGCATGCTGTGCCTGTCCTCCCGGCTCACCGTGGAGGCCATCTCTGGGGCGTGGAGCAGGGACGTCCCACTGTCACCTCCCGTGTGTGGTAGGGGAATGAGGGGCTCCCCTCCGGTCCAGAACAGTGCCCACCTCCTCCACTGGGCCACCCAGTGCCTAATACGACACCATGAGAGCATCACCCTACTGAATGAGTCAAAGTCCCCTTCTGAATGCACACCCCTTGGGAGGTGACACGCTCAGAACATGGTAAGTCAGAAGGAAGGCACCTCTGTGGGGAGGCCCAGGGAGGACAGGGCTCTGCTCCCCAGGGAGGAGGCAGGAAATGAACTCAGAGTGGGAGATAGGTGTGACAGTATTGCCAATTTCATTGTTGGCAGGGGCAGGGACAGAGAAAAGTCGGGGAGGGGTTGTGCAGTTTAGATAGGGCAGTTGGAGAAGGCATCTCTGGGGAGGTGACATTGAGGGTAAGCACATGGAACTGGGGTGGGGGCGGCAGAGGAAGGCAGGGAAGGCCCTTGGGGCAATGGGAACTGCTTGTGCAAAGGCCCTGGGGTGCGCACCAGGTGGGGTTCAGAGGGAGAGGGTAGGAGTGAGGAGCTTCAGAACAGTTGAGGTGGCTGTGGGGGGCCCAGTAGGCTTGGGCTGGGATGGGGAAGTCAGCAGGGCCCCAGGATCCCATCCTAGTGAGTCCTTATTCCAGCAGCCCTGGGAGTTGTTGACAGGTTTGAAGGAGGAAGTGCCTAACCTGAGCAGCAGCGGAGGACACAGCAGAGGGAAGGAGGGGGAGGGTGAAGGGGGATGGGAGTGGTGGGTGGGGGGGGAGATGTGACCTGGACATGAGACCTCCAGGACCTGCTGATGGAGGGTTGATGGGAGGTGAGTGGAGCCTGAGGAAGCAGTTCCCAACCGCAGCAAGAGGCTTTGATGCAAGGAACCTCGGGGGCACTCCAGGCTGCCTGATGGTGGGAGCTGCAGAGGAATCTGTAGGCTCTCAGACATCTCTCAGAAGAGAAGGCAGAGCCCCAGAGCGCTGGGGGTGCCCTGGGAGTCTCCAAAGTCTCCCTATCACCCCACCCTCTCTGGCCTAGTGGGTTGATGACAGTGGCCACGCAGGGAAGATTTATCGGTGGCCTCACGTGGAAGATGCTGATGCATTGCTGTGCTCATCAGTCAGAGGACCACTATGCCGATTATTCATTTATTAATAAGGGGCTTGCAAGGGCCTCCCCCACCCTGTGCCGGTCTCTCTGTGCCTGACTATCTGCTTTTATCCTGGAAAGTGTCCCGGACAAGCTCTCCCTGCCCCCCTCTGCCTGGGCAGGTCTCCCTCACCACAAAAAGGACCAACCGAGGCAGCTGCACACCCTCTGCTGGAGGGGCCTCCGCGGCCTGCCCCCACCTCACTCTCACCTGAGCACCTTCTGGAGGGGTGGGAGCCAGCCCTTTACCTGCTGTGCCTGCCCTCTGCCTGGCCGGGGCTCCCTGGCTTCACTGGGAGAGGAGGTACAACCAGGCAGTGGGAGGAACAACAGACAGACTGGTCCACTGAGGATCTGGGGTGCGCGGGGGCACGGGGTCCCACCCTCCTGTGGGGTGTGGGGGTGGGGGCTGGAGGAGCTGGGCAGGGAGCAGAGTTGGGCCCTCCTCGGCGTGCCTGCTGTGGCCTGGCCTGCCCGGGGCCAGAGTTGGTTCTGGGTCCTCAGATTAGGGCTCCTGCAAAGGTGGGGACCTCCCTGAGGGCTCCCTTTGTCCCTTCTTCCAACAGATTCTAATGCTTCCAGCTTAGACGGGGCAAATCAGAGGTGCAGGGGTGCCTGGGAGAGAGGCTGTGGGCCTGGCAGGGGTGGGGCAGGGGTACCTGAGGTCGGCATGGCCCTTCTCCCCCTGCCCACCAGTCCTCCAGCCCCGGGCCCGTCCCCACCCGCTCGCCGTGCCCTGGAGCCTCGGTTCTCTGCTCCGGCTGCATCGACCTCTGCCTTTTGCTTGGGCTCTTCTCTCTTGAGGCCCTTTTTCTTTCCTTCTCTGAACAGCTTTGCAGAAAGAGTATGGAAATCCGTTGCCATCTGATCCGTCTGACTGCAGTTTCCTCATCTGCTAAGCAGGGTCCTATGTCCCTCACCAGGAGGAGGTGAGACTCAGAAGCAATGGTCGCACACAGACAAGCTCCTGAAAACTGCCAGCGCCGGATCCTCCCAGCTCACCGGCCTCCCTGTGTCCTTTCCTCTGGCAGCCCCTGCTCCTGCTCCCTGCCGCTGAGGGTGTCCTGTCCATCCGCACAGCACAGCAGGGGCTCAGGGCATGGGGGCCCCCTGCTGGCAGTGCCACCTCAGTCCATAATCTCTCCGCCCATGCTCCCCATTGTAGGGTGACAAGGAGCCGGAGGCAAATGCTGGACATGGTCAGAGGTAACTCACTTCATGGAAACCAAGTCAGAAAACACCGAGATGGGGGTCTGCATTGTTCCGTTTCCTGAGAGGACTCCTGCCCTCCCTCCCTGAACCTGAATCAAGGACAATGACTGTCCCGTCCCTCCTCTGGAGAGTCTGTGTAGGATCTAGCAAGAGCAGGACAGAAGCGGTAGAGAAACTGGGAGGTCCCCAGGTCAAGGTCAAGGGACCAGAGTGGCCTGTCAGTGTGGAGTTGTGGCCGCCTATGGGGGCTGGGTCTTTTCCGTGGTGGGTTTATAGAGGAAGAGGCAACCAGCTGAGGACACAATGGCTTACATTAACGCAGGAGGCATTGCAGTGGGCCTAAGGAAGAATTCCTTCTTTTACCCAAAAGGCAATAGAAAGATGTATCCCCTTACTTCACAAGCTCGTCTCAAGCACAAATGTGGACCAGCAAATGTGGTTTGCAAACACCAAGGATGACCCTGGAATAAGACAGGCCCTGCCTAGAAACAAACAACTCAGGCAGGGGAGCTGCAGCTTGTCCAGGCCGATCAGGGCCACGAAGCAGCAAGTGACCAAGGACCTGCTGGAGGGCAGCTGGTGCAGTTGATTCCTAAAGGATTTTGCCAGGAGCACGAGCTGAGAGGTGCATCTGGGCAGAGGGACAGCAGGTGCAAAGACCCAGAGGCAGAAAACTGACTGAGTGGAGTAGGGGGGAGGCTGCACAGAGTTTACCTCTCCAGAGGCGGGAGGGGGAGGTGGGAGGGGAGAAGCAAGCAGGGACCCGGTAGAGGCGGCCCTGGGTGTCCAGACCAGGCGAGAGGACTCGGTTCTGCAGCAGTGTGCGGTCACTGTGACTAGATTTCTAGGGCCACTCTGGAAGCCTCCGTGACAAGGGTCCCAGGGAGGTCCTGAAATCAGGTGAGGGCAGTGGAGTTTAGGAGAGGAATGTACTAGAGACTGAGTCAGGAGCAAGAATTGATAGAATTCAGTGTCCAGTTAGGTGGATGAGGGCCGTCAACAACTGTCCCACCGTGACAAACCCACCGTGACAAATGCAGATGCGGAGAACAACTGCCCACAGCCCACTGCTTGATGGATGGAGACCACACCTTCCACATGACCTGACTTGACCCTTCCAGGAGATTCTCAGCCAGGTAGAGAAAGTTGCCAGTAAATGATGTTTGTTCCAGGAACTTCCTGAAATTCCATGTTTCTGAACAAGAAACCACTCAGCTCCCCCTCTTGGGACAGGAGTTCACTCACCTGGGCGCCTGCGAAAGACTGTTCACTCATATCACCTGCTCAAAACCCTCGTGTCTCCCAGTTCCAAACCGTCATCTCATAGACCTGACAGGGACCAGCTCCTTGACTAAACTTTAGCCAAGCTCCTCTTAGCCCTCTAGGCCTCGACCTTGGTGTTTGTCCTTGTTGGGCTGCACGGCCCAGTTTTAGCAAGAATCCTGTCAAGTCAGTTTAGAGAGAACTGGCCCCCTGGATGTCTGATCACCCTCACATCACCATCACCAGATGCCTCACCTGTCATCCCGCGGGCCATGTCTGATTGCCCTGGCCTGCCTTCAGCAAGAATCCTGTCAAGTCAGGTTTGCCAGAACCCCCCTATCTCTGATGTCTCCTTTTAGGAATTTTCTATCCACTGCCCCTTTGCTCCTTGGCTATAAATCCCCACTTATCTATGCTGTATTTGGAATTAAGGCCGAGACCTATCCTGAGATCTCTTTTCCCCTATTGCAATTGATACTGGCTCAACACAAGGTTGACATAAGGGAAGCCATATTGTAGAAAAGAGAGCGTATTGTAACTTTGAATGACCTCTGACTAACTAACCCAGCTGGATATGCACCCTCCAGGAGATCTAACTGCTCTGTAGATTTTATGATCCCTGCTTGTCTACATACTTCCCAGCTGCAATGAGATGATAACTTTGTTCTTTTGGGTTCCTTAGGAACGTGATGACCCCCGGACAGAGAGTCACTTTGGTGTGGTGACTCCTAGTCTGTAACACCAGAGGGTCAACATTCCTAACCTCCTCCCCTATAACCCAGTAGGACACTAGTCCCCCCATCTTGCGATTTGCTAGCTTATCACTTAATAAAATGCCCTTTCTCTGCCACCATCTTGCCTCTTGACGATTGGCTTTTGTCTTGTAGCAAGCAGATCGTGCCCTTTGTGCGGTAACACAGTAGTTCCTGGATAAAATCTGTTTTTCTGCTTTAACTACTGTCCAGCTCTGGTTTTATTTTGACAACTCTGCCCAATTCCAATTAGGTGCCCACATTGCAAGACCCACCTCCAACGAGATCCTCAATCCTATAAATGCCTCCCCCTTCTGACACATCACTAAGGCCACCAAGATGGTGGGCGCCTTCTCTTCCTGAGGTAGGCAATGCACTTGGCCTTGCTTGATCAGCAGGTTATTTTCCTGGTCTTTTCAGGGAGACAGGCTGAAATCAGATGGCTTTTCAAGGGTTCCTTGATCTCTTATAGTCTAGAAGGTTCGAAATGTTTGGTTCTGGGGTTGTAGGCTTTTTTCACTCAAGACCCTAAGCTTCTGGGGTCCCCCATCCCAGGGTTCACGATGTGTCTGACCTGAGTCCTGAGGGTCACCAAGGGCAGGGAGGATGTGTCAGGACTCCACTCCAGCAGGAGCTCTGACCTGGCTGGTCTTTGATCCTACCGCCTCTTCCAGGGAGCCCCCACCCAGAGGGCTTCCCTACAGCCCTCAAGGTGACCCAAGTTCCCCCTGTGGGTTGCATCCTTATCCATCTCCCCCTTTCTTCTTTCAAGGTTTTATTTTTGGCCAGGTAATTAGCATAGCTCTTCTCATTAATATTATATTTAAAAAAGAAAAGGTGATGGTAGGGGAGAGGGGGGTTGGGAGGGAGGGACTTGCATATGCCAGTAATTGTCTTGACAGCCGGAGATCCTGGTGCAATGACAGTCTACTTTAAGTGGCCCAATTAGCATAAGAAACGGCTCGCCAAAAGTTCTGAAGGCATCGTGTTGATTAATGCAATTTATCTTGCAAACCAGCGGCAGACAGCTGAATCGCTGCTAATGATTATTATATACATTTATACGCATTATGTACATGCGGCGGCCTCTCCAAGGAATGGTGCCTCTCCCCTCCCGCCTGCCTGTGCCCCCGGCCCAGTGGATCCCGAAACCTCCTGCCCAGGTCTCCAGTGGGTTGCCTGTGTCCTCAACTCCAATTGACTGGTTGCCAAAAGGGATTGCCTTTGATATGAAGGGGCTGGTTGTGCCCTGAGGTTGAGCTGGTGTCTAGAAAAAAATGCTTTCAAGAATAATTCTCACTGCTCAGGTGAAGCTCCATCAGCCACAGGAGTGGCCAGCAGATGAAGTCAGGATAGTGGAGACTGTCTGGATATACAAGGTTCTAAATGGTGGGCCAGTAGCCGCAGCTTAAATAAGGGGGGTGCAGTGTGGTGCTGGCGGCATCCTCCTCCTTTCTCTTTCAAACATCAAACTGTGCCCTGCTCTCGTGGGCTCTACACCAGAGTCCTGGTAGCTGCAAGGGCAGGGGTCCAGACCATGGCTTTGAAGGCGGTGTGCCATCCGGGCAAGGCCAGGACAAGAACACCAAAGCAAGCCACCAGGCAGAACGAGCAGGACGGCTACCAGTTTTGAGTGTTCACCTTGTACCCAGACCGTCCTCAGAGCTGACACACACTACCCCATTCATCCTCCACGTCACCTCCTCCCCATTCTACAGAAAAGAAAAGTGTCTGGTCTGGAGCCCAGGCAGCCTGGCCCCAGAGCTGGTGGGCCCTTAGTCACCATTCTCAGCAACCAAATTCAGGTCAGAATCTGGAAGTCAGATCAGAGGCGGGGGAGGGCGGGGCGCTGGCTTAGATGATGGAAGCTTCTACTTCGAGGTGGGTGGGGAGGCTAAGGTAAGCAAAGGCTCCTGGGAGGAGGTGTGAGACTCAGCGGAGAGGAGGCACCTGGGAAGGCAGAGAAAGATAGAAACCAAGGTATAGAGGTGGGACTGGACAGAATTGGGCCATTGGTACCTGCGCTGTGTACAAGAATGCCTCAGAGAAGACCCTTTCTCGAGGGGCTGAGGGGCCAGGGGTAAACTTGATTGGGCATGTGGTTTTATAGATAGAGTAAAACTCCTGGGGGTAGGGGGAATGCAGATTGAGCAATCCCAGGGGACAGCAGTGGAGCAGTCAGGTTGGCACCTGGGGAGGGCTTTGAGGTAATGGGGTAGGGTGTGAGGAGAACCAGCTGGGATGTTCTTGCAAAGGGCCCCAGGAAAACGAGGAGGACTTGGGGTCTGCCGGCAGCAATGGGGCATGGGGGAAGGACCACTGGGGCTCAGGTTAGCAGGTGGGAGGGACCGGAAGCCCCTCATGGGGACTTGAAGTCTTGACGGAGGTGATGCCATTGGCCATTGACTGTAATAAGGATGTCAGCAGCTGGGGGGTGCGGGGGAAGATGGGATGGGGGGGCTGGGGAGGAAGGGAGGTGATGAGTTTGCTGTCAACTCTGCTAAGACTTTAGGTGGAGATGTCAAATGGACCAAAGGGGTGTGACAACTGGTCCTTAGGATGAAGGCCGGAGCCAGAGGTGTGAGTTCGGGACATTCTTCTTAGTGCGTAGACTCTTAGGGGAAGAACGGAACTTTCTTGAGCATCTCCCATGTTCTAGGCAGTGCGCCAGGAGCTCGTTCCCCTGCCCAAGAGCTGTATGAGGAAGCACTGGTATCCCATTTTATAGATGGTCAAACTGAGTCTAGGTGAGTAACCTGCCAAGCAGAGCAGGGGAGAAGAAGGCTAGCCTCGCCCCCATGACGCCCAGCCTCGGAGATCACCACGGAGAGAAAATGCACCACAGATTGAGGAGCAGACGCACCCAGCTTGGGGCCTGGGGGAGGGCTGCAGAGGACCTGGACATTTGCATCCTGATGTGTGCCTGGGAGAACTTCCAGACACCTCCGTTAGGATGTTTCTTCCGCGGGCCCGTGAGTGGCAACATACAAATTTAGCCTTGAAAACATTCTGGTCCCCGCGGGTAGGTGAAAAAAGTAATCTATTCTCTTGGCAAACCTGGTCCATTTGGGCCAGGTTCTAAAACTGGAGGCTTCAGGAATGAGGTGGTTCCATTTTGGCTTCTGTTCCCCTGACTCCTCACCCTGCGGCCTGTGAGAGGCTTGTGGTGGTGGGCGCCTTGCAGGGTGAGCCGAGGCCCAGGGCCAGGGGCTCCAGGAGGCAAAGGGCCGGCTGCCTCCTGCCCTCGCGTCCTCCAAGGGGTCTCTGAGGAACCTGCCTGTAGGGGCTCTAAAGGCCCGCCCTGCTGTTCAGGTCACTTTGGTAATTCTGGTTTGCTGTGGGAGCCAGGAAGGTGGCACTCAGGAGCCAGTGAGCACCCCCCCCCCCCCACCACAGTGGACAGAGGTTTCAATAAGGAAGCCTTTGGGTTTCCAGCACTTTCTCTGCAGAACCTAGGGTGGGGCTCCTAGCATTTGGGTGCAGGAGGGTATTCAGAGAAGGAACCCACCCACGGGAAGGTCTGGGGGAGCAGAATGGGGGCGCTTTGGTGCCTATTTGTTAGGATCAGATTATGGATGGACATAAAGGGTGATCATGGTGTGCATGCGTGCGTGCACGTGTGTATCTGCATATGCGTATATGTGTGCACGCATGCAAATGTGCTCCTGTGCTTGTGTGTGTGCATGAGTGTGTGTTCCTGGAAATGCTTGATTTGTGTCTAGGCGTGGCTGGGTGTGTATGTGACTGCCTGCGAGAGTGACACAGTGAGCCTGCTTGGGGAGGTGAAGTGTAAGTGTTCAAGGGTACACAGTTGTGTCTGTGAGTGTGTACACACAGGTGAACGTTTCAGAAGATGAATCCCCATGAGGTGGCCTGATTGTATGCAGGAAGGCATGCGACGTTTTTAAGTGTGTATTTGGGTACATGTGCATGACAGTGTGTGACCATGTTGGGAGGGTGTGTGTGTGCACGTGTGCCTGTGTGTGTGTGCTATAACATGATGAACTGTAAACTTTAAACTGAAAACACAGGCCTGAAAGGACAGAGATATTGGGCCATGATCTGAGTGGGCAGAAGCAGTCCAGGCAGGCTCCCTGGTGGAGGTGGTTTCTGGGCCTTGCACTCACCCCCACGGCACGTCATCCTCTCCACCAAGATGGGACCATGAAGGAGCTAAAGTGGGCCTCCCTGTGCTCTTGTGCCACTGCCCCTTGGGGATAAGCCAGTGGGGAGCCAGGACTCAGCAGAGCCTGGGAGGCATCTGCTGGGGAGCCGCAGTGGAGGACCTGCACGCAGGGCACCAGGAGGGGCTCTGCACACCCTGTGGCCTCCGTCTCCACCAGCCACAGGCACTCAGCTCAGCCCAAGGCCTGGTCCCCTGTTCCCCAGCACCTCTCTGGAGATGCTGCTATGGGTGTGCGGAGAGCCCCTCATTTTCTGAATGAAGTGGCATCCCCGTGGCCTGGGAGAACACCTCACCTCCTAGTTTTCTATCAAGGAGCACTGACCAATGGACAGAACCACTGCGGGCCATCCTAGCTACTCTGTTTAGTTTTTGCTTTTTAATAGAAAAATATAGTGTGGCACTCATCCACTTTAAAAATGAAAAACAGGGAACATAAAACTTGATTTAATAAAGACACCAAACAATAAAATATTCCTCTGTTCTGGGTAATAGGAATTGAAAGGGTAGGGAGGCAGCGAAGAGAAAGAGAACGGGGGTGTGGGACAGGGGCCCAGAGAGAGGCCCAAACAGAGAGAAGGCCATGGAGGGAGGTGCCAGAAGGGCAGGGGTGCAGAGAGAAGAGAGGCAGACACAGATCCCACATCCCCAGGCATGTGGAGGACCCCAATGTCAGAAGGGCCCAGCATCAGTGGAGGGCCCCTGTGGCCAGCAGTGGCCACACATTTCATGCTGATCTCACAAATCCTCTCAGCAATCCTGAGAGTATTGTCACAGAGGAGAGACGTGGAATGCAGCGATGTCAGCAGCTTGCCCAAGCCCCCAGCTAAGCCACGCTCTGACCTTGGCCTTGCAGACCCCGACCCAGATCTCTCCACCAGTGCATCACACCAGGCACTGGCGTCTGGCTCTGGCTCTGGTGTCCAGGCCCTGCCTCTCTGCTCTACACCCCCATGGCCCCATGAGCTCAGCCCTTCAACACTGCTCGCTTGAGTGACCATGGCAGCCTCCCACAGACCTTCCTGCCTCTGCTCTCCCCCTTTCTGTCCTGCATGCTGCTCCTCCTACAGGGCCCCAGGCCCTGGCTGCCCCCAGCCCTTCTCCCACCCATTCTCACACCTGCCTTGTGCTCCAGCCACTTGTCTCACTTAATCACTCCCTGTTCTTTTGTGGTCTGATGTTCTCTTAGCCTGAAATGTCCATGGGACCTTGGAGGTTTGGGCAAGGCCCAGTGGGAGGCTTAGAGGAGGATCTGGGACTGTCAGCGAAGGTTCCAGAGGAGCTGAGGTCTGAACTTGGAGCCTGCAGGTGGATGAAAGTCTAAGGGCATTCCAAGTGGAGGGTAGCATGTGCAAAGGTGGGGAGGGTGAGTGAGTGTGTGCAACGCGGCAGGAGCAGGACGTGTAAGGGCAGAAGGGGGGCTGGGGGAGGCTGGCAGGGAGGCAGGTCCCCCAAACTATCCTGTCTTGTTTGTGCTCTCCTGAGCCCAGGGGTGCTTTACACCTAGCTGCAAATCGTGGCTGAACTGGGACCCGGGAGGCTACGCAGGCGCTTGGGTGTGAGCTGCAGGTCCTCCCGCAAGCTGCTGACTAATGATGCACTTGCGGGCTGGTGCTAAGTCAACTCCTGGTTGCCTGGTGGACCATAGTCTCCAGGAGGGCGCACAGTGTGCCTGACTTATTCCCTGAGGCCTGACACATAGTAGGAGCTCAACAAAGACCTGTTGAGTAAATGAAGGGATGTCAACTCTCAAGGAGAAAGCAAAAGGCCAGGCCAGGTACCCTGAAACCTTGGCCCATGTGGGAGGATCTCAGGGGTGCCTGGAAGGCTGGTCAGGGCCATCTCTGGGCCTGGAGCTGAGCAGCTGCAGGCTGTCTGCACCCCAGCGCAGGCATCAGTTGTTGCATTTTAGGCTGGGGCAGCCTGCTGCACTTACTCAGCTCTGTCTGCCCAATGCCCCTTCCCAATCTCCAGCCACGGCCACCCAGGTCCTCACCATCTGGCCCAGGGAGAGAGCCTCAGGGGGCTGCAGGCTAGTGCCACGTCATCACTGCTGGGCCAGGGACTTCGTCCCAATACTGGGTGCCCACCATCGGCACAGTATGCAGCCTGCACTGAGCAGTCTACGACCAAGGCTTTCTGTGGAGTCCTTCAAGCGGAGAAACCCCTGTGTGTCTCCTGTTAATAACACTGAGTGAGAGCTTCCTGTCTGCTGGGCCCCACTCCAAGCACTTCGCATAACAAGCAGAGTGGGACTACTGATATTATCCTCATTGGACAGACGAGTAAACTGAGGCCCAGGCGGGTGAAATCACTTGCCCAGTGATATGCAGCTGGTCAGGGGTGGAGTCTGTCCGGAGGCAGGCAGCGCTGCTGCAGCGCCACGCTCTTAATGACCACAGTGTCCTTCCGGAGGAGGGAAGCTTCCCTGCTGACTTGACGTCTGGGTTCTGGTGGGACATCTGCAGATCTGTGTGTGAGTTCGGGGGGAGTATCAGTGGGAGGAGTGGCCTTTGCAGCCAGACGGGCCTGGAGTTGAATCTTAGCTTTAATCCACGGAACTGCATGGCTGTGAAAAAGCTCCCCAACCTTGCTCAGTCTCCATGGGGCGGTCCCACCGCCTTCCTCGAGGCGGGTGAGGCTGGAGGAGGGCACGTGCTGTAAGACAGGTCCCAGCACAGGCACGCCCATTGTAGGTACTCGTCAAAGGCTAGTTTTGATTAGCAGCCCCCACAGGGCCCCCAGCAGCACACATTAAGCCTTGGAAAATTCTGCTTGAGAAGGCCGTTCATAGGGGACATGAGTTGTCATTTGTACAGGGACATTCACGTTTTCACAAGGGTGTTGATCTCTGGCGGTGTTGCATTCCTGCCCTGGATCTGGCTCCACAGATGCATCTACCAAAGGGCAGGGTTCAATCCAAACTAACCTTGGATATGGAGGGTTCAAGGATGCATCAGACCTGGAACTGCTAATTGGGGTTTCCAGTTGCGGCCCCAGGACTGTCATCCCTCGAACCTCTCACCCTGTTGCAGCTGCCCCACCAGTTCAGCTCATCGCTTCAGTGGACAGAGCTCTGTGGGCTGGCAAATCCCAAGGAAATGCACGCTGCCCATTAGTGAAGTTATTTAGACTCTTGTGTTAATGACTTCCAAGGACAGCACTCCTTCTGGATATGCAAATCAAGCCGTGGGGGCTAACAAAATTAGCCTGCTTAGCTTACAATCACACCCCTACTTGGATCCGAGGTGCAGCCTGGAATGGTGCCTGGGCCCCACCCGCAGGTAGATTT